>NC_134487.1:172047352-172361102 GCF_040206685.1 Ascaphus truei | reverse complement strand
GAGAGGGATATAAATGGTGTGGGTGGGTGTGGAAATGTGAGAGTTTGTAGCACAACTAAAAGTGTGTGTGGATACTATGTGGTCCCTATTGGTGTATATGGATGGAAAAATAAGGAGTAATTAGTATGTGTGAGAGACAGCTGTGTGTGCATACATATAGCACAGTATGTACAGACATGGCCTTTAGCGCTCATGGGAAGAGAGTTCGCTAGTGTCAGTAATGACTCATAAAATTTCGATCTCTGTTTAGGCCACTGCTAAGTGTCCCGAACAGTTGCATAAATTTGTATTCATGCAACCGTCTCTCTTTCGGGGTTTTAAGATTACCTTTGAGTATGGCAACCCTCAGATCGTTCATCTTATGGCCAGAGTAGACAACCCCATAATCTCAAGAATATTATGGTGAGGAGTAAAGTATTCAGCAGTACAACTGAATGCGGGACAAAACCATGCCAGGACCCAAGATGCAAAACCTGCGCAATGCTCTACACAGCGGACACAATACAAATACCACACAAGAATCGGGAATACAAAATCAGAGGAGGGTTCACCTGTTCCTCCAGCAATGTTGTGTACCTCATCATGTGCATGAAATGCCCAGGGGGCTGCTACTACATAGGTGAGACAGGACAGGGGCTAAACAAGAGAATGAACCTGCATCGCCACAGCATCACACGCGGAACAAGAGACAGTCCTGTTGGCGAACATTTCTCTGACTCTGGCCATAAGATGAACGATCTGAGGGTTGCCATACTCAAAGGTAATCTTAAAACCCCGAAAGAGAGACGGTTGCATGAATACAAATTTATGCAACTGTTCGGGACACTTACTGCACCGACACACTTTATTCGAGCAAATACCCGGTATGTACCTGGCAGATACCTGGAATGCGCCGCTCCTCACCTCTGACAAGCCCCGTTGCGTTTGCCTTCCCAGCCTGGGTTCATGCCTGGCTGACGGGCGGCTGATCTGTTAAATGATAATGATTAGGATTTAATAGGCTGCAATGCTTCGCGTGTCTACCAGATGGCATAAATTCATGAATTGTAAAGCAGTATATATATATGTACTGTGCAGTATTGCAGCCAGCGGGAATAAAATGCTTCAATCCCTGCCGGAAAATAACTCAATGCACTCGGGCAGAAAACAGTCACAAACCTCAATACACCCGGGTATACCCGAATTCGTGGGACTAGCCGATCTCGAATAAAGTGTGTCGCCAGTGTAGCAGTGGCCTAAACAGAGATCGAAATTTTATGAGTCATTACTGACACTAGCGAACTCTCTTCCCATGAGCACTAAAGGCCATGTCTGTACATACTGTGCTATATGTATGCACACACAGCTGTCTCTCACACATACTAATACTCCTTATTTTTCCATCCATATACACCAATAGGGACCACATAGTATCCACACACACTTTTAGTTGTGCTACAAACTCTCACATTTCCACACCCACCCACACCATTTATATCCCTCTCACTCCACACACACCTTGTGTAGAGCACTGTTTATACTGTGGGCTCTCCATTCATTTTTATTCACACTGATACACATACACACTCTTTCTTCACTTGCTTTCAGTTACCCTTTGACACCTCTAGCCATAAAACACATCCACACTGGGGAAGGAACAGCACAGATAACATTCCAAGAGACACTGTTTTTAAGTTATCCTTGCTTCATTCATTGTAACATCGCCGGAAGAAGAGATCAGTGTATCTCGAAAGCTCGCACAAATAAAAGCATTTCGTTAGCCACAGAACGGTATCATCTATTTATTTTTTGATTATTGAAGCTCGGCTAACACGGTACTGATACCTCTACATATATATATATATATATATATATATATATATATATATATATATATATATATATACACACACACACTCCTCTCCGCAGGGAAGAACACATGGGTAGACCCCAATCTCACACACACATATCGATACAGCTGTCTGTGGGTAGGTTTACTGACTATGCATCTTAACCCAGGCTGTGCTGAAAAGCTGTGCAATGCAGCAGTCATAAGCTTATAAGGGTCCATGTCAAAATGGATTTGTGTGCTCATTTGCCTGTCATTTCCCAGAATTCCTTGCTGCAGTCGAAGCACTGTATTCTGGGTGATAATGGTGAAAGGCAGTGTTGCAGATGTGTCTAAGACATGCAAATGAGCACATAGTAATATTTCCAATATATATATATTATATAATATTATATATGTGTGTGTGTGTGTGTGTGTGTGTGTGTGTGTGTGTGTGTGTGTGTGTGTGTGTGTGTGTGTGTGTGTGTGTGTGTGTGTGTGTGTGTGTGTGTGTGTGTGTGTGTGTGTGTAGCGGGGTATCCCCTGGCTACTATTCAACTCGATGGGCTGGCAGTAAACCCTGGTAATTACAGGTTTGCCAGTAGTTGGTATGGGGTTTTCCCCTTCACCTTTAGCACTGCACTTGGGTGACAGCCGGGGGTGGTAAATCCTGTTGTAGCTGGGACAATGGGGTTCTGCTAGGGAGTTGGGACAGCTGCAGGTGCCCTTGGCCTGTAGTGATGGTCCAGGGACCATCTCCAGTGATAGCTGAGAGTAAAGAGACTGTATCCAGCAGAAGACTGCTGAGTAGCTGTTGTGTTACTGCAAAGACTGTAGTAATAAATCTTTCCTATTTGCAATATACCTCCGGCCTGGTGTGTGATCTAACTGGGGGGAGAGTACAAGTTCTACCGTGAGAAATCATCTCCACATTCCTGGAGCCTACGGCAGATGGAGGCGCTGCACTGCTAAGTATTATCTTGGGTACGGACCCCAGAATCCTGATCCTGTGTCCCAAAATCATCGCAGACGACTCAGCCCTCTTGTTACCAGCAGGTATGCACCTCACACACCCTGTAATGGCCTCTATCTGCAATTGGAGGGGATGGGGGGAGGAAACACACACACACACGTATACAGCTAAACCCCATTATAACGCGCCTCGCTATACCGCGATTCGGTTATAACGCGGTTTTCCCGTGGCTCCCGTTTAAAAAAAAAAAAAAAAAAAAAATACATTTTTTTTTTTGCACACTGCACACACTGCACACACTGCACACACTGCACGCACTCACTGCACACACACTGCTCATTGCTCACACTGCACACACTGCACGCACACTGCACGCACACTGCACACACTCACTGCACACTGCACACACACTGCTCATTGCTCACACTGACACACACTGCACACTGCTCACACTGACACACACTGCACAGACACTGCTCATTGCTCACACTGCACACACTGACACACTGCTCATTGCTCACACTGACACACACTGCACACTGCTCACACTGACACACTGCACACACACTGCTCACACTGACATACACTGCCACACACTGCACACACACTGCTCACACTGACACACACTGCACACTGCTCACACACACACACAGCAAGGTAACCCAACCTCTGTGGTGCCTCTTCAACATTAACCCCCTCACAGCCAGGGGAAAGGGTGTCCGAGCGTCCGGTGTGTCCCCCTCCCCTCTAGGCTGGTGTTATGGCCCGGGGCGGGGGGTGGGACGTCATTATGCTGTGGGGGGGTGGCGGGGCCCTGCGCTGCGGCTGAGTGGCAGGACGACCCTGCGCTACGGCGGGCCCTGTACTGCTGCGTGAGGGCCCTGTGCTGCGGCGGGGGGGGGGGGGGGGGTTAGCGGTCTTCCGGAGACTGTGCTTACCTGTCTCCAAAGCAGCACATCCCGACAGCGATCACTTTAGGCACCCCTCACGTTCGCCGTGCGCATGCGCATGCGCCGTGCGGCTCGTGAGGTGTGGATGTTCCCTGCCAGTTCCCTCTGCTCCTCCTGAAGCGGGGACCGGAGGGGCATCCCCCCTCCCATCCCGCGGCCTGTCACGCGGTGACAGGGGGAAGCGGGGACCGGAGGGACATCCCCGCTCCCATCTCCTGTCCCGCGGTGACAGGGGGAAGCGGGGACCAGAGGGACATCCCCGCTCCCATCTCCTGTCCCGCGGGATGAATATGCGCTGATGCGGCGGCCATTTTTTTAAAAATAAAATTAGCGCGACCCCGTTACTAACGCGGTGGTCTCGGGGTGCACCCCGAGGACCGCGTTATAACAGGGTTTAGCTGTATATGTTTAAAAAACACCCTTAATATCTGAATTAAATGAAAGATTTGTGCAGGCTTTTATTCAGCCTCCTGTACGTTCATACTCCTTTGTAGGCTACAGCCGTGGTTTCTAAACGGCTGTTTAAAAAATGAACCTTGCCAGTGGATTATTCCCTTAACTGTAAGAACGCTAATTCAAGAAAAGATATTTTAATTACCAATCAGGAAGGGGAATTCTATCTGATTTAATGCCAGGATTTTAGCAACGCCTCATGCCCCTCTTATAAGATAGCCTCCTACAACCTCTGATGCCAGACGCTGACATGTTCTTTAATCCCATCTCTTCCTCTCTTGAGGCCTTTTTAGCTCTAATGTGACGTACAGTACAGAGCGAACTCTCACTTTGCTCTCTCTCTGACGTGCAGAGCTAGAACGTACCGCAATCTGCTTTGCTCTCTCTGATGTAAGCAGCTGACTCTAACCCTGCTTCTCTCCCACTCAGACATACACGGCTGTCTTGAAGCTACAACAGCTATCACTTTAAGGGTGGGGGATAGCTGTGAACACAGTAAGTGAAAAGTAAAATGAGAGACAGCTGCACATGTCACAGTGAGAAAAAACCAACCTCTCACTCATCTTTCTTCCCAGTATGACGTTTACAGATGTTCAGGGCTGCCGACAGATTTCCCGGGGCACAGGACTAGAGGCACGACTGGGCCCTCCTCCCTGTGTCAGTGGTCTTATGAGCCCCCCCATTTCATACTTCGCAAGCCCCTCTATTCCCCCCAACCTCTTCTCATGTATTTCAATCCCCCATCTCACTCTTACCCCTTCTCTTCTTCACTCACCCCCCTCACTCCCTCCCTTATACCCACTTCTCTCCATTCACTGTCCCCCTTCCCCTCCATCAATTATCCCACTCTCACTCAATGTTGCTTCCTCAATCCCCCTCCTCACACTAATTTCCTTCCCCATCCCATCCCCACACACAATCTCAGCCACAATAATTACCCCTCAAATACATGCAACCCCCCAACCCACAAAACCATACACATCCCCAAATACAAGAAACACCCCCAAATACATAACCCCCCCCCCAGCCCACAAAAAATACAAAAAACACCCCCAAATACATACACCCCCCCAAATACATACAAAAAAACTCACCCCCCAAATACATACTAAAAAATCCCATGCCCTAAATACATACAAAGAAACGCCACCCCCAAATACATACTATACAAAAAAATCACCCCCCAAATACATACAAAAAAAGCCCCACCCCCAAATACATACAAACCCCCCCAAATACATACAACCCTTCCACCACCCAAATACATACAACCCCCCTCAGATACATTCAACCCCCCAAATAAATTTAAAAAAACCACCACAAAATACATTCAAACCCTCACCCCAAAATACATAGAAAAAACATGCTGCCCTCAAATACACACTCTCCTGGAACCTGTAATGTGTTCTCCCCTGTTCTGAGGCTGCTAGCTCTCCTCAGTGTAATGTTGCAACATTGTAACACCTTCCCTCGGTCTGCCTGTTGCCTAGCAACTGCTGCATTGGCTCTGTTTTTGCCATGTTCCAGGACCCCTGGCCATTGGTTTTCACCTACCATATTCCCTGCATGTTGGGTCATATCCTCTTCCAGCCAGCAGCCATCTTGAGAAGTCACCTCACCTCCCATGGTAAAGAAATATAATTTACCTCTCCCTTATATTTGCTACCTTCCCAGTCTCCCCCTTTTTTGTTACTGTTGTTTTTTGCAATAAAAATTACAGAAGAAAAGAAGGACTCTGTGTGCATCAACAGGGAGTGAGTTAAGCTGCCTGCCTCTACTCACTTGCCACAGTGAATTTGAGACAGAACACATACAAACCACCCCAAATACATACGGCTGCGGACCCCTCTATCCTAATGCGGCCGTAGCGGGCAGATGCAGTATATTTTCTTTTTTTCTGGAACATGCTCCGGTATTTTAGCGCTCGTATTGTAGCCTTTTTATTAGCGCTGTCTGCAATACTGCAATACCATCTAAAAATTCAGGTGGGCGTTCGCAAGCTGTTGTCTTCAAAGTCTAATACACACACACACATGCACATACACACACACATACATACACATACATACACACATACCCTTACATCACAAGCATTCAGGGACCATTTAACACCTTGGGTCATAAATCGCATACTGCACAGGGGGAGGGATAGCCTTCACCCACAGATGCTTTGTTTCAAGAATTTTTTTGGCTGAATCAATTGTAACACCGCCTGAAGAAGAGATGAAGAGATCATTGTATCTCGAAAGCTCGAACAAATAAAAGCATTAACCTGACACAGTTGTAGGTGACTGGATCAAAGCTTCAGAAATGTTTAGGTTTCTGCTGTTTGTTTGGTTAAGGAATATTGCAATATGTATTTTTAAGTGTGCAATTAGTATTTCTTTTCTGCCGTTCTCTGCAAATATGTAGGAGTAGTATAAGAGCTGGAAAATGAACACTATCAGAACGGCTGACAAAGGGTTATCGTTTTATCGCATTATATTTAATCTCCTCCAACTGTGTTCTTAAAACAGCAAAATTTGTAATGCTCATATTTATAACATAAAAATATTCCACAAGGCAGCAGCTTATATGAGAGGAAGAAACTATACTATAACTATACATGAGGTACTGTTAATTAAAGGGGCAGTTCTACTGAGCTCACAAGAACATTGTAAATCATTTACCAGCGCCATGTTGTTGATAGATCTTGTACTAGCATTTACATCAGTTTCACAGCTAGAAGACTTTGGTAATGTAAATAAACCATGTAACATCCGAAGATGCTGCCGACTCTTAAAAGTGATCTTGATGCGACCCTTGCGCACAGCCATTTCATCGCTGCTCTTAAACATTTAAAGGTGCAATTTCAGATAGTCGACCAGTTGAATTTTTTAGGGGCCTTTGAATGAGGAAGTGTTTGTCAATCAAGTGTATTCTTTATCCTTATCTCACCCTATCCTTATCAGAGAGCCAATACAGTTAATTACAGTTTGGTAAGCTGGACTCTGCCTGTCAAGCACTTGCTCAACACAGCCAGCCAGCCACAGGAAATCAAACTCCTCTCAAGTCTAAGGCCTTGGCCATGTTACCTGCTTGCGTGCTGATGCGCGCTGAGGCTCAGGGAAAGCGGGTGCTTTCCCTGGCCTTGCGGTTGCTTGCCCTGCGCGCCGGCCGGGGGCGGCCAGTTACGTCACGGAGCTGGTTCGCCCTTATTGGGCGAACCGCTCACATGACTGGCCCTGCGCTCCGGCAAGCACTCGACTTTTAAAATTGCCTAAGACCTACGCTTCCGTGCGCTTGCGGAAGTGTAGGCGAGGCCCTACTAAAGCCGCTTTAATTGCGGCTGTAGGGGCTCAGTGGCAAGCATAAGCGAACGTCAGCACGCTTCAGCACGCAAGCAGGTAACATGGCCGAGGCCTAAGAACAGCGTTCAGAGTCCACTGTGTCCAAATGGAGATTCCCCAAATTACATGCACTCAAATCCATACGAGTGTGTGTATAATTGTATTATGAGTTGTAGTACACAATGATATTGTCGAAAAGAGAACCCCAAAGCAAATAGTATGGAAATCTGATAATAGTTCAAATAACTTTATTAGTATATCAATAATAAAATAAAAGAGGTAATACCCAAATCCCATGGGCTGTAACAATTGCTGTCAAGTAATACACAATAGGTAATATACTGGCTTTGAGCAAGAAGGATTATAACAGCTTGTATAGTAACATGCAGTTGCCTAGCTTATTGGGTAAGGCTAGGGTTCCCTTCTTGAGGACAGTAATAATACTATGTATCTGAATAACGTATCAATATAGCTTCCTCTGGTTACCTTAGTGGAGACAATGATGTTACACTGTATCTGATTATGTAGCTGGCTACAATGTGCTTGCTGGGGATGGAAAAAACACGAGAGCCCTCCCCTGTGTATGATTACTGGGTGGCTTAATGTGTGAGCAAGGTGTATCAATATGGTTAGCTATAGGATACCATAAGGATTGGTAGGGTTAATGGAGTCACCAAAGCACAGGAGGAGGTAATAATTGTATTAGTTACAGTTATTTTAACTATTATCAGATTTCCAGACTTTGCTTTTGGGTTCTCTTTATGACAATTCCATTGTGTACTACAGTACAATTCATAATACAATTATACACACATGGATTTGAGTGCATGTAATTTGGGGACTTTCTGACCTACTGTCTCCATCTGGACACAGTGGACTCTGAACGTTGTTCTTATATCCCATTCCCCTAGTGCACCATCCACACTCCCTGTCCCTACACAAATAAGGAGTGCCGGTATCCCCCTTTTTTCTTGTTCCTCTCAAGTCTAACGTTAAATAAAACATGGTTTGTTAGAAGCCCAACATATCACCCCCTAAATAACAACAACAGACACATTGTGTATGAGGAAAAACATGTCCACCGCTTTATTTATATTTGGGCAACATGACTGCAGTACAGAGTCCCTAATGGCATCACTGTGTCCCTTACTAGGCGTAGCAGAATTAACCCAACAGCTCCAATGAGGGCACCATTATATCAGGCATCCTTATACCTCTTGAGCTCTCCGACCCTGGCAGGCCCACCACTCACCTACAGATGTGACAAATCCTATAACGAAATACGTATTATTTTCATACCTTTTTATTTATTTGTTATAAAGAGAACGTCAAAACCGTAACACCATAACAAATTTGAAAGCCAACACGGAGAGGGTAGGCAGGGATTTTCTCCCTACAGTGTCACCATCTCCTATCCCCGGGCTTAACCCCACAGCCACTAGCAGGGTGGAGTGGAGGGAGGCCGCGCAGGTAAGTTGAGGAAGGGAGGATCTGGCACTTGCCATTAGGCCCCTGCATGAGTGCAGGGGCCAACTTTAAAATACTTATATGTATATAATACTAGCTGAGAGACCCGGCGTTGCCGGGGATGTCATTTTGGGGGGGCGGACGACAGGGTTGGGCTTCCCCCGGGTGACTGGGTGACTGACTGAATGGGTGGGTGACTGGGTGACTGACTGAATGGGTGGGTGACTGAATGGGTGGGTGACTGGGTGACTGACTGAATGGATGGGTGACTGGGTGACTGACTGAATGGGTGGATGACTGGGTGGGTGACTGGGTGGGTGACTGAGTGGGTGGGTGACTGAGTGAGTGGGTGGGTGACTGAGTGGGTGGGTGACTGAGTGAGTGGGTGACTGGGTGAAAGTGGGTGACTGGGTGAAAGTGACTGGGTGACTGGGTGGGTGTGTGGGTGACTGGGTGGGTGGGTGTGTGGGTGACTGGGTGGGTGGGTGACTTGTGTGGGTGACTGAGTGAGTGGGTGGGTGACTGAGTGAATGAGTGGGTGGGTGACTAAGTGAGTGGGTGGGTGACTGGGTGGGTGGGTGTGTGACTGAGTGGGTGGGTGAGTGAGTGGGTGACTGGGTGAAAGTGGGTGACTGGGTGAAAGTGACTGGGTGGGTGTGTGGGTGACTGGGTGGGTGTGTGGGTGACTGGGTGACAGTGCGTGGCTGGGAGATGGTGGGTGACTTACCTTGACCCCGTGGCATCTGGCTGGGGCAGGAGGTGAGTTCGGGAAGCTGGTGGGGGGGGGGCAAGAGTGGCAGGAGGCCCGCGCCGCGCTTACCCTCCATCTGGGAGCCGGTGCACGTGAGGAGGAGGCCCGCGCCGCGCTTCCCCTCCGTCCGGGAGCCGGCGCACGTGAGGGGGAGTGCAGGAGGCCCGGGCCGCACCGCGCTTCCCCACCGGTCCTCGTTGTGAGTGAGGGGGGAGGAGCCTGGAGTTTGCTGCTGAGCAGGAGGGCCTCGCTTCCCCTCTCCGGGAGCCGGCGCACGTGAGGGGGAGTGCAGGAGGCCCGGGCCGCGCCGCGCTTTTCCTCGTTGTGAGCGAAGGGGGAGGAGCCTGGAGTTTGCTGCTGAGCAGGAGGGCCGCGCTTCCCCTCTCCGGGAGCGGCGAACGGTGAAGGTGATGGTGCGGCTGGGGATGTTGCGGAGCGTGGGGATTTGGGTGAGGTGGGGAGGGGGGAGAGAGTGAGGGGCACCGGGAGAGGAGGGGCACCGGGAGAGGAGTGTGTGTGTGTGTGTGTGTGTGTGTGTGTGTGTGTGTGTGTGTGTGTGTGTGTGTGTGTGTGTGTGTGTGTGTGTGTGTCGTCAATCCGCCTCAGGCCAATGAGAGGTGTGGGGGCGGGCGGCCCAAGGGACCAATGAGATTTCCCCTAGGGACACAGGAAGACGCAGACAGGCATACAGTGCTTTCACAAATATATAATAAGATAGTAGTATAAAAATATAAGTGTCAGATTTGAGTAAAAATATATATATAAATCACCCAGGTGGGACCTCTTAAACATGTCACGGGGATTCGTGCATTTTGGTTTTAGGAGGGAATACCCCATACAGGGGAGATTTACTAAGCGGCAATCTGGACCATGACAGAAATCATTTTTCTATTACCATATTTATTTAAATAAACAATAACACATTCAAATATTATAGATGTAATTCCATTGATGTACATGAATTATAGGGTGTTCATGCAGCTTTATAGCAATGTAGGGGGTTTAGAGCACCTACTTAAGGAATGGGAGGCCAGGAATTTGCATTGCTGGAATGTGTAGGATGACTACACATTGAAACATTACAACTAGCTAATTTTTCATCTTCCATAATGCTAGCAGCAGTTGCAAGATGCCTTCCAGATACTTAAAAAATATGGTGGTATCTGCGCAGCATCATGTGACACAATGGAAGGCGCAGTACAGTCACTTACGTACTAAATCTACCCATTAGTCCTTTCGAGAACAGCTAAATGCAAGCTGGGCTCTTATTTCCTTCTAACCCTTGTCACCAGCTGTTTCGGGGAAAAGCAGACTTTTTTTTCCATTTAGAAAACCACCCTGGGGCTCAGAGTTGTCTCCCTTACCAAAATGTGTAAAAATAAATTAAAAAATCTACAGAGACATCATTGCAATTTTCTGCAGTGGGGCCCATTTCATCAGCAGAGCATGAGCTGATAAAGATAAGCACGCTGCTCCAGTTTCCGTATGTTCACAGTTTGTATACTCTTCAATAGTGGTAGAGTATTAAACCCCAGTGGAGACCAATTTCCAGTCTTCCTTCCAATGACGCATCTGCAGGGTGGCAGCTGTTGGGAAGAGCAGGGAAATCTACTTGTAGCTGCATCTCTGCCCCTGTCTGCTACTTATACTTATGTATTATTCTCATAATTTGAGTGTAATTTTGCCAGGCACCTGTATGTCTTTACCAGTGTGCTGAGACTTCAGTCCCTCTCTGGAGAGATTGCATAGCTGGATAGAATCTTTTTAACATCATCGCTTCATTTACAGCTCGCATTTACTGTCAGTTTGCAAAGTGGTTCTGGATGGTAAGAGAGATGTTATATGCTACGTATCCTCATGAGCTTTTAACTCAGAGTAATATTCATTATAAAAAAAAACATACCTTATAAAACATATAAATAATACTGTGCACACACAATATATATATATATATATATATGTGTGTGTATATAAACGGCTGTCTGTGGGTGGTTTTATGGGTATGCACCTTAACCCTGGCTGTGCTCAAAGCTGTGACCATGCAGCAAGCTTAAGCCTATAGGGAACCATGTTAAAAATGGTTATTGAGGCAAAAAGTAACACTGTGTGCTCATTTGCATGTCATTTCCCAGAATCCCTTGCTGCAGTGGAAGTGCTGTATGCTGGGTGATAATGGGGAAAGGCGGGGTTGCAGACCTGCCTAAGACATGCAGATGAGCATACAGTTATATTTGCATATATATATATATATATATATATATATATATATATATATATATATATATATATATATATATATATATATATGTGTGTGTGTATATAGATATATAGATAGATATATATATATATATACATACACATATAAATATACTGTATATATACACACAAATACTGTGTGTATATATATATATATATATATATATATATATATATATATATATATATATATATATATATATATATATATATATATATATATATATATATATATATATTAGTCAATGAAAAAATAGTTTGCACTCACGGTTTCTCAAATGAAGGCAGATGCTCGTCTCATATAGAAACATGTACAGGGTAACCAGGGAAATCCAGGTAACAAAGAGACAGCACACCGCAATAATGAAGTAAATGAAGTGTATTAACAACACAGGGCAGCCAACGTTTCGGTCCTCAGAGTGGGACCTTCCTCAGGGCGTGTGTGTGTGTGAATTCATAAATATTTTACGATATACACAAAACAAACATATACATAATAAACATTCGGGGGAAATGTAAATTTTTATATATAGATGTAGCCATGTCCCCCCGCCCCCCCGCCCCCCCGCCCCCCTTACCACCGATGCGGGCACGGGGAAGGGAGAGGCTAATATGGCTGTAGCGGCATGTCGGGAGTTACGGCAGCATTGCGGGAGGCAGCTGATGGGGTGCAAGGAGCGGACGGAGCTCCGGGGCAGTGCTGTGTGGCGGGCACCACCATGTTGGCCAGCGGGCATGCGCATAGGGTCTCGCGCATGCGCCGAGAGGGACGGAGGCATCGGCAGCCCCTTCAGATAGCTGCGCATGCGCCGTGAGCATAGGAGAACGGCAGCAATCTGCTACAACGCTCCGCAGGGGAACTACACTTCCCAGAATGCCCATGGGGAGGATGTCACGTGGTGAGTCCTAGTCAATAGGGCTGCAGCAAGCTACTGAAGGGAGATTGCTACACTTGGCGCGCTAGGAGCGCGAGGCGTCAGTTGGAGTAAGGACAGAGAAGGAGAAGGTAGGGTCTGAGTGTCAGTAGCACTCAGGCTAGGCCAGATAACCCACCTTAGGTCCAAGCATGGGACTAGCAAAGCAAGTCAAACCACTCACAGACATGTTTCAACCTTAAAGGGTATCATCCGTGTGAGGTTGGTTTATACTTGCTTTGCAATATTTCTAGGCTGGGTAGTTTTACCATTACATTTTAAGTTATGGTGGGTGAAAAAGGCAGCAAAAAAACTTCCACCGTTAGCATATAGCCAATAATGCATAACACTTGTGAGCACATTCACATGTCTTAGTCCCATGTTGTGCTTAAAAGCTGTGTTAACAGCGATGCATTTGCTTATATGAGCTCCATGTGAATGGATATTCCAGGCAAAAGGTGACACATTGTGTGCTCATTTGCATGTCATTTCCTAGAATCCCTTCCTGCGGTGGGAGCAGTGTATGCTAGGTGATAATGGTTAAAGGCTGGGTTGCAGACCTGTCTAAGACATGTGAATGTGCTCACAAGCTATATTGTTTATTGGCTATATGCTAACGGTGGAGGGTTTTTTGTTGCCTTTTTCACCCACAATACTTCAAATGTACAGTATATGCTGTACACGCACACGCTCACAATTAGCAAGTGCATTCATCATAAATAGTATAAAAAAGATACTTCGCCAAAATCTAATGACCAGTGAAGGAGACACAACACTACAGGTAGATTAAAAAAAGGGGATTTTGTCCATATCCAATGTTTCTGTGCCATCTCGGGGCCCCTTCATCATATACTGCATATATGGTGAGGGAGTGAAGGGTTAACTTCCTTCCTGTGTGGCTGCAGACCACACCCTAGCTGCTAGGCTGTAGTAAATTAGCTCCTGAGCTCTTAAAAAGGTAATGAACTTGCATGCTACTCAGGGGGACTGTCTGAGAGACTGCTGAAATGCCATAGAGGGTACCTGGGCTAGAACTTGTAGAGACAGGTCAAGAGGTTGTGGAGACTGTCCAGAAAGGTATACCTTGGAGCTGAGTAATAGGCTCTATAGTTTCCCCGCCTGTGCACAGCTTCGGTACAGGTAGGGAGCCGGTATTGCTGTTCAGGACGTGCTGCCAGGCGCATACGCGAGCTGCTGTTTGCCTATTGGGCGATATGTCCTTACTCGAGTGTACTTAAAGGGAGTGTCCTAAAACCGGGGTATGCCTGTATTGTGGCACTAGAAAGTAATCTTGCCACAATAGGGAGCAGGTTCCTCACTGCAGGGTTTACGAAGGATGACTGCTAGAAATTGCAGGATGACTTTTCCAGCTCTGTCTTGGGCAACAGAAAAAGGTATGAAAAAGAATTGGTCTATCTACAAACCTTATGGATGAGGAAACCTGAGTGTAAGTGTCATTTTGTAACTCATGAAAACCTATCCTGTTGCTGACCTGTAGTTGCCTGTTAATAAAGTTTTAAGAAAAGTTCCTGGCTCCTTTTTTCTTATTTGCTGCTCACCATACTAGCCCTGCACGAATGTCCAACACCCCGGGGTTGAAGGTAAAACCGCCGAGCCTCACACACACACTCCTTGGGACTGTTTTTGTGTGGCCCCTCTTCTGTTGGCCAGGGGTAGCTGTGTTGTATATCTATATTACAATGTTTATTTTTTATTTTACATTCTGATCACATACTAAACGGTAAAATCAAAGTTTTCTGCTGTGTAGAAATAACAAGTAAAAGAAAATTGTCAAGGTGTCTTAAAAATGGCCACAGCAAGGATTTTTCTCAGTACTGTTATGGATGGCATCAACCTTGGATAAGCCTCTAACCTCTCTGTAATGTTTTTGATCTGCTGTCAAAGTACAGTGCTCTTTCAGGTCCTAAATGTAATAACTCCAAGTGGAAGCCCTGGGCCTGAACCAAGAGATGATCAAACTTCTCTCTATCAATTTTGACTTGTATTTGAACATCAAGTTAAAGTAAATGGTGGGCTCTTCAAACAAAGCCTGCTAATCCCATCTGATTAAAACCATGCTTGAACATTTTTAATTTTGTGCTAAATATGCAGTCTCCTGGAGTGGGAGAATTCAGACGGTTAAAATGAAGATTTTGTACTTATTCCATCCCTATAAAGTTGGCAGATATTGTAAATCTCCAAAGGAAACTTCTTGTTTTTTATATCGGCTGGTAAAAAAGCCTAGGGTCCCACAGGATTCTCATTAGACTAATTCTGGTGGCTCAGCCATACCATTTTCTCTCGTACCATAAGGGTGCCCAAGTGAGTCATCATGCATTTAGATGAGGGTTCCAGGATTTGGGTCAATATTTAAAGGGAAGAGGTGATGACCCTTCAGTTAGAAGCATTTTTTTAACTGTGCAGTAGTAGTCATCGCAATCCTATCCTACAACCAGATCACTCAAAATGTGGGTGTTGGCTAACTTCAGATTTCACCTTAACTCCCCTAACTCTCCTATGTTGCCATTATTTGGCAATCCTCTGTTCCACCCAGGTACTGTACAGTATAGAACTTTACGTGGTAAAAAAAAGAGCCTGGTCAGAGTTAGGAATCTTATCCAAGGAACTACAGTTAAAGCCTTTGACTTGCTCACAGATACATTTTGGGACCCAACCCTCTGAATACTTTAGTTATTTCCATATCGGACCACTTTATTCACTCCCTTTCCTCCCAGGTCTTCTCTCATACAAGCACATATTTGAAACTTGTATGTACATACTCCCCCTGGAGTAAAGGGTTTATTTCTGTATTTCACCAATGTTAGTCCTAGCAAAATGAGACCATGAGAAACGGATGTTGGTAAATCAATGGAAATTGATGACTGGGTTGAGATCTGGGAAGCCACATTTAAAGCTTCAATTAACACACGTTAGATGAAGGGGTACAAGGTAATATACAGGTCTCTTTTTAGAAAGGTAAGGTATACAGGGATATACCAAATAAGGTAACATGGGAAGAGTGTTGATTGCCAATTCTTGGAATCAGGAAATAATTTATTTCTCCCTTTATGAGATGATTGGATGATATTTCACTGGGTTTTTTTGTTCTGGATCCATATACTGTAAGTACAGATATATGATAAAGTATCTCTCGTGTAAATGTCGCAAAGGTTGAACTTGATGGATGTATATCTTTTTTTTTTCTTTTTCCAACATCAACTATGTAACAGGTGGTCATACACAATCTTAGCGAGCTCAAACCCCAGACCCACAATATTATCTATATATTTGTGTCAATGGGAGTGCCACTGGAAAAGACAAAGTCTACTACAATAAACAAAGAAGCCCCAATACATAGCCAATATAACAAATGTACTACATTACTATATATTTATTCTCAACTTTAGATGATAATTTAGTTCAATATTTTGGCCAAAACATTTGGAGCCTGAACCACGTTATGGTAGACCCTATCCACAGGTCATACGCTTCCTATTTTATACTGTCTTTTGTATTTCCTCCACTGGAAAGAGAAAAGAGGAAACGAAACAATAATATAGTCAATAGTATGGGAGGTGCACATGCAGGCCCGGATCAACAGGCTGACAAATTAATCTCCTATTATGGGATTGTCCCACACCCCCCACCCCCCCACCCCCCCCCCTCCTCTACTTGTATCCCTGTCCTCCGATTCCCTCTCCCCTTTCTGGTCTCCTCACTTAACACTGCCGCTTTGTGCCAAAATAAATAAATTACCTGCTATATACAAGACTTATGTTTTTGTTCCTCACTATCCTGATCAGAGTTGGCGGGACTACCAGGGATTGTAGAATCACCAGAGAATATAAGGGTTCAATAAACTGAGGTTTATTTAACCAGTGCTAACAGTAAATCGCAGAGTACATAACACAACAATATGTTACCGGCACACAGGAATAACAGGGAACACCTAATCTGGCTAGGTGCTGCCGTAGCTAGCTTGCTTTCTGAGTGCTGGAACAGTCATTCCTGCAAATGAGGGAACACAGTCTTGATAAAGACTCACACAGGCCTCCAGGTATCACACTGGTAACACACAGTCTTTACAAAGACTAGCAGAAAAAATTACACAATCTTTGCAAAGTTAGCAGGGGACAAAGAGCCTTGGGAGAAGGCAGTAGCTATACCACTGTCACAATCAAGGAGACGCCCATCAGTTTGGGGGAGAACAATAATCCTGGTCTCTGCAACCTGCCCCAGGTCAATGTTAATGAGATTACTGGGGTGGAAGGTGGACCAGGAAGCCCAAGATGACATGGCCATCCCTATTCTTAGCATAGTCCAAAGGATGTAGGCAAGTACAGGAAATTGTCCACGCATGGACTTCCCCCTCCCCAGCCATACAATGCCTGATACAGCCCCAGGGCTTACACCTCTCTTGCAGAGACAACAAACCCAAAAAGGAGAAAAGTTTCAATATATAAAGCACTCTGTTCTCAAATTGTGCTAATGTATTATATTGATTAAAATGACAATTTTATGTTTATCAACAAGATAAACTATGGGAGGCTTGGACTCAATCAAGTGACTTAATCAAGGTACCAATTACACATCTATCACTTAAAAATGAATTGTCAATGGGCTTGAACTCCCAACCTTTTGGATAACCACAGCACACAACAGGCTGTAGTGACGGTCCCACCAATGTTAGTTCTTTGCAGAGCAAGTCCAAAGTTAACTCTTAGCATCCTTACAAACTGAGGAAGAGCAGTACTACTGCTTTCATAGAAGCATAACACAATACAAGATAAAGTAGAATAAAATACAAATCCTGGCCGGCCAACATTAACCTAGTGGTTAACCTGATGAGAATAGGCAACAGGACAGTGCTTCCTAGGATTTTTAGGAAGCCTTGCTGTCTATTTCCTCACACCCACCCCTTCCCTCTCTTTATCTGCCCCCCCCCCCTCTTTATATTGTAAAAGACCAAATAAAAGTTATATTAAAAAAAGAAACATAACGATACAAGTATACTTATTAATATTATAATAATGTATATTTGAGCTGAGCAGTACAGCTGCTTCATGAACAAATCTTGGAAAGTCTGAGTCCTCTGACTATAATGTAGAACAGGTGTTTAGATCAAGGCAACGTCAATGAATTATCACAGTGTGCGAGAGAGCTCCTTTTAATGCCTTTGGATGAACAGGAATCCATCGCACTGTGTGCTTCATTCATTGCACCTTGCATTCACCTCTCCGATAAATAGCAGGGATGACTCAGGAAATGCATTAATGGGCTCTCTCATGCCAAGGATGTTAAAAGCCCGACAGATGCTAAAATGTGCTGAGGGAGCAGAAAGGGAAGTGAGAGGGGCCAGGCAGGGATGTGGAGAAAGTTGTATGGTTTAGAACACATCAACCCTTAAGACTTCAATTTCTAATGCCCTTTAAAATTGCACTCCAATCCAGCGGTGCATGTTTAGGTGGTTAAATCTTTGTGATTATTTATTTATTCTCATTTGTAAATACAGCAACATGAAATTTGGCCAAAGTTTCCATCAATATAAACAAGTGTCTCTCAAAATTCTATGTGGAAAACTGGCAACACTACAGTATGGTTATTTACCAAGGTCTATTTAGGTATATTCTTATAGTAATATTACTGACCACGTCCTCTTTTTTTTATTGTGTTGTAGTAGTAACAATGCCTCTTTTAGTTAGGGTGCCAGGAGGAAGCTAAGGAATTCAACATAGCTAATGAATAGAAAACCGGCATGCCACAGAGGGCTTCAAGTCAAGAGGGCTCCCAAGTGTCAACAGATCACCTCTAACCACGGATCTGCATTAACATTCCTCTCAGTCGGTAAGGCAGTGGAAATTCATAAACAGGCCAACTGTCTATCGATCCCTTACAAAGGACCCACCAGGGTTCCCGTATGGGCCCAGTGTAAACGGGGTTATTGCAACGAGTATCCCAAAGCAACAAATGGGGGGCCAGGTCAACACAAGAAATAAACTAAGTTAATATACTTTCATTATAGTGTTAAGAGTGGGCACAGATGGAAGAAACTGTAATTCTGCATGTTTAATATAAAATCGTACAACATCTGGAAATGCGAATGGACCCTGTGCCTGGGGATCTGAATAAAAGACTGTTGTGTGACAAACGTTCATGGTAACCATTATGCTAGAACCTTGCTACCTCATTGCACGCGGCCTGAAAACAGCTCCCTACATCAAGGTAACCTACAGTACAGTATGCAGAGTAGCCACACACAGTACACCGATGTAGCCTCCCTAGAGGCTGGGCAGGGAGGGTTACACAAAGAAAATGAATTCCAACTTTTTTTTCTCTCTGATAAATCCGGTGCTATTTTTTTACAATGGTTGTGCCCCAGGTTTGCAGCATGGAGACTTTAGTGAATACTGCTAATGCAGATGCAAATAAGCTGTTGGTTGCTTCCCTCAGTGCGATATAATGTTAGAAAAAAGTAAAATATTTAGCTCACGATCACAAGAATAATTATAGGAAAGGTGCAAACAGACAGAGTTTTTGCCAAATACAAATGTACAACGTTTACTTTCAAACTTCTTGCCTTCCTTCCAAACACTAGCTAGCCTTGTGCCCTGTCTTTTCTGTGGGGGGATAACACAAACTCATAAGACATAAACAGTGAATTTGCCTGATGTTGCTTTCTTTCAGCTGGTCACAGCAGGGTGCATAGTGAGAGAGAATGTAAAGCATCTACCTGCTCATCCCCATCATTCCAAAGTCATTGTGTGCCTCTTGTTCAGGCTGGGGCATTATGTGGCGTAATAACAGGTAAATCTCCTGATGCAACCCTGATCCTGCAATAAGTACAGTGGTACTTTGTGTGCCAGTGTTACAATTAAAAGGACTGATTCAGTTTATCGACATGTTTTTAGTGCTTGCGGGGTGTCACTACTTCTAAGAAACTACATTTCATATTCAGGAGGTCCTCACACAAAACAGAGCAGTCGCCAAAGCCCCTTCTTACATGAAATTCAACACTTCGGGGGTGACTTTTTTCAAGTCTCTAATACTCGACTTGTTTGAAACAAACTAGCCAGGTTCATGCCTTGAAGAAATCTGTACGAAAGCAATAGAATTTTTGGGATACATCTGTGACTGTTTTGTGGATCAACAATACCACATACAGTATATTGCGGCCTTGAACGTGATACAGGCCCACCTTGCAGCAAAGGGGTAAATATATATTTTAATATACACTGAATGGGTAAAGAGGCTAAATGTGTATTGTAGAGATCGTAATGCACAGTTATCTTCCAGTGTAGGCATCTGTGTTAAAGATGCAGTTCAACGCAGCAGGCAATAAAACAATACTAACAACTTATCAGTGTAACTGACCTTACAAAGATTCAAATCACCCTTATCAGTTTACTCTTTTGCATCTTGTGGAAAATGTATGTTTTACCGTTTCTCTCAGTAAAACTGAATTCCAACATATCAACTACTTTTGTGAATTAACTCATAAAGGCTTCCTAATTACTTGATCACTAAAATAAATTAGATAAAGATCGCAAGCCCCCGCCAAAAACTTTTGCTTTCTAGAGAAATGTCAAAAGTTTAAAAAAAGTATCCAAAAATTCCGATTAGTTTTTTTGTTGTGGTGGCAATCATCGCTACTTAACCTATTAAACAAGTCACGTTCCTCAGTTCACTTTGTTCCTAAGAGGGACTGCCCCTTGCAGAACTGAAAGGGTTGAGTGTTCCCCAGCATGCAATGGATCCTGTGCAGTGTTCCAAGGTAATCTGCATGTTTTATGCCCTGCCTGAGAAAGGAGTGAGCTGTGCTTGGCTCTACTACAGAATGCAAATGTTTCCTTTGGGTACAATAATCAAAACTTGGTGCAGACGCTGGAAATATCTCCTGCCTGTCTGCATTTTGCTCCAATGTACTGCTGCGGCCAAGTTTATTCGAGCATTTGCCCGTTCTTGGCCGCAGCAGTAGCCTGGCGCGCGCCCGAGAGTGACGGGCGCGCGCCGAAGCAGCGGAAGAGCGCCCTCCGATCGGGGCGCTCTCCCTACCGCTGCCGGGTCCGCCGGGTCCCCCGGAACCCCCTGCCGCTGTCCCGCGATCCCTCGGGGAGCCCCTGGACGCGCGTGCAGGGGGCGCACGCTCCGAAGACGCGTGACCGCGCGTCTATGACGCGCGGCACGCCGAGGGGCGGCCACTAGCAAGCCGGGAAATCTCCCGGCTTGCGGATCTGGCCGCAGAGTAATAAAGCGTGTCGGTAGTGTAGACATAAAGCTTATTATACAGTACTTATTATTCAACCTTCCCATGAAACTTCTCCCCTCTGTGCCTCAAAGACCACAGGCATTTGGGTATCCTCAGATAAGCCCGTCTGCCTATTTTGGTGACAGAACAACATGAAAAAATAAAGATATTCAATGTGTACTCTCTAAAAAGGAGGAAGAGGATGACAAATACACCAAGGCATTCGGTAAAGTGCAGACTGACGACATCCTTCAGAGAGAGAGTAGCGCTAAAACAAGATATCATGCTTTGATACTGAACGTAGGAGGCAGAGGACAGCAGTAAGGAAGTCCTTCAGTGAAAAGGAAGGGGATACATGGAACAACCACCCAGCAGAGATGGGTGGTGCTAGTACATTAAAGGAAAGCTTGCTATAGACACAAAAGAATCCTAAATAAACACAGGTGAAACCTAAATATTCAAAAAGCCAAGGACACAATGGGGTCTGAAGCTTCACAGCAGGTTGGGAATTGGGAAGACTGGGTGGGACAAGAGGTCCTTTATCTATCGATGTCTCTTTATAACGCAGTATTTTTTATACAGTGATGGCTTCGGGTAGCAGTCGTCAACTAGGACCCAGAGACCAATCTGTTGCAGATCCCTTTGGCAGAGAGAGAAATATTAGGGCCAGATTTACCAAGGAGTGTTAATCCTTTGGATCCCTCAAAGTCCATTCACACACCAAGTGCCTTATGTCTTAGCACTGCTTAGTAAATATGGGCCCTAATATCTATGTTTAACATAGCACAGAAAACATATTACCTAAAATGTTTTCCTGAGACCTTTCTCTACTTTTCAGTGTCTTGTCCCTCCCCTCCCTCGCCTCGCCGCAGTGATAAATTTTCGAAGGGAGTTTGCAGCAGTCTATAATATTTGCAGCCGGTGTAAATTCTCGGCTTGGGCCTCCGCATTTGGTAATCCGTCCTGGGAGATGGATGTGTTTTGTAATGTGATGCCGTCTAATCAATACCTTATTATTATATAAAAAATAAAAGGGAAGAAGGAAGAGCAAATATTTCTGCTGCATGGATGGCACAAACATTATTTGAGACTTCCGATTAACCCTGTAAAAATGTACACTTTTCTTCTTCTATTATGTTGCAAAGCTCTGAGCATAGTAAAACAATAAAGGCATATAAGGCCATATATCTCAAGTATTACAACTGAGATGTCTCCTCTATAAATGGTGTCACTTTCCATCATTGCAAAAAGGTGCAAGTGATCTCCTCCGGAGTTTGGTGACCATCCAAATAATGATCATTTAGAGACGCAATGGATGATGATAAACTTTGTGTGATCAGAAAAGAACAAGCTCTGAAAGGTGTCACAAAGGCAGAATGGGTTATAGCAACCTCCCCCCAACCCCCCCACCCCCCCACCCAAATCAAGTATTTGTTTTTCACTATTTATGACCATGAGGTATTTTTCCTCAGAGCTCTGGGTACCCCCCAATTGCCAAGATATTTAATTCTTTACTTTTTCCAGTACTTCCATTGAAAAATAAAAATGGCTGTGGGGTCAACCAATCTAAAACGACTATTGTATTGTATGTCTTTATTTATATAGCACCAAAAGTGTACTCAGCGCTTCACAAAGAATACAATACAGGGAATTTTAAAAATACAATAAGTGTAGCAAAAATCAGACAATGGGAAAGGAAATCCCTGCCCCGAAGAGCTTACAATCTAAGAGGTTTGAGGGGAAACTTACAGAGACAGCAGGTGAGGGAATAAGTGCTGTAGATGGGTGTTAAATGAAAAGGTTGACACCATTTAAAGGGGAAGAGATGGCAGGGAGGCGTGGGTGACAGCAGGTGTGTATGTCTGGCTTCAGGCTTAGGGGAGATCCCCAGCAGCAGGAAGGAGTAGATAGAGGGTATGAATAGAGGATTTGTGTTGGTGTTTTTTATTGAGGGGTAAAGAAGATGGAGATATATGAATAGAGTTGGAGACATGGGGCTGGTAGAAAGAAATGTGTATTTTGAAAAGATGCGAGGTCAGAGCAAATATAAATAGTAGCAGCATCATGGCAGCAGTAGTTTAGTGCTGAGATGTGTGGTCTGGAATAGAAAATGTCCACCTTGCCAGCGTAGTTCACATCCAGGATTGAGGGTCCTTAGGTGTTCTGTAGTCCCCTTGTTTCCCTCCTGTTGAACTCCCTGTTAAACTCGACCATGCCACTTAAAACTGGGCCACTTTGAATCTTGGCCTGCTTTTCACAGCTAGGGCTGCTCTGGTTGCTCTTATAAAGGCCTAATAAGTCACCTGACAGAATTTATTTCAGGCCAACCACCTTAATTAGCACATGTGAGGCATATTAACACAGATGGTTTTTTCAACAGGGTCTTGTCATGCCTATGCGTTAGTGTAAGTTAATTTAATTAAGACTAGACTAAAGACTACAACTAAAAATACACATAGCATAGGATTGCTTGCAGACAGACAATTCTTCTCACAAGGATGTAATTACTTTCTAGTGCCCCGAATGTAAATATATATTAGCACCTATGTAATAGTATAGCAACTTGCCTGGGTGCATATGTATAGACGAATCATAATCAAAGTTAATTGAACTAGGCACTCAAGATCTTGATAAAGGTCCTGCAATAGGACTGAAATGTTGATGTATTAAGTAGATCACTTTATCTTTTCAAAGGTACCTGAGAGCGCCTAGTTCATATATATATATATATATATATATATATATATATATATATATATATTCGAGTAGCATGAATTGTTGCTTTAACACAACCCGAATATAGCTTAAGGGCACAAAAAAAACTAAACTTAATAATAATAATAATAATGACCTTGTGGTTAAGAGACTGGCATTTGAAGTGGTAAAAACCAATTCTAGTTGTAATAGAACCTTAATATAAGGTTAAGGCTGTAACGTGCAGAAATAAATTGTAATCACATTCTGAAAACTGCTTCCTCTGTTTATTGTCTCCCATCCCCGGCTGTCTCACTGACATGAGCCCAGCTTGTAATTTTAAGAAATACTGCTCTTGCTCTCTATTAATTTAGGGATGTGGAGGTGACAGGACTGCCCAGTATAATTATTTCACATTATTAATGATTTAATATTGTCCTTTTTGTGCAGCACTTTGGCTTTATGAAACTGAACAGTTCATCTTTGCCAGAAATGTTTTATGTCTTCTCTAAATGAGGTCACTTTGTTATAACGTCTCTTTGAGATCAAATGCATAGAAGCAGCCAATCACAATCAAGGACAGGGTCAGCTTGACTGACAGCACTTTTGGCCAGCTGTGTCTGTTTGAAACAATGAAGGATTTACTTTTATTGTAACTGCCTACTGTATATACTACAGTATATATATATATATATATATTTATGGAAGGGAGCTAGCCAGGGTCCTGAACAACACAACGGTGTCTGTTCTGTGTAAGAAAACATTGCTCTCTTGCTAAATGATTCTGCTACAATCTCATCGGAATAATGCAATTCATGATTTAAAAACACAAAACGAATTGCGTAAATCTGGTGCTCAAACAATCAATTGTCCCATGAAGTTGAGAAACAATCCATGATATTTAAAAAAATGCCTCCCTTTATTTTTAATATTGAAATCCAATATAGAGGGCATGGAGAATGGTGCATAGTGTTTCCCGTGGGTTGGACACACAAAGCCCTGCTGACACACTAATACATCTCTTTACTGATGCACAGTATGGCATATATGCTGAATAAAACAATAGGACAGAGTCCTCACAACTCACAACTCAGACAACTCACTTCAGAGTTCTGTTGAATCTTGCAGGAGGTCCTGGGATGTGCATCTGCTGTGGGAAAGTAGCAGGAACAAGGATAAAAAAAAACAGAGCACATCCAATGGAATAAGGATACAGAGGGGGCTACCTCATAAAAAAAGACTTTATTGGGTCTTGCAAAAAAACCGAACCCACTAAAGAGGTAGGGGAAACACAACGCGTTTCATGCCTATATGATGAAGCGCTATCGGCGTGAAACACGTTGTGTTTCCACTACCTCTTTAGTTGTTCGCTTTTATTGTATGACCCAATAAAGCCTTTTTTATGAGGTAGCCCCTCTTTATCCTTATTCCATTGGATAGTGCTCCATTTTTTTCTATCCTTAAAAAAACAAAACTCTTGGTTTACACAGGAGAATCTTAGTTTGGACAGAAGTATAGAAAATAAATAATCCAATGATAACTGTTGACTCACTTATAGACAGTTGAGCCTTCTGGAAATGTATATATTACTCTGGTTGTTCAAGCTCTAACCTGCCTGAGAGGCCCATTTGTTTTGCAAAGCAATACTCTATGTTGCTGCCCATATCTCAGTGAAGGGTTTTACTACCTATTAGAATTAGTTTTTTATGTTTTCCCCCCAGAAAAATCCAATTATCTCCTGTCAGCTGCATATAATTTGAATTGTGTGCTGCCTTCTGTATTAGGATGTGTGTGTAACAGAGAACAGTTTAGTGCTATTGCTGTTAAAAGTGCAAACATATACATATAGGTTTCGGGGGCTGTGTATCAAAGCAATTTTGGGGCATTTTCATCCTGCTCCTAGGTATCAAAGTATTTTGCTACAATATTGCCCCATCTGCCCCAGCTTGTGTCTTGAGGAGTAGTTACATATTATGAGATGTAACATATTTTAATGAGATGTATAATATTCTCCATCTGTCTGCGCCATGCCTTTTCCTTTTTATATGCCCCAAAAATCTGCCATATCTTAAGTGGCTTACGTCCAACATACTGCATCAGAGGTAAAATCTGTTATTACATATACACCACTTTGCTCAAAAACAGAGTAGCGCATCAAAACACATTGTTCTGTATACTGAAACACAGACCCCACAGTTGCACTGCTGGGAACCAACTTTGGCAGGATATGGGAAAGTCCTTCTTCCTTGATAGCGTGCATGGAACAGGGTCCTGATCAAGGGAAGGAGAACAGACACAGTAACAATTCCAGAAAGGATATGATGAACACAAAGGATCTCTGCTACTGAACTCTGTTTAGGAAAAAGAGAATCAAGCAAAAATGGCAATGCCATGCAAATGGATACACTATTCTCCCCTTGTTACCGTATACAAGACTCTTTGGACCATATAATCTTCTGCCACGCGGCAACTTTTAGTGCTGAAAAACAGCTTATAGCCAATTCAAGTCAATGGTCTGTAAGGTGTCTTACGGAAGAAGACTGCTTAGTTAATATGAGCCACTGTGTTTCAGGCACCAATTATTAGATTGTAAATTATTTGGGTTACTGAGGCATTTCAATTGTAAATGTTATGTACGGCAGTTATTCCTATATACAAAATATTACTATTATTTTAATAATACTAATAACATACTTGGAAGAAGTGCTTCAGACATAAGTGACATTTAGGAAAAGGAGTCCCTTCCCCGAAGATCTTACAATCTAATTGGTAAGTAGGAAGAACGTACAGAGACAGTTGGAAGGTGTTCTGGTAAGGGCGTCTGCAAGGAGCCAAGGTTAATGTAAGAAGTGTATAGTATCAGCCAGGGAGATACTCATGCTTTGTTAAGCAGGCGTGTTTTAAGATGGGTCTTAAAGGTGGATAGAGAGGGTGCTAGTAAGATGTTGAGGGGAAGGGCATTCCAGAGGTGTGGGGCAGTCAGTGGGAAAGGTTTAAGACTGTTAATTATAACAATGAGCATCTATAAAAAAAAAAATACAACAACATAGGCTGGTGCATTCACAGTAAAAAGTGAAAGTGTCTGGACTAGAACAAGCGGCCGTTATCAGCTGCCAATTTCCCAGTATCTTTGCAAGTTCAGCCTATCTTATAATTGGTTGTGACATCAGCAAACAGCCAACACTTGTCTGACACAAAGAATCAGCTGAAGAGAAGAACCCATTTTTAAAAGTACACTTGTTTTCAGCTAATTAGTTCCCAGTCAACTTGTTGACACCTCAGCAACACAATCTAGACACTGGTCAAAAGTCAAGCGGAGAAAAGACGAGCTTTCATGCGAGAAAAGAAAGGCCGTTTTAAGCCCTGTGCCATAAGTTAACCTTTAATGATTTGTGCTACTCTGAAACCATACCCAATGAAAACAAATCACATCTTGGATATTCCCTTCTACCATAAAACATTGTAGATAGGTAGAAACATATACTGTATATTTCAAGCTTGTTAATCCAATTCCTTATATTTGGTGCAGATTGTTAACAAAAGAGGTTCACTCAGTCACAGACCTGGCTGAGTTTCTGATGCATACAAATAGAAAGAAAGAATGAAGCACAGATATGCACAATGCTCATTATAATCTATGCATCATGCAGCTCCTGCCTACACAGTCCTATTGACGCTCCACAATTTATGACATAATGTGTACATGGTGCAAAATAAAGCAAAGTACTTGGAAACGTTGACTGCGGTGATCCAATGTAAAAATAAAGCATGTTCTTTTTGTTTCACTGTGGTTTTGATACATAGATCCCCGTGTCTGTTAAATGCTCAGCATCATTATAAAAATGCACAAGGTACATTTCAGGGCTTTGGATTTATTTCTCTCTCCCAAATATGTAATGCTGATACAGTTTTGTTTCTGTAGGTTTATTCTGACTACACAGATCTGATCTTAAAATGAATTTCTGCCTTCTCTTTGCAGTAACTTTGGAAGACTTGATGTAATTTTAAAAACAATAAATTTCCCCCCCTTTGCAGTCACCCGCTGGAGCTTCGCATGCTATTCTATGTCAATGATAAATAATAATGTGAGGTTTTACAATCAACTTTTCAAGTAAAAAAAATAAAAATCCATTCCTTCCATGGGAAGAAACATTGTAATAAACTAACTCTGTGCATGGGAACAATTTCTCAGACCTCTTCTATTGTAGCTTCAAAGTAATAGCCCTTTTTTATATGACCGTGACCCAGATAAGTCAAGCCATAAAAGGAAGAAAATAAAAATAATAATAATAATCAGAAAAATGGAATCAAATGTATCCATGGATATGGATAAAAATACAAACAACTTAATATATATATATATATATATATATATATATATATATATATATATATATATATATATATATATATATATATATATGTATATATAGTCAGATAAGGCAGTTGGCACTCCAATAGGTGCTGGTAAGCCACAGGTGCACTTCCCATATAGAGAATGTAGTTGTACATTACAGTTCCAAGGATTGGTAAACAAGAGACAGCACTCAATGTTGAAAATCAAAGTGTATATATAATATATATATATATATATAATATATATATATATATATATATATATATATATATATATATATATATAATGATGATAAAGAAGAGGTTATTGCTGAGAGCATGATGGAGTGTACACACTGTCTGAAATCATTTATAACCAATACCTGCATTTAGAAATGCCTACGTCCTATTATGGTTATTATTCTTTAAGCTTTATATAGAGATGATTATTATTATGAACGATAAACTGACTACAAAAACCCAGATTATAAAGATCCATGTTGGCACCTCTTATCTCAATGCATAAAGTATGTCTTAGGACAAGCTGCACCAACACAATCAATCAGTCAATCAATCAATCAGTGTAAGGTCTGCGAGCTGTTAGCACAAGCCGACCATCCATGGTGATCTGGAAATATTATATTACAAAGTTGAGGGAAAAACAAACCACAAAACAGAAGAAATGAAAGGCTGAACATGTTGAACATGTCTTTTTTTTACCTGAGCTACAAACAGAGTTTGGGATTTTACACTGAGCAAAATAAATATGTGACTGACATGGTATTTATGTACCTCACTACATAAACGAGTATTCAAGCGATGCAGCCAGGATTCCACACCAGTTGAGGCTACAGTACTATGGAAATTATTACTTATGATAGCAAACGGGATTCAGAGCCCCTTTTCTTAGCAGATCATGTGATGTTCCAATGGCTCCATAATTTAATACATGCAACGGTTCAATTGGTTAAGATCAAACAACAGATAAATCCCCAATTTAGCTCAGTTTGACATAACGATCTTATTAGTGTTCTGCATTATGGTATATGAAATCTCATTAGCTTCACTAAGAGCTAATGTAAAACATATCATTAATTCTTCAGGCAGTTACAAATAAACTCGCCTAACTGAATATTACTTAACCCTGTTATAACTGGGAGGAAAAAAAATCTAGTTTCAGACACAGAGGGGCCTATGCAGAAAGGGCTGAAAAATTGCATTCGCCAGGGTTTCAATTCGCCAGGTTTTTGGCGTGTTAACCTCGCTGTATGCAGGGAGGGCCGAATCCCTGGCGAATGAATGCGCCACCACTATTTGAAATAATGGCTATTAAGCAGTGGCGAGACGGCTGCCTGGCGAGAAACTGGCGAGAAGCTGCTCTCTCTGCGCAAACATCGGCACATAAAAAATTATTGAAAAACCATTTTTATTGATAGTGTACATGTGCAGGGGGTCTCAGGAGCTGAACCGCATTGGTTTCAGGTCGGGGGACCCCCTGCTTCCCGAGATACAGGCCTCTTTATGAGGTGCCAGTATCCCTCTGCATTTAAAGGTCCCGATCACGTGACCGCGGCATGTAAACCAAGCAGAGGGATACCGGCACCCCATAAAGGGGCCTGTATCTCGGGAAGCAGGGGGTCCCCAGACCTAAAACTAAAGCGCTTCAGCTCCGGAGACCCTCTGCACATCTACAGTATAAATAAAACACACATATCAATAAACACTCGTTCCTTACCTTTGCGGCTATGTGCTACGTTAACGAAGCAGCATGAATGTATTTGTAATAATATTGTACAGTGAGCAGGGGGTCTCTGAGCCACAAATCAATGCGGTTCAGCTCAGGGGACCCCTGCTCCTGCACAATATTATTAAAATACAGAAATGCTGCTTCATTACCATAGCGCATAGCCGCTAAGGCAATGAAGGGTTAAGGCAGAATAGCATGTTTATTTGGGACAATTGCCCCCAATAAACATGGCAATAAACAACATACACCCCCTGTGTATTTAAAATACAAAAACAAGAATAAAAACATTAAATACATATAGCACTTACCCATTACCGGTTGCCACGTTGAAGGCCATCCTCCTCTTCATCCTGTGGGTCTCCTCGGGTATCTCACGGGTATCAGGCTGGCGGTTTCCACGGGTGACAAAAACGGAATGTGGGTAGGCCTCCCTTGTGGGTAGTGGGTGAGGGTGGTTAGGCCTCGCGGGCTGGGGGGTTACTGTGGGAGGGTATGTAGGCATCCCGAGTGGCGAGTGAGGGTGGGTTAACCCCTTAATGACTGTAGCGGTTAGTAACCGCTATGGTGATTAAGGGGTTAGGGGACATTACTTTGGATGTTTTCATTGTTGTGTATGTTTTGCAGTAGCGGAGGGGGCATGGCCAGGATGAAGATGAGGATGGCCTTCATCGTTGAAGCCGTACATGGGTGAGTACTATATGTATTTAATGTATTTATTGCTGTTAATGTATTTAAAATGGGCACATTCACTATTATCCCTTTGTGGATAATAGTAATTGTGCCCATAACTATAACTATACTTCTATGTGTTAGGTGGGGGGGGTTATTTCTTTAAACGTATGTATGTGTTTATTCATTAATTTGGGGGGGCACATAATTGGTACTGCAGGCCTGCGGGTATCACCCGAGGGCCCCCGCCGGTCTACAGTGCATATATGTGTATGTTAGGGGTTATAGGTGTTGTTGTTATATATATATATATATATATATATATATATATATATATATTTATATATATTTATTTATTTATTCTTTTACATTTATTTATTTAGTGTGGGGCTGCTGTGTGTGATTATTTTTCATTGTGGGTAGTGGGGGTGGGTGAAGGGGGTATTAGCCCCAACGGTGGTTGTTTAGGGCTTGCGGGGGGGGTTGCGGGATGGGTTAACCCCTTCATGACCATAGCGGTATTAACTGCTACGGTCCTGAAGGGGTTAAGTGCACCCGCCACCCCCCGCAAGCCCTAAACTCACACCAAGGGCCAAATACCCCCTTCACCCACACCCGCTACCCACAATAAAGCTGGCACGGTGGGTTAACCCCTTAATTGCCTTAGCGGTTACCCGCTAAGGTAATGAAGTGGGCTGTACATGCATTTTTCCTGCCTCGGATGCATGCCGGGGGCCTTCGGTGCTGATATTCCTAGGTATCAGCTCTGGAGCCCCCCGGCATCAATCCGAGCCAGGAAAGGGGATGATTTTTTTTTTATGGTCCCTTTCGCCGCTCAGCTCCAGCTTCTTGCCAACTTTTTTTTAGCGGAGCTATTTGGAGAACATCTCTCCATTTTAATGGTGCGAACAGCGGCGAGATGGTGATCGGGGCTTCCTGCATACGGCCCTTTTTAAAACTGGTGAGATACTGCTTCTCGCCACCCGCGCGGCGAGTTTTTAAAACAAAAAAAAAAACTGGCGCTTTTTACTCATCTCGCCAGTTTCTCACCATTTACTAAATTGCTATAGGCATATTTGGCTAAAAACTGTCGAGATTGGGCTTCTCGCAGCTCTCTGCATAGGCCCCAGAGTTTAGCATCTCAAGTGCTAATTTGTCACTGTTCATGGCACTCCTGCACTGAAAGGGTTAAGTGGTACCTTTATAATATAAAATCAAAACGAGATAAAATTCCCATGAATGCATTTACATGTCCTCGACAGGTCCTCAAACTGCTTCACTCCCCCATTGTCACATGGTACATAGTGGTTAAGCTGCAGACAAGGATTCTGGGTAGTGACATGCAAATGTAAACACTGGCTTGTGACTTTTACTTGGCTTCCTTTCCATAGATCATATATAGAGTTTATGCTCTATAATTATACAGCATGTACAACTAAGACTGGCATAAGGAAGTACAGAGTCAGTACACCCACTCAGAGAGATTTTTTTAAATCCTTTTGGACGCAGTTACACTTTAGTCGGAGATTCTACATTGTGAAGCTGGTAGTGGTTGCAAACCAGGCACACATTGGTATTGTATTACTAGATTCATTGTTTTCATTATTTTACACTGAATGCCATTGTCTGTCACTGTGCCACCTTGTGGTCAAAAGAAACAGGAGAAAGCCATTGGTCCCTTCAGTTACTGTGTTAATATAATTATGTCTCCTGCTTGCTCTCTCCTGCAGTATCAGTGTGAGTGACAGTGTCGTCTATTATCTGCTACAATGTATCATTTTATTGTATCTAAATGATATCTCCGTTTTCACAATCCAGAGGGAGCATGTAGGGAGAAAAAACAAGAGTGCAAAAATCTAAGTGCAGATGATAAACTTTTGTGAATAAATTAAAATCTTGGCTCTTCTGTGTGTCCTACTCACGAGAATGAACTGAAGTTCAGGGCAGCAAATTGTGAACTGGGATATGTACTTCTATGTTCGGGATCGCTGTCACTTCACACCGCAACTCAGCAGGGAAAGGGGATGCAGAAAAAACAGGAAAGCACCCATAGCGCAAATCAATGTGATAAAAAATAAATATTTATATATTCAAAGATTGCGCGCTTACAATAAAACAGATTTAAAACAGCATTTAGTTAGTGCAAGCCGGAAAGACCACCCGGTACTGTGGCTCACCACTCCGCCTTCGTTGGGACGTCCACTGTGTTCAATCGAGCTGTCCGCCTTGGTTATCATCTTCACTTAGATTTTTGCACTCTTGTTTTTTCTCCCTACTTGCTCCCCCTGGATTGTGAAAACGGAACTTTCTACATTTTGGGGCTGAGTGAAGACAAACCCCACCAGAGGGTTATTATTCTAAATATTTTATCACGTTATTTAACATAATAATTGCACTATATGTCATACTTGATTTAGTCACTATTTAGTGAAGGATTTCACTTTAAAGTTTTAGCGCCTTTGTTATACACTATCACTTTTTCTCTAAATGATATCTAACTTATCTTCAAAGGCTGTGCTATGTCCAAGTCTCAGATACCTTTCCTGATGTCTTTGCAAATAACTTTGCTTCGAGACATCACAGGCTCTAGTAGACAGAACATGTATTAATCCAGTGCTTTATACAGAGCTGGACTGGACTGGACTGACAGGAAAATCCCCATGGGGTGGCCTTAACTCTGGTCCCCACTAAATTCTTTGCATTTAGTCATATGGCAGGCCACATAGCTGTTAGGGAGGAGAGGGTGTGGCAGTCACTGTAGTGTGCAGTGGAGTATAAATGGACGACACTCCTTGGTCGGACCTGTGCATTATGTGATGATTCTGGTGTTGTACTGGGTCAGGTGGGTGCAAGGGCAAAGCAGGGGGAAGAAGAGGGTGCTACCGAAGTCCAGAGCAGGTGGTCTCAAATCAGAGATAGATCCAGCAGCACAGAGAAATCAGACAGGCTCGTCAATTACAGGTACGTTTGAGGTTGAATAAGTACACTCCCCCGCCCCCCACACACATATGTCACTCTCTACCCCCATGTTATTCCTCCCCATATCACCCCCTCTCTCCCTCCCCCATATTGAACTTGACAAAGAAAGTAAGAAGGTGGGCCTCCGTATCAATCTAAGCAAGACCAATGTGATGCTCAACAAATATGTCAACTCTACAAAGATTGAAATAAATGGAATAGAACTATAAGTCAAAAACTATGTCTACCTTGGCCAGCAATATCTATGGACAGGAACCTTTTGAATGAAATCAATAGAAATTAATATGGGATGGAGCGCACTTGGAAGAAATAAGTGAACCTTTCAAAGGAATCTTCCACTGGGCCTCAAAAGGAAAGTATTTGAATAGTGTATCCTGGCAGTTCTCCCATCCGGCTATGAAACTTGGACACAAAATGTGAAGACAATTAAGAGGCGTCAGACAACTGAAAGAAGTATGGATAATGGGTATTACCCGAAGAAGAAGGAAAAGAATGAATGGCTTCTAAAAACCACGGTTTAAGCTCACCATGTTTACAAACAAACTTAAAAAATGATTTTAAAATAATAATAGGTGATATATTGAAGTGGTCAAATGGTGAGTGATTAATGTTCGACTCAAATCTATCAGTGCCATTAGGACACTTTGGTTCTAGGAGCAACTGACAATTTAGGCAGCATCATAGAACAATGGGTTTGATCAATCTCACTACGATTTGTTTGAAGAAAAAACATAGGTAAATAATGTAGCTGAATGAATTTGTAGGGCAAACAATCAATTCTATCCACCAATGTCCTTATGTCTTCAGAGGGAATATGAAGCTGAAGAGGTGTCTGGTGTCTTTTCCATTAAATGCACTCCATTTAGTGAATAAACCACCAGTTGGAACAACTATTATCAGACACCATTACAATGTGATCCATTAAGAGTACTTTCAGAGCACTTGCTGACAGCAAAATTGGTTGATGGGCTAATCCAGAAAAATAAAATAGTCTCGTGATATTATGTGTGTGAATGTAGGTTGAAAACGGCATCAACAACAAGGTGACAATGTACAGAATCAAATACTTCTCAGGAAAAGGTACCTGTAACATCCCTTTGGAAGGGGTTTCTGTCCCTGGTGACAATATCTTCTTACAGTGGAAGGTTGACTCCCTGACACATTCATACAATGGCCATATTCTGTAAGGCGTGATAAGTACAGATGTGGTACATTGCAGTTAAATCCCCATTAAAGTCAATGGTGCTTTTCATGAGATAGGATTTTACCTGCACTTATCACAATTTACAGAATAAGGGCCAATGCATGAATTTCTCAGGGAGTGAAATTAGGCCGTGCTGGCTAAACAGCTATGCCATAAAATACAGCTATGCCATAAAATACTAAAACAGCTATGCCATAAAATGCCATAAAATACCTTCCAGAGCTGGAAGACATCTTACAGCCCAGTCAATAACCTTCCACTGTAAGAAGATATTAAGTCCCATATTTACTAGGTGGTGCAATTCCATAAGACATATACCGGATCACTTAAGTGAACGGATTGTAAGGGGTTTTCCATCACCAAAAAGTGTCACGTGGACTAGCACTACTTAATAAATATGGGCATTGAGATCTTCTTAGAAATGAAGCCTATTAAGTGATATACAATTGCATAACAGGTTAAAAGCATATTTGTTCTTGTCTTTCTTTGCTTTCATCTGCATCAATATAAATTTAAAGTCTGTGGCCCTGTATAGCAATAAAGAAATGGATGAACATTGGCTCAATGACTGCAATGGTTTTACACTAATTATGGTATCACTGTTCGCCAGATAATAGGGCACGAGGCAGAAGGCAAACTCTTTTCCAAAGTGGTATGTAGGACAAACAAGCAGTTAAGAGCTGCCGGAGCAAAGGGTTTAAGTACATTAGGTCTGTCATTGAGTTTAAATGGCCTTGTATGTGATTATTTTTAGCCTAACCTCGGCATACAGCAGCTCTACGGTCTACGTGTAATCACATGACGTAGCCCAGCAGCTAAAAATAAAAACACACAATGATAAAATATTAAGATCCATTGATAATAAAACTGAAATAGCACATCAAGCTGCCAGCTCTCATTTTAAATGCATAGATAGAGTATGTGCTTTGTTCCCAAATGCATATCCGGAACAGTACCAGCCCCAGACACCTACACTGCCCTGAACCAACATAAAGCAGAATGCTCTCTTTTGCTTGAAAATAAAAAATCCTGAATATGTGCGTGTCAATTTTCTGCAATTTTGTGTAAAAACACTTAGAAATTACACTGGAGCTATGTATCAAGGGATGCAAAAGGGCCTCATGACTCTAAAGAGGTAATTCATTAAACTGTGATAGTACTGATTGGGGGGCCATTGCAAGAAAAACTCCCATTTACTTCAATAGGAGTTTCCATGCAATAGTGTTCAGCACATATCGCAGTTTAATGAATATGCCCCAGAGAACATCACTTTAATGTTGCAACACTGAGTTAATGTAACAACATGCCTTGTGTCAGCATTGCTCAGCCTGCATCACTGAGAGATTTAAAGAGCGGTTAAAGGAGTAAGTTGTAGGAGGAGCTATAGGGAGCAGTTGTTATAGGAGCAATTAGGGGAGGAGTTATCAGAAACTATTAAAGGAGCAGCTATAGAAGCAGTTAGGGTAGGAGTTCCAGTGAGCGGTTATGGAACAGTTAGGGGGGTAGTTTTAGGGAATAGTAACAGGAGCGGTTAGGGGAGGAGTTATAGGAAGTGATTATAGGCGGCGTTTTTAGGAGCAGTTAGAAGAGTAGTTATTGGGAACGCTCATAAAAGCAGTTAGAGGAGTTTCTGTAGAAGAAGTGCTGCTCAGTGCTGTATTATAATGGGATATATTGTTTGCATCTGTAACTGACACTGTCTTTTATTTTCTGTGTGTCAATTAAGACCAGTAGGTCTGAGGCGGTATTCACATGTCCACACTCAATCTGAATATCTGCACTTTAGACCTCTGCAACATTTAGAAACTGGAACAAGCTGCGGGAGCCTATACCGTACAAGTGGCTGTAATGTACTATCTTGACTGTGAGAATTACAGTGGGATATAGGAATAAATTAAAGTGTTCTGTTAGTATATACTGTATTTTTGTAAAGTGGAAATCCCTAGTCCCACAGCTTGCTTGTAGCCATTGGTTTCAGGCAAGTTTGACAAGTCTACTTCCTCTGTCTGAAGCTCAGTGATACTAGGAACAAAAAGAGATAGACTGTGTAGAAATGGATAGGAGAGGAGGCGCAACACTCAATGAATATGATAGTGCCAAATCTTGCTAACCACCTCTCAGGTTTCTAATTAATTCCCTAACACTCTGAGCTGGCAGTAGCCTAGTAATTACACTTGACCTTTCTATGGGGGAATGAGAGGGTAGGTCCCAGTGACAGGGGATGAGAGCTTCTACCCTGAATAAAGAGAGATAATTAAAAGAAGGGAGTGGATTGTTCACACTACATGCTCTCATTATGGGATGATACGTGTGGGGGAGCAAAGTCATCCTACAGAATATATTAGTGAGAGAAGGCAACGTTCTGTATGAGGATGAGCTCTTTCCATGAGATGCAATCTCTGATACCCTATTTAAAGTAATGAAAGCGCTACCTAATTCAATAACAGGAGAAAGAAGTTTGGTTCTGGAAGACACATTTCCAGAAGGATTGAGAAACAGGGTACAAATTTGTATTCATTTCGGCATTATTCAGGTCTACTAAACCTGCCTCACTGACCCCATGTTATGTAGTGGGTAATGTGCAGATAAGGATTGTGGGTAGTGACATGCAAATGAGCACACTGTAGCTGTCACTTTTAGCCGTGTATCTGCTGACTGTACTTTTTCATCTCAAGCTGAGCTGTACACGCTGCGTAATGCAGCAGACAAATGCTCTAGGGAAATATCCCTGTTTAAAAAGAAAAAGAAGTTAAATATGACTCACTTTGCTCATTTGCATATCACTACCCACAATCCTTGTCTGCACCCACCAGCTGACGTGAGATGGGGGAAAGAAGCAGGTTTGGCAACTGTGAAAAACATGCAAAACACTCAAGGATTCTATGTCCTTGCTATAATTGCTGTCCCTTTTCCCCCCACCATAATCTGATTGTGTCTGCGGTATAAATGTAAGTAAATACTGTCAGAAAATCTCTCAGATAGGTTCCGGAGAAAGAATTAATAATAGTGAGGAGACGCGCAATTGTTTTTTGTTCTGTACTCTTTTATCACCAACTGTAAAATCAGCAGTGTCTTTTGTACAGACCAGTATTGCATCTTCGGGACCTTCAGGCCTTTAAAAACAGCCTTGTTATTTCATTACAGCTCTGTCGAGAATAAAAATAAAAAAAATAAAAAATAAGGAAAAAACAAAGAAGCCGATTTTCTGTTTGTAAATCTCACAGAAACCTCAGCATTACAATGACTTAGTATAGTACAGTAACTTGGACACATTATATGCCTCATACACTGTATATGAACTCCTGGCCACACGCTGTGTCAAGTGGTTAATTAAGGTTAACCACTTAAAAGTTCATTAACTTTTGCCAATTACAAAGGCACCATGCCATTTTCATACCCAATTCTGACCAATATAATATCTTATGACGGGGATATCATTGGACATCCGTGAGGTGAAAAAAAACATATGGGACACATCAACAAGAAATTATTTGTCCCCATAGATTTCCATTGAATTTAATTCTAAATGTCACACTTCTGTGTAACAAACTCAGAAATGACACTGGAGCTATGTATCAAGGGATGCAAATGTGCATCATGACCCTAAGGAGTGCCGATCGGGGAACCATTGCAAGGAAACTCCCATTTACATCAATAGGAGTTTCTATGCTCTGATCGGCAGTTTCATGAATAGTACCATGACGATGTCAGGGGCTGGATAGGCCATGTGACACCAGTGTCATGTCCATGCTGCTTTTAGCACAATAACACTGAATTATTGTGTCATCTATTGTTTACAAGACCCAATAAAGATGGTGGTCACTGAAAAGCTGCTTTATATATTGACAACTCCCTTGTCTAAAAAAATCTATATAGCTTGTTGTGCACCCTGCAGTCTCTTCTTAAAAGAGATTTAGATTCTAATTATATAGTGATTGCTTTATAATGAACTGTTCAGTTCAAAATATAACCTATATAATTACAAATATAATTGCGTTAATTACGTGTACAATCATGTTTATTATCACGTCCGAGTGTAGCATGTCAAAGCTATGCTTTGATGTCCAGACACCGGTTTGGTTCTTTTTTTTTTTATGAACCTGGTGCAGTTTTTTCATAGGGTTTACACCAGTTTTGTAACCGGGAGACTTTAGTAAAGGGATCCCCTTTGTTTTTCATGGATTGAGAAAAGAGCAGAACAGATCAATAACACAGCACCCAGGATTCTACTACACGTTCAGTGCAGAAAAAGAACAAATGAACGCCACTCTGTCAAGATAATTAGTATGATGGGTAAGTATGACCTTTTTTGCAGGAACTATAATTGCATTGTCATGCTCTATTATGTGACCTTCTGTAGACCATCTCTCAGAAGCTCTAATGAGACCTTTATTTTGTTGGGTACCGATTGCCAGAATGTTGTCAAGAAAGACTAGAAAATGCAGAGCAAGGGGCAGGTTATGGAAATGATGTTAACCCCTTAATTGTGGGTTATATTTGGATAGATAGATCCTCAGCCTCAGGTCTGTTTGTTTATGGGGGTGATTCCATGGACACCTTAAGTCTAAATGGGCAAAATATTAAAATTATATAAAAATATCATGTACGGGGGGATCCCATGAAAGTCTATGGAGACAAATGACAGATGTAGCCAATGTTATTGCAACAATAAACACGGGAATGTGCTTCATGTATGCCGCACTAATCCACAAAATTGTGCATATTGTGTTAATAGTGTAATGCCTTGTGTGACTCAACCATTACAGTCACAAGGTAGCACTGTCAGTGAACTGTAGTTCACATGCATTGTATTGTTAATGGCTGCTGCCATGTAGACTGTACGGAATATGACAGCACTTGTATGTACAGCAGGATTATGTGCATGCGCACTGAGACAAAGCAGTGGACGAGCAGGTACATTTTCTAAGCATGTGCTTTGTGTTATCAAAGATGGCAAGCAAATACAAAATTGTATCAAATTGTTCAGTGCTTGTATGACATAACAAACACTGTAAAATGTATTTTACCTACTACATGTTTACTCTATTGAACATTTTATTACAATACATATATCTAATAGATATGAAAAAGTACAGTACACAGTACCGCACAGCTTCCAAGCAAGCTTGCCCTCATGGAAAATGTGTCCAGTTAGGGACAGTACATGCTTACCAACTAGGGATATATATACATATATACACACACACACACACACACACACACACACATATATATAAGAAAAAAGCCCACTTTAAACAGCCGCCAGGGTTTACATTTTAAAATGTAGCATATTATGTACAGTATATGGCTTATATTTTGAAGTGTGTCTTATTTTTTTTTAATGAAAATGGTTATCAATGCTAAAGTATAAGCAGTACCCTGTCATGCAGTAAATATGGACCTGGAGCAGCATACTACACGTATTTAAATTTGACCCAAGACAGACTTCTCAATAATATGTGTGATAATATGTTTTTCTCTCTTCTGGATAATAATTAGGATTCAGGTATTTTAGCAGCTTCAATCTTTATTTTTAAAGCGGCAGGCATACTGTATATTATCAAGCAGGAGAATAGGAGTCAAATCAGCGTTCTGAGATGTCAGTCAGAATTATACTGAACAATGAAAAAAACCCTTTACTTTAATACAATACCATATGCATTATCTCATATACATGTGATTTCATGTGACATTTAATATTTGCCCACAAAGTTGTCATGCTGTTAAATTGATTAATTCCTTATTTTTACTGATTTACCACATCTGGGTATTACACCAATAATTAGGGTGACCATTTGTCCCGGTTTTGCCGGGACAGTCCCGTTTTTTTCTGTCCTGTCCCGGTTTCAGGTCCGTCCCGGAAATGTCCTGGTTTTTGTCCCTGGTCCCGGTATTGCGGGGCAGCGGCGGTGAGGAGAATGCGGCAGCCGGTAAGTATTTTCTATGTGTGTGTATGAATTAATTCATGCTGCCGGGGGGATTAAATGAAGGAGAATGCCGGGGGTGGGACTTAGAATGTCGGCCGGCCCGCAGGGGATTGGTCGCAGGCATGTCAAAGGAAGCCGGGGGCGGGGCTTCCGCTTTGTGCAGAGCACACGTGAGTGTGTCTGTCTTCCCGCTCCTGGCTCTTCTGTCGGCTGCGCGGCGAGTGTCCCCCTTCTGTCCCGGGTCCCAGCCAGGGGGGGTAATAGAAGGTGGTAGCGGGGGTGCGCCTGCCTTTGTACCACCTACCTTGTACCTTTGCCCCCCGGCGCTCCAACCTTTGCCCCCCGGCGCTCCCAACATTGCCCCCCGGCGCTCCCACCTTTGCCCCCCGGCGTTCCGACCTTTGCCCCCCGGCATTCCCACCTTTGCCCCCCAGCACTCCCACCTTTGTCCCCCGGCGCTCCCACCTTTGCCCCCCGGCGCTCCCACCTTTGCCCCCCGGTGCTCCCACCTTTGCCCCCCCCCGGCGCTCCCACCTTTGTCCCCCGATGCTCCCACCTTTGCCTCTCCTTGAGCTCACTTCCCCCCATCCCCTTGGTGCGGGAGATGGGCTTGGGGGTGGGCAGTGGTGGCAGCGCGGTCGCTGGTGGGCGGTGCAGGGGCTGGTGGGCGGTGCAGGGGGAGGCGGGGTGTATCAGTGTGTGTGTATCAGTATGTGTGTGTATCAGTGTGTGTGTGTGTATCAGTGTGTGTGTATCAGTGTGTGTGTATCAGTGTATCAGTGTGTGTGTATCTGTGTGTGTGTGTGTGTATCTGTGTGTGTGTGTATCTGTGTGTATCTGTGTGTGTGTATCTGTGTGTATCTGTGTGTGTATCTGTGTGTGTGTGTATCTGTGTGTGTATCTGTGTGTGTGTGTATCAGTGTGTGTGTATCAGTGTGTGTATCAGTGTGGGTGTGTGTATCAGTGTGGGTGTGTGTATCAGTGTGTGTGTGTATCAGTGTGTGTGTGTATCGTGTGTGTGTATCAGTGTGTGTGTGTGTGTATCTGTGTGTGTATCTGTGTGTGTATCTGTGTGTGTATCTGTTTGTGTATCAGTGTGTGTGTGTATCAGTGTGTGTGTATCAGTGTGTGTGTGTGTGTGTGTATCAGTGTGTGTGTATCAGTGTGTGTATCAGTGTTTTTGTGTATCAGTGTGTGTGTGTCTGTGTGTGTGTATCTGTGCATCAGTGTGTGTGTGTGTATCAGTGTGTGTATCAGTGTGTGTGTGTGTATCAGTGTTTGTATCAGAGTGTGTATCAGTGTGTGTATGTATCAGTGGGGGGATGTGTATCAGTGTGTGTATCAGTGTGTATGTGTGTGTGTGTCTATCAGTGGGTGTGTGTGTGTGTATCAGTGTGTGTATCGGTGAGTGTGTGTGTGTGTGTGTGTGTGTGTGTGTGTCAGTGGGTGTATCAGTGGGTGTGTGGGTGTATCAGTGTGTGTTAGTGTGTGTGTGTGTGTGTGTGTGTGTGTGTGTGTGTGTGTGTGTGTGTGTGTGTGTGTGTGTGTGTGTGTGTGTGTGTGTGTGTGTGTGTGTGTGTGTATCAGTGTGTGTGTGTGTATCTGTGTGTGTATCAGTGTGTGTGTGTGTGTGTGTGTGTGTGTGTGTGTGTGTGTGTGTGTGTGTGTGTGTGTGTGTGTGTGTGTGTGTGTGTGTGTGTGTGTGTGTGTGTGTATCAGTGTGTGTGTATCAGTGTGTCTGTGTATCAGTGGGTATGTGTGTGTGTATCAGTGGGTGGGTGTGTGTGTATCAGTGGGTGTGTCTCCCACTCCCTCCCTGTCTCCCTCTCTCTCCCTACCTGTCTCCTTGTCTCTCTCTCCCTCCCTGTCTCCCTCCCTTTCTCCCTCTCTCTCTCCCTCCCTGTCTCCCTCCCTGTCTCCCGCTCTCTCTCTCCCTCCCTGTCTCCCTCTCTCTCCCTCCCTGTCTCCCTCTCTCCCTCCCTGTCTCCCTCTCTCCCTCCCTCTCTCCCTCACCCTCCCTCTCTCCCTCCCTGTCTCCCTCTCCCTCCCTCCCTCCCTCTCTCTGTCTCCCTCTCTGTCTCCCTCTGTCTCCCTCTGTCTCCCTCTCTGTCTCTGTCTCCCTCTCTGTATCCCTCCCTGTCTCCCTCTCTGTCTCCCTCCCTCTCCCTCCCTGTCTCCCTCCTCTCCCTCCCTGTCTCCCTCGCCCTCCCTGTCTCCCTGTCTCCCTCACCCTCCCTGTCTCCCTCCCCCTTCCCTGTCTCCCTCACCCTCCCTGTCTCCCTCACCCTCTATGTCTTATCTTAACTGCCATTTACCTACACCGAAGTAACCTACCCTGCTTTCTTCCAGATCTGACTCAAGTTTAATGCGGGAGACATCAGAAGACAGGTAGGGAACACCTCCCCTCCAGTATAGTACCTTGAGGGACTGTGGACCAGGTAAGATCCCCGGCGGGATTGCTGCTTTAGAAATTGTGAAGAGGCGGCATCCTGACACTGGTTAATGGGTTCAGAATCATTCACATCTGGCTTTTTTTTTTTTGTTCGATTAGTGAGGTCATCCGACACACACACACACACACACACACACACACACACACACACACGCACGCACGCACGCACGCACGCACACACACACACATACGTAACTATGTAAGAAGGACTAATGGTAGTAAAGTATAAGTGTACTACAATAAATAAACTGTTATGCAAAAAAAAAAAAAATGTGTCCCGGTTTTTCATTTTTAAAATCTGGTCACCCTACCAATAATGGTGTTTTTATCTGGTGAACATTCTCTTTTTACCAGATGTTTAACACTGGTATTGCAAGCAAATACATATTGCGATTAGATGCCTATGGGCAGACAATCGCCCCACAATTTTTTGCATCCATCATAGCGTGTTTTTAGGTGCAACAATGTTGTTGACCTCTATATTTCTGGTAGAGGGGGCTCCCATGAAAGACAATGGAGACAAATAATTTCTTGTAGAGGGGGACCCCATAGAAATCCTATTTGGATGAAAGAATCACACAGTGCTTTATGAATGTTTTTCTTTTTTTCACTATAATATGAAGAAAAACAACAGAGCTAATATAATATCAATGATCCTCCAGTAAACTCCAGATGATTATGATGACGATTTCTGAATTCCTAAGAAGTTCTACCATCAGATAACCCTGCCCAAGGGGCCACATGGACAGGTAAAATTGGCAGGATTAGACAACACAGTTTCACCATGTCAGAAAGATCATTGGAAGCATGGTATGAGATAGCTCAGAAAGGGACGAGGGAAATAAAGGACACGGTGTATAAGACAGATTGTTCCAGCCGCCACACTGGTCTTTGAAGTGCGTGGAGGGCATTCAAATATATAGTCTAATTTTAAAATTCCTTATTCAAATTAAAAAGAAAAAACAAGTACTTTCTTTATATCCAGGGCTTTTGTCCAACAACATTTTTATCTGACAGACTGCACCTATAAAATCTTAAATACATGCGCTAGTGAGATCGATTCCAACCCCCACGTTACACTCTCTGTAACTGGGTAATAATGTATCATCGATCCAATATACGGTATACTGTCATTGTTTGTTCTTCTCTGGTGAGGAAACAATGCAGTCCAAAAAGTCAGGATTCCACCCCAGTGGTGGATGCATGAATGCTTCTGAAAGGTGCTACATATACACGAGAGGTGTATTACGTCTTATCCACATTCTGTCACCCGAAAACTCTGTTGCTTGATTGACAGCTGAAATTTTTATTCCAGGCAGTTTAAGAAAACAAACTTCCAATTGATCAAGCCATTTACTTTAATGTGCTGAATTTGTGTGACAAGGTCCTTTCCCTGGCCCAGGAATGGAAAGTTTGTGGCCACTGATGTGGAAAAGGGTTTCTTTTCATCACAGCATTTGATCACCTCGATAAAATGCTTCTTGCCACAGAGATTTTTTGTTTCCTCTTGGATCTCTACTAATCCGAGCGAGGGCAGCTATAAACATTTACGTGACAGCTGAGCAAAGTTTAAATGTAGCCTTACCATTGATCGTCAACCAGTGAATCAGAGGCATTAACTTAGAGACCAAACTGAGCCCCTTTCAGCCACCCGCTCACTGCCTGAGGTGATTTTAGCACCCTCTGTATCTGTGTTGTACTGTAGGTTATGGGTTTCATCCACGTACAGTCCTATTGTGCCCTGAATATTTAGTCATAAATCTACCCAAAGGAAATATTGTCGTTTTTATTGTAGAGGCTGAATGATTTGCTTAGTGGCAAGAACACTGCTTTTGAAGGGGTGCTATCCTTATCAAATTCCAGTGTCAGGTCTCCTTGTGACGTTGGGAAAGACACTTTGGCCATTACTTTACAGTACATGAGTAAGATAGTGTCTTCCTGTGTCTGAATGTGTCTATGGACAATCACGGCTTATCCAGTATCTAAACATTATTATTTTCAAAATCCTGTGTGTGTTTTTCTTTTATTAAATCCATTGTGTAGTATTAGATCATTCTGACTGCATTTTGTCTGTCCCTCTTTATGAACTTTTTCATGATTTTCAATGTATTATGCTTCTTTGGGTTGTTATAGCAAACTATCAGAAAACCCCAAGGCTTCCTCTTTTGAATTAGGCAGCCATATTGCGTGCCCAGGAAAGCAGGATCTTCACTGATCAATCATGGGAGAACAGATTGATAGCCTGCTTAAATAATTACATTGCCATAAATATATTAAACTGCTGCATTTATTCAAACAAAAAAAAAACGGGCAAGAGTCAATGAATGCATCATTAATATTTTTGTTATATATGCCAGTGTTGGACTAGACATATCTTTTTAATATGCCGCTATTACTGTCTCAATCACCACTTAGCAAGAAAGGGCCTTTTATCTCCCTATGCCTCAGTAAGCAAGGGAATCTCCGTCCCCCTCAAAACTCTATGTATGGTGCTGCATACACTGTCAGCATCATATAAGAAACCAGAAATGATTATTCAGGAAAATATTCTAAAAAGTAAAGAATATTTTTAATAAAGAGTAGAACATGGTCTCTTGTTTAACAGGTGGTCTGCTTTACAATAACAAAATCCTGTGTAGCCGGAATTGTACCTTTTAAAAGAAAAAGGTGAGAAGCCCTGTGGTTTTAATGCTCAGACCTCCTCTTTCTTCAATGCCACTTCATCCTCAGAGTAATAACCACTTTTCAAGGCCCCCCTGGGGATTCAATTTGGCTATTACTTTGGTCTGGAGGCAGCAGGGCTGTAGGTGAATGACAGCTGTCAGTAGTCTGTGTTGACAGGACACACAGACTTGCAGAGCCAAAGGAGGACAAAACTTGATTCGAGAAATACAGTACAGTACGGTACGTCCCAAAAAAACATAATACTAATAAAATCGCACAGCCTTGCACCGGATCTGTAATGGAAAATCTTTGTTTTAATGATGTAGCTTTTTTAGCCTCTTGGCTGCAATAAATTCAAGTGCACATAACAGGTGGATTCCCTTGTACTCGAGATTTAAGGCCATACTGGATGCTAAGAAAGAAGTAACATAAAAGGCTATTGAAACAAATGAAGATCCCAGGAAAGTCAAAAGGACAAAATAATTTAATCTACAGTGAGATAACATAAAAGTCAAACTGTGCAAGGTACTTTCAATGAGTTAATATTAACCTCTTACTAGATTGCAATCATATCTATCCGCTGCTACCACCCAAGAAATATGCAAAAATATGTCATTAATATATATCTGCCAGGGTCAAAGGTCCCTGTTTTTTAAAGAAAAACTATACACTTAACACACAAAAATCTTTTGTTGCAAAATGTGTCTGAAAATGTACTTTACTTTCTACAAAGCGTGCAACCAGTTCATTCAGAGCCCAAAGCGTTACTTATTAAAGTTTGGCTTCAATATGCAGAAAGGCAGTGCTTAGATTACATAAAAAGATTATTACAGGAACATATAGTGACAATAAATGTATAAAAGTTTCTTAACATAAAAGGATAAAGCAAACAGAATTCCGTAAATATCACCACACATCGTAAGTTGTTCCCTGAGATGTCACTGATGCAGAAAGATGAAAACTTACATGTCTGATCCCAAACACATCTCTGTTTAATTCTGATTTTCAATTAAATCATGCCAACATTTATGCCCAGACCTTCTTACATTGAAACACACATTAGACATGCCCCAGTCGTAAATCAGCTACTAGGTTGACAGATTTGCGACTTAGTAAAAAAAAAAAGTTCTTGATGTTTGAAGCCTGCCTACATATATGAAAGGCCTAATATCTTAATGTCCCTAATATTTAGACAGACACCATCTTCACGGTTATGTCTGTACTTCACATACAGATGGAAAATTATTTATCTTCACCCTACCTTGCTCTTGGAGCGGGTGGACCACGGCCCAAGTGCGGTCTGATAATGCCAAGTGCAGCGCAGTGGGAATTTCCCATAAAGACTAACACAGTGGGGGTCCCTGCTTCTGAATGGGACACCCATTCATGGGAGTCCCATTCCCGTTAATCCTACTGGGCAGCCAAAAGTCTGGAAGAGCTGTGCAGAGAGAGAAGAAGGTCCCTCGCTGTCTCCCTGAGACGCTTTTACAGGCAATCACACAATTTTATTACATAGGATTGAAACAGGGGGTCTCCGAAGCTGGACTGTATTCATTTCAGGTCCGGGGACCCCCTGCTTCCTAAGGTACAGGTCTCTGTATCGGGTTTCGGTATCTCCTGCAAGTTTAAATGTCCAGCGTCACGGCACACGAGACAGGGACATTTAAACTTGCAGGAGATATCGGTACCCCATACTGGAGCCTGTATGTCGGAAAGCAGGTGCCCCAGGGACGGTGGTTAGGCCTCCCACAGGGGGGGGGGAGGTAAGATGGAGGGGTTAACCCCTAAATCACCTTAGCGGGAAGGACGAGGATGAGAGCAGCCTTCATCCTGGCGGGGGTAAGTACAACTTTAATTTACCATAAGGTGGCTGGCTATTGATTTCTTTTGAATGGACAAAAACATGATTATATGTATGTATCCAAATGCCAAAATACAAAAGAAGAAAACACATCATAGTGCAATAACTTATTTAAACTGCTGGGTATGTAATGAAGATGATCTTGGGTCTTATAGATTTTCTACTCGCAATGTGGCAATTAAAACTTGCAAATCCAAACTTTTCCTTGTACTTGCCTTGTGTAAGGATATCTCGTATAAAAATACATCGATGGAAAAGGATAAAAGGTACCATAGCGCAGATCAATATAAAAAGGTACTTTATCTAATAAAAAAACGGTAAGAAATGTACTCACAATATGCACATTCTTTAAAAGCATATATAATAATAATAATAATATAATTGTAACGGTGTTTCTGGCCCGGCCTGACCCACCCAATCTCACATTGGCCCCTGTGGTCTAACCGGCCCCCATTACAGTGTGGTAGTGTCTGGTGGTGCACCTGTTGGCAACAGGACTCCTGAGTCTCCCGCATGATGGTGTGTGGGGAGGACCCGTCCAGACAGGCAGCTGAGGTAGTGTGCTGAGTCTCACCTAGTTCCAGTGCAGCGCCTCCACCTCATCAGGGTCCCTGCGTCCGCAAGGGGATGATCCTGGTGAGGAACTCCTCCGTGGTGCTCCTCTCTGTACATTCACTCCACACATGTACACGAGAGGGTTTCTGAATGAACACATCTTTATTGAGTGATGTGGGCTAGCTGCCCCTCGCAGTTGAGATCTAGCCTCTCATGATTATTCACTCTGCTTCCCTTCAAAGGTGATTCTCTCCTTAATAGGGATTCCCTATCCCCGCAGGGATCACTGCCCTGTGCCAGGTCCCTGGACACAGTCTCCTCTGGAGTTACTATAACATAACTAACACTCTGGCAGAACTTGAACTCCTCTCAGACTACTCCTCTAGCACTCCTGCTAGACTTGGAACTCCTTCCTCAACTAACTTTAGAAAACAGTGCTGTGCCTTATGTAACTTCTGAGGCTGACACACCTCTGACATCACTAACCATGGAGTCAGAGCATGTGACCAGTCCCATCCATACACAGGGCACCCCACCAGGGTGTGAGGGCAAACCTCCATAATTACTGCTGGCATGCCCACAACTTACCAGGCCTTACTGTCAGCAGGAGAGATGACTGTAGCCATTTTACATGTCCGCTACATTCTCCCCCTGGTGAATCCCATCGTCCTCGCTGGGACCTAAATTTGTACGCCTTCTTCCAGGAAGCACTGTAACATATGACATAATCATGTTAACGTTCACATACAATTTTTTTTCATAATACCATAACAAAATGACTACAGTACATTCCGCCAAGCCCGCCCCGACCAGCAGCCACAAACCCGCGTAATGTATCAGTACCTCCTAAAAATAGTGATTCTGGTCAGGCTTCTTGACCTCTCTCCCGCCCATATCTATGACCGTGACGTGATAATGCCTAGGCAGTCCCCTCTCAGGCCTATATGTCACCCTGTGCTTATAGATATTTCGGCCAATGCCCCATACCCGCACTAAGTGCTCTATGCGCTCCTCAGCCTTCTTTCCTATCACGGAACTCCCTCTCCCCACTAGGTGCATTTCTATGGCCTCCCTAAGCCACCTATCCCGGTTGTCCTCTATCTCATCCATGAGAGGCTCAGGGACATACGGGTACTCCAAACCGTGGGAAGATTTATACCGAGCCATTATGGTTCTCTCGGCCCTACTAATTCTAGTCAGGTCAGCCTTACCTGCCCTCCCAGGCAACACCCATGATAGGGGCTCATCAGGATCCATGGGGTCTGATAGTATGCTAGGACCCATAGGCTCTATTTCCCTATTCTCAATCTGCAGCCATCGCTCCTGCACTGCAGCTCTCTGTCCCTCTGTTCTGGGGTAAACTCTCCCACAGCCCACCAGTAGTCCACTACGTCCTCTCGCCGGATGAGGAACCGAGTGCGGTCCATCCAGGCGGAGTACCCTTCAAATAATGGGGCCCACCAACGGCTCTCCTTAAATCTATCTGACCTCCCTGACTCCCTATCATCGTCTATGGAAAATATCCCCGATGACCGTGCGGATCGTGGCAGGAACCACCTGGACGACCCCGGGGCCTGTACCGCTTGTACGGGTGCTGTCGTGGCCACTTTCAACTCTCCCCCTCCCCGAGAATCACCCTCCGTAGCGCCACTGCGCTGTCTTTCCCCAGTCCGTCTTTCTTCCCCCCTTGGTGATAAGTCCACAGATTCCAAACTAGGCGGGGAACCCGGGGACCGTGTAATTGGGGCAGGGGTTTTAGCTAGGGCGGGGTATTGGGCGGAGGGGCAAGGGATTGGACCCCACGGGGTTACGACCCGTTCCTGGCTGTCCATAGACTGGTCCAATGAGGATATCTCACCCTCCTCAGTCCTTGGATCGCCCCTCCAACTCCTGGGCCTTGTAGGTGATCGGGGACCTTCCCCCGATCGCCGAAGCGTCGCTGCACTCTTCCTTGGGGTTCCGCTGTCGCCACCGGAAGTGATGTCCTCCCCGGAACCGGAAACACCGTCATCGCGGGTTGGACCCCCATTCGGGATCTCTTCCTCAATGACGACATCCGGAAGCTCCGCCGTCGTCCTCACCGGAAGTGATGCCGTCTCTCCACGTGCGCCTGCGGCCTGGCATGGCCTCTCCGCTCCTACACCGTCTGCTGAGGCAAGGTAAGTGAAGGGACTCCTCTTACCCGTCCGCAGGGGTGCCGGCGTCTCTCGTCCGTCGCCGCCACGTTCTGAGGCGGAGGGACTCCGTCTCTCGGCTCGCCGATCTGCGGGGACGTTCTGTCTTTTTGACAGCTGCTAGTACCACGGGGTGTCGTCCTCCCCGGTTCTATCCTGGGCCTCGCTGTTAGCTCCGCAAGTTCCCGGAGATCCTCGTCCGAGTATTCTCCCTTCTCAGTGCAGTCAGGAGGTGCCCCGACTGCTGCGGTTGTGGCCGACCCAGCCGACTTGACCGGCTCCAGTCCCCTTTCTTTGGGACTCGCACATCCTATCCACAGTGCGCCAGGGGACTCTGCAGTTCGCTTAGCCTGGTCCCCCTGGGGGTCAGCCGATTGTATTGGAATAAACGTTGGCATAGGCCATAAGTACAGTGTCCTGCAAATGGGGCAACGTGCCGCCATGTTGACCGTGCCTCCGGGCAGCACGCATTGTAGGCAGAGCCCGACCACTGTCTCAGTGTTAGCCACCCTTACTACCAGTAGCCCGCCGGGTACTGAGTAGGGCTGAGTGGAGACCATAGTTCCCACAGCGGAGGGGCAGGCCATTCTTTTGGTAGGGACCACTTTCAGTGTGGGTCTCTCCAGGTCAGTGGTTCCTCGCAACTGACCGGTAGAAGCTTCTGGGCCAGCCACTTCCTGCCTCGACTCCTCCTTTCGCTGACATAGCTGGAACCCGCCCCCAGGGGTTGCAATTACAGGCGGGTCCCACAGGGGAATATCATGCCCCTTAATTAAGGCCGCGCCTCTCTCAGTCCTGGTGGGCGCGGTCTGTGTTTTCGCGCCAGTTTCCTCCTCAGAGCTGGATTCTTTTCCCGCGGCTAGTTCCCGCCTTCTCCTTGCAGCAGCTTTGCGTGCAAAATATCCCTCTTTCTTGCAAATCATTTCCGCGTCCGGAACTACTTTTTGTAGTGGCGCCGTCTGGATATCAGTCCCTGGGCCCAGTGGGTGCATTCCCACAGGCAATAATTGAAAGTCACTCCCCCTGGTAGAAATCAGGGGAGGGTCCCATAGACTAAGCGGTTGACTCAGCACAGGGGCCGAGTGAGTCACTGTCCATGAAGGCGCAGCCATAGCTTTCGCGCCATGCCCCCCATCAGGGCGGGGCTCTGCTGTTCGCGCCATTCCCGGCCAGCTCTTAGCAAGTCCTGTATCAGCCACATTTTCTGTGACTGGCCCATGCGGTTTCCCTAGCAAGCGGGAACCGCCATTTTGGTTGGCTTTTAAGCCCAAAAAGTCATTTTGTTTGCTCTCCTCGCGGGGTTCTCCCCCAATTATGACAATTTCCTCACACTCTTCAAGGGTGGCCCCTCGGTGTCCCAGACAGGATAAAAACGGGGCAGCCACGGCCTTCGCTCCGCTCCAGAGCAGACTGGTTAATGATAACTCGGCGACTGTTTGCTCTTCAGTGGGGTGCACGCCACGGGTGCCCTCCCCATCAGCCTCTGGTCGCCATTTTGGGTTCTCCGCACCACGCGGATCCTCCATTCTTTGGGTTGTCTCACTCTCGTACCAATTATCGTACATGGGGCTCCGCTCTGTGGGGCAGCCTCCACATCAGTACAATAAAGAGTTGCTCAGATGCACCACCACATGTGTACCTGAACTAGGCTGGACTCATGTTGCACTACCTCAGGCTAGGCTCACTCTCTCAGTGTCTGCTGTGACTCCTTCCTCCCAGTCTGTGCTCCCTACGGTGAGTGTCTGGAATGGGCTAGGTACTCTGGCTCTGCCATGCAGTACTTGGGGCGTCTACCTCTCTTGGTCAGCCTAGCGCAGACCCTCTCCAGGATTCCTGACCAAGTTAACAGGCTATCCCTTCTGGCATCCTACCAACTAGCACTGCCTCAAGGTGACTCGGTCAGCTATAGCCCGGCTCCAAACCCCTCACTCCTTTCAGGCCCCTAGGTTGTCCCTGCGAACTGACAATATCCCGTCAGCCCCTGACCACCCCTAGGTCCGTCCCTACGCAGCACAGAGTGGCAGCAGACTCTATCCCTGTTTCCCAGTGTGCCTAGCTAGAGCCTGTCCTGATGACAGATCTGATCTCAGCAGCTCGCCTCCAAATGTAACGGTGTTTCTGGCCCGGCCTGACCCACCCAATCTCACATTGGCCCCTGTGGTCTAACCGGCCCCCATTACAGCGTGGTAGTGTCTGGTGGTGCACCTGTTGGCAACAGGACTCCTGAGTCTCCCGCATGATGGTGTGTGGGGAGGACCCGTCCAGACAGGCAGCTGAGGTAGTGTGCTGAATCTCACCTAGTTCCAGTGCAGCGCCTCCACCTCATCAGGGTCCCTGCGTCCGCAAGGGGATGATCCTGTTGAGGAACTCCTCCGTGGTGCTCCTCTCTGTACATTCACTCCACACATGTACACGAGAGGGTTTCTGAATGAACACATCTTTATTGAGTGATGTGGGCTAGCTGCCCCTCGCAGTTGAGATCTAGCCTCTCATGATTATTCACTCTGCTTCCCTTCAAAGGTGATTCTCTCCTTAATAGGGATTCCCTATCCCCGCAGGGATCACTGCCCTGTGCCAGGTCCCTGGACACAGTCTCCTCTGGAGTTACTATAACATAACTAACACTCTGGCAGAACTTGAACTCCTCTCAGACTACTCCTCTAGCACTCCTGCTAGACTTGGAACTCCTTCCTCAACTAACTTTAGAAAACAGTGCTGTGCCTTATGTAACTTCTGAGGCTGACACACCTCTGACATCACTAACCATGGAGTCAGAGCATGTGACCAGTCCCATCCATACACAGGGCACCCCACCAGGGTGTGAGGGCAAACCTCCATAATTACTGCTGGCATGCCCACAACTTACCAGGCCTTACTGTCAGCAGGAGAGATGACTGTAGCCATTTTACATGTCCGCTACATAATAATAGAATGTTCTTGTATAGCGCTGCTAGTTTTACATAGCGCTTTGCAGAGACATTTTGCAGGCACAGGTCCCTGCCTCATGGAGCTTACAATCTGTTTTTGGTGCCTGAGGCACAGGGAGATAAAGTGACTTGCCCAAGGTCACAAGGAGCTGACACCATGATTTGAACCAGGCTCGTCTGCTTCAAACTCAGTGCCAGTTAGTATCTTTACTCACTGAGCCACACCTTCTCCCATATAAGTGGAGCATAGCACCCATGCCGTTAATGAACACGTCTCACCGCCTCCGCAGTATGCAGCCACTCTGCTCTCTCTGGCTGCTCGTGTCTCGCCGCGGTAATTTTTATTAAAGAGCCTATTGCAGCCATCTGCCCAATCACTCAGAGGAAAATAAGCATTTCCCTATGACGTACAGTATATGGCAAATTAATATGGTCTCTGATGTACCAGGGACGTCTTAAGGGCACAGTAAAAAAAGGCTAAACCCACACGACGAGGAGGGCCCTCATTACCTCTTTTTATATGTCTGTGTATGTCCGTCCTCATTGGTATGTACCTGTTTTTGTTCTGTACACAACTCTATGCCCCCATTATACTGTGCTGAGGAATATGTTGGCACTTTACAAATAAATGATAATAATAACTATAATAATACTAATAATAATAATAGTTCCCTCCATTATGATCCATTTTGATATTGAGCTCCATGTGGGGCCTTTTAAAGAAGATTACCTGTGTGTAGATGGTTCTCTTGGGCGCAGTGGGTCAGTCCAGAGGTTATATGTAAAAGAGAGAAGATTACCATTACAAACCTTTTTTTCTCCCTCTAACTTGTTTCATTTTATTATTATTTATACAGGTCCAAAGCCTGCAGTAGACTATTCACATGGCAACACCTGCTATTTATTCTTACTTTCTCCACTCCACCAAGCAACACAGAGCTAGCCTGATAACTGCAAAGACCCTTATCAGAACAAAATTAGTGTTCTAGGGCCTCATGCAGTAAGCGACGATTATGTGAAATCGGCAAGCTTATCGATTAGTCATGTTATTGGCGTTTTTCCCTCTCCGTATGCAGTAAGTGCCGAATACATTCAAAATCAACCAGAAAACAAATCCGCCCACTCTCACGATGATGAGCCGATCACACACAGGTGTATCGGCGTGCGTGGCGGGGTGCTGTTAGGTTGCACAATCACAAATCTTGCTGAATCAGGCGAAACAAGCATGTTTTTGATTGCGCGCCATATTTAAAGGCAACGTGTACTGCTAATCATTCTCTGTGTTGTTGGGAGTGAGAGAGAGAGAGAGACGCACAGAGCTGGACGATTGAACATTTGCATATTGACTGAGAGACTTGTTGTGTATTGGGAGAGCTTTGTCCTTTGTTGTTTTGTTTACATCTTTGTCTTGTTTTATATGTGGAAGTGTTTCGTGTGATTGCCTGTACATTTCTTGTCTGTTTTTTGTGAGTGCTGGAAGTATGCCCGCAAAGCGTGGGAAGAGTGATGCTGGTGGGAGTGGGAGTGCTACTCGTGCGAGTACGCGTCGGAGTGAACGTTCTGTTCAGGGGAGTGATGTTGCTGGTGCACCGAGTGGTGTTGCTGGGAGTGGGAGTGCTGTTGCTGGGAGTGGGAGTGCTGTTGCTGGGAGTGGGAGTGCTGTTGCTGGGAGTGGGAGTGCTGTTGCTGGGAGTGGGAGTGCTGTTGCTGGGAATGGGAGTGCTGTTGCTGGGAGTGGGAGTGCTGTTGCTGGGAATGGGAGTGCTGTTGCTGGGAGTGGGAGTGCTGTTGCTGGGAGTGGGAGTGCTGTTGCTGGGAGTGGGAGTGCTGGTGCTAGGAGTGTGAGTGCTGGTGCTAGGAGTGTGAGTGCTGGTGCTAGGAGTGGGAGTGCTGGTGCTAGGAGTGTGAGTGCTGGTGCTAGGAGTGTGAGTGCTGGTGCTAGGAGTGGGAGTGCTGGTGCTGGGAGTGCTGCTGGTGGCGCAGTTGCTGATGGGGTGGATGGTGGTGGCGTGCTTGCTGGTGGCCAGCTTTTGGAGGCTCTTCCATTGGAAGAAGGAGAGTCCAGTCAGCACCAGCCAAGCTCTGACCCTAAACCTGCTCGGAAAAAACGTGTGGAGAAGCCACGTAATCCTCGCTTCAATGACCAGGAAAATAGGGCTCTTGTCACTGGCATTCTGGAGCACTATGACAGTATATATGGACATTTAGTAGGTAAGTGTAACTTTACATTTATTATTCAAATACATGTGATCCTAGGTCATCTGAGTTTTGTTCATATGCAAATATGGGTACACAATATCTTTCTATGTTCATTAGTGTGGAAACACAGCTTTTTATCATGCCTTACAAGGACAAATAAACACAGGCGGTCAATTTGCCAGAACTGCATACAATATGAATGCAACCTTGCTTACATGTATAGGTTTAGTAGTGAATGCTCATGTGCTGCACATATTACACATAAAACAGCATGTTTGCTATCACTTGGAACAGCTAGCAGTGTAGGAAACTGGTGCTTATATTATTATTCATTTACCTCATATCTTTTATATGTTTTTCAAGGGCGGACAAGTGCAGCAAGCAAAAAAGAAATGTGGGACACAATAGTCATTGGTGTCAATGCCTGTGGGAATCGTGTCAGGGACAAGTATCATTGTCGGAAAAGATTTGATGATATTAGGTCCAAATTGAAAAAGAAAATACAAGACCAACGCGTGCATGCTACTGGCACTGGAGGTGGGCCCACACCACAACGTCTCATATTGACTCCATTGGAGGAGCTGCTTCGGCCAAAATTACTTACCGTCGTCGTGGAAGGCTTGGCTGGTGACCGTGACATTGGAATTTATCCGTCACAATTTCCAGCAGGTGATAAATATTACTGTACTAGGCGTGTCGTTGCTTACAGTTATTTTGCATAGTTACACTGCTTTTTATACTGTCTTCACAATATAAGCATACCTGCATCTATATATGTATATGTCTGATTCTGTATATATATATCTCAAAATAGACATATATGTAGTAGTCCTACTAAAAGCAGTAACTAATATAGCACGTGCCATTGCGTGCTCATTTACATGTGAATTCCCAAAATGCATAGCTGCAGTGGAAGCAATTGATGGTGGGCGAAGATGGGGAACAACAGGGTAGTACACGTGTAACACATGTTCATGAGAAATTATTAGTAGCTACAGGTACAGAACAGAAATATGTATCATATTATTGTGTATTTTATTGATTTTACTCCGACAAACATGACATTACTGCCTATTTTAAGCATGCATCAAAGAAATTGCATGTAACGGCCTACAAACATCACTGGCACTAACACATCTATAGTTGCTTATGAAAAGGTCCATTTTTGCTTTATGTCATATACAGACAGCATAATGAGGCACACGTATCATATGTTATGTCATTGTTTTCATAACTTAAACACTGCAGATGACTACTTAGCTCATCTACCATTGTGTTAAAGCAGCTGCAATTAATATCTCATCACAGCATACACTTCAACAGAGGGGGTGGGGTTCAGCACACACACTAATTACAGCCTCATTTCACGGTCAACTTAGTTCACACCATTTGCACCTGTTTCAAGTCATTGAAAGGTGTGGCTGATTAGGCTTTTTGGGGAAGGGAATACCTTTCTTACAACCTGAATAGCACAACTGAAGTTAATCACACTCATTTGAAAGCTTAACTCTAGCTACTAAATGCCCCAACAACTCATTACTTATCAAAGCGTACGTCACACATTAGTTCACTCATATCTATAGTTGAACTACTATGAAAGACACATTATCACACACTGCATGTGTTGTCTTGTTGAGTCACAGCCACATTCAGGTGTGCCACATCTTCGATTAATGTACCACACATATCCTCTACCAAAAACAACACTTTTTGCAATATGACCACCTTCATGATAACCATTGTGAATGGTCATCTCATGATAGTTATGTACATTATGATACTGATATCACTACACAACATATGATTTTTATGTACTCATTTAATCTATTTATCCTCACGCATTACTGCAGAAACATAGTATGTTGTATGTTAGGGAACTCAAAACTTCTAAGTACACAGGCATGTACAGTGTTATTACAACTATTTATGTTCACTTTCACACACATTTTCGGTTAAGGAACTGATGTTGTTAGTTAATCATAAATACAGAACATACAATAAGTGTTTGTTCAATATTTACACATGTAAATGTAAAACTTATGTTATTGTTATATATAGTTGCCCCTGGAGGACATGTGTCACCTGAGATGGAACAAGTGTCTTCACCTGGGTCAGCCAGCTCAACACTACTAGAAGGTGAGTGTATCATTTGCTGGCCATATAATATGTGCTCTTCTATATGTTATGTTGTCATGTGCATTATTTGTTTTGCACATCTTCTTTAAATAGGATTACTTAGTGTCAGTGAAAATTAAGTGTAAGGCAACATGTATTGTGTTAGTGATGTAAATTATCATGTAGGACTTCTGAGTTTAGAGCAACTTTTCATTCATTCATATTTCATACTGAGTCCAAACATTATTCGTAAGTCAAGGTAGTTTTTAATGAGGTTATAAAACGTATGCTAACATGTTAGGTGTTACTTAGGACACAGTACAATTACATAGTAACACAGCATACATTAACATGCCATTTAATAATGTGTACATTTCTTTTTAGAACATCATGGTGATGAGGATGATGAGTATGATGAGGATGACGCCACAGAAGAGACTGAAATACAATCATGTGACCATGAAGAGGTGCCAATAGAAACTGTTGTACCGCCAAATCGTCCATCAACTTCCACATACGATGCAATTGTAGCTTCAGAGGGAAAAATAGTGGACGCAGAAAATCGTCGCCATTCAGACATGATGACAGTGCTGGAAAGGATGATTGGACTGCAGGAAGAAACAGTATCACAATTGGCACATCTCCACAGAGTCTTCATTGAAGTGCCTAAACAGTTGCAAAAAATCAACACCTCATTTGAAGCATTAGTTGTTCAGCAAACACAAGCTAATTACTGGAGAATGACTAATGTACCACAATTCAACACCTCCCAGCCAGGATCTGTTCATGCAGGTCAGTTTTCACCACAATCATCTGAGATTCATTCACCAGGCCCAAATGTTACCGGTCAAGTAGCAGACATTGCTGTGCAGGTTCCTGATGACATCCTACCGCTGCCATCTCTACAAATTCAGCAGCAGACACCTACAAAGGAGGCGACAAAAACAAAACAAGACACACATGAAACAGACCAACCATCACTTGTGCAGTGTCTACCAACTTGCTCACATGTGTCACTGGGCACAAGCCCTGTCCGTGAACAGTCACTACCCAAAAGCCCTGTAGGTGAGTCGCTGCCCAAAAGCCCTGTAGGTGAATCGCTGCCCAAAAGCCCTGTAGGTGAATCACTGCCCACAAGCCCTGTAGGTGAGTCACTGGCCACAAGCCCTGTAGGTGAATCACTGCCCACAAGCCCTGTAGGTGAGTCACTGGCCACAAGCCCTGTAGGTGAATCACTGCCCACAAGCCCTGTAGGTGAGTCACTGGCCACAAGCCCTGTAGGTGAATCACTGCCCACAAGCCCTGTAGGTGAACTGTCACTGGCCACAAGCCCTGCCCGTGAAGTGCCAGAGGCCACTCAAAGTGGCTCTGTTGTGCCTAAAGTTGGTGGCAAAAGAAAAAGGAAAATTCAAGAGACAACAAGCAGGCCTGTTACTCGCTCGCAAAAGGAACAAAAAAAATAAATGTTATAATTCAGAAAATATGTCTTTGGCCTTGTTTTGTTGACTTCAGATTATCTAATTACTATTGTATGTATGCTGAAGACTGTGTTGTTTCCAAACTTTCAACTATGTTCTTGTACACGTGAAGGTTTGGAAATGTTAACACTCATAATTAATTGTGTTATAAATATTTATGTTGTAATCGTCTGTTCAGTAATGGTCCACCAGGAGCCAGTTGCTAAGTTTAGAGAACCTGCCATTGACTTTGCATCAAAACATTGCATTTGGGTGTGTTAATTGATGTAAGAATTGCATATGCATATTAGTCACATGCAATTATTAAAACACCTAAGTAAGTGCAAACATCTTTCTTGTACGTGTACAGCAGGATTATGTGTAAATTATTACTTACCTTTGCCTTGCTTGGCCATTGTAATTTTGTCATTTAATCAGTTGTGTGTTCGTTTCTATAACATCTCAGAATGTATAATAATATATATACACACACACACACTGAGTGTGAGTGTGAGTGTGAGTATATATATATATATATGTATATATGTGTATATATATATATGTATATATGTGTATATATATATATGTATATATGTGTATATATATATGTGTATATATATATATGTATATATGTGTATATATATATGTGTATATATATATATGTATATATGTGTATATATATATGTGTATATATATATATGTATATATGTGTATATATATATGTGTATATATATATATGTATATATGTGTATATATATATGTGTATATATATATATGTATATATGTGTATATATATATGTGTATATATATATATATATATGTATATATATGTGTGTGTGTATATATATATAGATATATATATATATATATATATATATATATATAGTACTATATAAACTGGTATACACAAACTAATACACTTCATGCTTCCTTGTGAAAGCACACTATTTTAATAATACAGGCCTAATGTTTGAGAAATATCCTAAGTATGAGACTCTAACAGTATTGTGCTTAAACAAATGTTTATTACTTAATTCAATCATGTTTCTCACCATTTAAATAGGTTTCATACAAGGTATACTTAATGCCATCAATGTTGTGTGTACTCCTGCAATATAAAAAAAAAAAAAATATTATATATAAATATATATATATTTTTATAAGAGATATATTTATATATATATATATATATATATATATATATACACACGTATTTAAACTCATGCAGACAGGGAGTTAACCAGACTTTCACATACACACAGAAATGTAAGCGGGGAAAAAACATTTCTTTTTGCAGGTGTGTTTTTACTGATATGCCTGGCTAAGAAATATTTTCACACACTGGCCTTTGTTAGTTTTCAAAAAAACACTATGTGAACGCATTCACAGTCTAGGGATGTTTTTCACAAACGAGATAAAAGAAGGAGAAATGTTTCTCCCACAGTCCCATATCACGAACCACAACTGTTAACCCAATTAGACAAACAAATCCAATTGGCGTTTGAAATAAGGAGTCAAAGTAGTTACTTTTGTTGACCTTGACAAGGAAAAACAGGAGTTTGTTAGCCATTCAGCACATTCATTTTGATGAGCAAATAACACAGACCTGCACACAGCTTTTGTGCTACTCAGACATGGCTGATGAATTCGTTAACAATATTAATCCCCTTTTAGGGTATAAGTACATGATCTGTGAAGCCATCTTGAACAGTCGCGGACAGAAAGCAAGCACACGCCAAATCGATGATTTCATTCGAGCAAAATATCCTTATTACCAAGACCGTAAGCATGCACGGAATTTTAATTCCTCAATAAGATTCACTTTATCAAGTAATGACTTTTTTGAACGTGACCAGGATAAGCTACAACACACCTATGGTTTCTGGAAGATTGCCCCGGAAAAACAATTTATCCTGAAAGACGGCACTTATATTGTCGTGAAAGGCATATTTATTCCTAATGGCAATAGCAATGTATCCGCTACTACTGATCCGTTTGAATCGATACGTGCTGCAATATCTGCAGCCTCCATTCCTGAAACCCACATTGTACAAGAACAAAAGTACTATGATTATGTACCAAGCCTTTCAGCTGAAATTGCATTGGAATGGGAACCGGAAGAAATGAACCTACCTCCCGACCAATTATTTGAAGAAAGCAGTGGCGATTCCTATGAGCGCATCCTGGAGGAGATATGTGCCATACTGGATTCAGCGGTTGGGTTAAGCGTGGATGAAAATGGCTTGCATTTCTGGAGCGACCAGTTGCAGCCAGGCGAAGAGTTAATTCTAGAAGAATGGTAAATATAACAATCGTTATGCGTTGACTCTGCGTGTAAATTTTTTTTTTTTTTGTAACCACCATTTTCACTTTCAATGCGTGGATACAGCGTAACATTGCAGACTGCATAACATGTAGCGATCACAAACAAATTGTTTCCTAATACAATATAGTAGGACCTGAAAGAGTAGTACACATTGCTGACGGAATAAATATACGTACTTTCCTATCCCTTTAAACATATTAGCAACATTTTACCATTACTCTAACACATACCTGTTTTGTTATCATGCAACATCTACAACATTGAAAACCGGGTCCACCACGTATGACGTGGGACCCTTGTCATGGGCCAAGGCGTCCTTAAAAAGGATTACTGATGTAAGCCCCGCCCCCAAGCGACGTGCGCGCCTCAAAGCCTATTGGCTGTCATGTTTTGTTATAGTAACGGTAACTGCAGTGTGTGATGCGTGCGGCTCAGTGTTTGTAGGCGTACCCTGGGCGTTAGCCGAATGTTAATTGAGTGGGAGGAGTGTTAGCGTGCGTTTCACGCTGGCTTAACATGACGTCACACGTATTGCATTTGCGCATTGTGTTATCGGCCGTGCTTTCTGTTCAAACACGTCTGTTTAAAAAGAATACAGATGTACTCGTTTAGAACGAATGTAGTTTCGTCTTCATTGTATTTGAAATAAAGATGTTATGTTTACTGGTATTTTCAACATGTATTGAACGCACAACGTACGCTTTGTTTTGCGCATGCGCTAACAGTTAGTGGAGCCAAGCGTGAAGTGCGTGCGCACACAAAGATGTGCGCGCACATCTTTCAGTATACAGGCAACGTTCACTTCTTATACATAGTTATGCCTGCTACAAATTTAAAGAAACATTACATACTGATGAACAGTTTTACTTCTAACATATAAGTGAGTGACGTGTGTATCTACACAATCATATAGAGCTGCGTAACGCGTTGTCACGGATGCATATCTAGTAAGGTGCCATCTTTGACCATCATGTGTTTGCTGTATTTCAGAGATGTCGGGGAAGATACAATCGGATCAATGTATGATTTCAGAAGAGTCTACCTTTATATGAGATGATTGTGAGGAGGAGCCACCGACTACTATACTACATATGGAACTAATTTTATATTGCTTGCAGCGCTTATTAACAAACAATTAAAAATGTGATACCCTTATGCCTATATTGCATAAGCACTTAATTAACATAATGATGTTGCAAAAGAGTGCCTCATGAATTTTTATTGAGTGTTCTTTAATGACTACTAACATTTTATGACATGGTGTGTTTTATATATAACAACCATTCCCACTCTGCTAACACATTTGTGTATTCTAATATGTAATGGAACGTATGACTGTCGAAACTATGTAACAATAATAATAATAATATGAGCATGTTCATGTATAGGGCTGCTAGTTGTACGCAGCGATTTACAGACACATGTTTCAGCCTGAGGTCCCTGGCCCGTGGAACGTACAAATGTTTTTTTGCCGCATGAGGCACAGGGAGATAAAGTGACTTGGCCAAGGTCACAAGGAGCCCACACCGGGAATTGAACCAGACTCCCCTGCTTCAAACTATCAGTGCCAGTGTGTGTCTTTACTCACTGAGCCACTCCTTCTCCCAATGTAAAGGACACTTACAACCAAGTAGCCATTTATTTTTAAAATCTCTTGTTACATGGGTATGTAGATAAAATGGTTTGGGACTGTAGCAAATAATGTTAGTGGCCAGATGTTATGGTCCCCTCCAATGCATGATGTTCTGAATATGACATCACCATCATGTTATGAAGTACGTTTCTGTGTATATTTCATTAACCTAACTAACTATAGTTTACTGTGTTTATTAATCGTTTAGAAATACATAGTATAGTCAATATGATGATATAAGCTACCATAATAAAGCTGGTGTTATCATTTGTCGGTGTTATACATGGATCCTACACCAATTGATAGAGACACAAACAGTTGTCTTAAAAAGTGTGTCTATGCTAGTGATGAATGTGCTCCCGTAAGTAAACAAATAAGTACAGTTATCCCCTTTTCTCCAACCACCTCTATATTACATTAATGGAAATTATAAGGAAACCTACATAAAATGTGATGAAATGTGAGTAATCATTTTGTAATACAATGCACATGAAAGCTCAAGAGTAGCTAAATGCATATACATGATACAGAAAGTACATATATGTAACATTTGTGTTTATACCAATATGTTGGGTTTTTAGTTCCAATAATTATAGGAAGATTGAGGTAGCCACATCTTATGAGAGATGTCAGCAAATATACATACCATGATCAGTCATACTGGAGATATACCTATAATGCAAAGGAACAATATATAAATTGCAAACATTGACATGCCATCTTCAGTACCGTAAACAACACAGCAAAGTGTGTATTTGGTGTTAAATGTACAACACCATGTATATTTAATGACATTCAAAATGTAAATCAGCCTGGTGTACACATCATCTGGATGTACATGTTACACTGCACCAATAACATTGTATGTAAGCATACTAGAAGCATGAATGATTATGGGCATAATATGTGTTTTGTCTTAGCATAAGGAATAACACAATGCTAAAATATTATTGCTTTGTTACCCAAGTTGTATTCACATACACACAACTAAAGTACAATTGAAGAGGGATTATATAACCTGTGCAACAATAACATACCGGTGCCACATCCCTTTGTGCACACAGCAGAGAAAAGAAAGGTGTGCAACCCATATTCATCTGTGTCCTAACAGAAGGTTATATAAAGAAACATTATTGTTAATATAACATAATTAAACTATAAAAGTAGTACTAGGAACATATGAGTTTGTACTTACAAGAAAAAAATGAATTGATGAGATTCTGTCGTGTCTGGCCACCACTGGCTGTTTGTTCATTTTCAGCAGCTACATGGGTGGGATGCTCGTCTACCAAAGCCTCAGCTAGGTCTGACTGTACATTGTGCCTGAGTGCAACATTGTGCAAAATGCAACAGGCAAGGATAATATCAGACACTTTTTGAGGCTTGTATAGAAGAGCCCCACCAGTTCTGTCCAGACACCTAAACCTGGTCTTGAGTAGGCCAAATGTCCTCTCTATAACAGATCTTGTAGATATATGGGCTGCATTGTACCTGTCCTCTGCTTCAGTTTGAGGGTTTAGCACCGGAGTCAAGAGCCACGGCCTAATTCCGTATCCTGAGTCACCTATAATGAATGGAGCACACATAAGCTGACATTAGTGATCAAATTGTACAATGCCAACATTCCTAAATCAACATGTGTTTTGTGTTAGAACATGTAAATATGTACTCACCCAGCAGCCAACCAGGTTCAAAATGTCCCTCTTCGAACGCATGGAAGACTGAAGAGTTCCTCAGGATAGAGGAATCGTGACTGGAACCAGGGAACTTGGGTACCACATGCATTATCCTCATCGTGGCATCACATACCACCTGTACATTGAGTGAATGGTAGTGCTTCCGATTGCGGTACACATGCTCACTCTGACTAGGTGCAATCAAAGCAACATGTGTGCAATCGATTGCACCCAGCACACATGGTATCCCTGCTATATTATAAAAGCCAGTCCTGACTTCCAGCCACTCTGTCGCCTCTGTAGGAAAATGAATATAATTCCTAGCGCGTCTATTGAGTGCATAGAGAAACTGGGTCAAGGCCCGCGAGAATGTAGATTGCGAGACCCCGCCCACTATGCCCACAGTTGTCTGGTATGACGCGGAAGCAAGATAATGTAATGAGCACAGCATTTTAACAAGCCCAGGGACTGCACGACCTCTGGCTGTGAAAAAATCTAAATCCCCCCTTATCTCCTGATAAAGAGCTAAGATTGCTGCTGAACTCAAACGATAGCGACTTACAATCTCCTCCTCACTCATCCCATCTAACAGGGTTCTCTCCCTGTACAGACGCGGACGAGGCACAAGTTGTCTCCTCTGTCTTCTCCTCTGATCTCCTGTCCCTCTACCTGTCCCTCGGCCTGTCCCTCTCCCTGTCCCTGTCGTATCCGCGTCACTGTCACTGTCCCTCGGTGTGTCCCTCCCTTGCCCTATATGATTGTCTTCATCATCAAGCATGTCATAGAAAAGAATGTTCCTCCGTCTCCTAAACATTCGCAACATTTTGAAATGAGTAGCTGTGAATGATCAGGTAATGTGCGTCCTTTAAATAGGTATGTGATGATGTCAGGTGACATAGTAAAATGCAAGGTGTTACATTAACATAATAAAGTACTTCTGTGGCAAGCTGTGTGCACTTGTTGTTCTAAGTATTTGTTGTGTGTATTCTGCAGGGAATGATGATATTTGGCAATGATGTGACGTGAAGCTTTGTACAAAGATTGCTTGCAAATAAATAGTTGCATGTGCAATGCATGTAACACTTGTGAACGCAAGAGTCAGTCATGTAATGAGACAAAAAGGCTGAGATTGACGTGGGAAAAGTTTTGTGTAACATGTGTAATTATCCATGTTATTGTGACATGTTGGCAACAATGAATAGTCGTGTGCATATGCATGCATTTGTGTAAGGAGGATAGTTGGTATAGAATGAGTTTACAAGGTGTCCCAATGATGAATTACTGTACATGTGCGTATAAGTTAGGTTGAAGTGCTTGTAATGCAACGGTTATAATGTAAATATGCAATGTGATTGCGCGTCCAATAAGTGACGTCATGAAAATAGGGAGGACCAAACGTAGATGTAAACATGAGAATTTAGATGTACATGAACGTTTAAAGATGCGTGACACATTACAAGCATTGTGTAATGTAAAGGAACATGAATATACGGTGTATGTGTGACATGTGTGACATGTGTAACATCATGTAAACAATTGTCGATCAATGCAGTAAAATGTGTGCTATGATGTGAGGTTCTCCTTTAAGAGTTGAGTATAGTATTTTCCCTTGCCACATCATCACATGATGAGTAATGTGACCCGCAAATGCTGCAAACATGTAAAAGTCGAATGTTATGCAAATAAGACACATCAGCTGTGACACAATGCAGGGAATGCCCCCACACTGTAATGCAAATCCCCCTTGTATTGTGAGCAATGAAACGTAAACAGTACTATACTGTTATACGTCCCCGCTCCATTGACTCCATTGATGTACAGAAGATTTTTTTTTTCTAAGTGCCGTTCCGGCAGCCTTAGCGATCGTTCTCCCGTCCAAAATGCCAACTTTAGTTGGCGGGAGAAATCGGCCATAACATCTCAATTTCGTAGTGCCGATCAGCCCCGATAAGCTGTTTTTTTTTGTTGAATCCAGCCGATTTAAAAAAGTGGCGATCAGTGTCGAAAACAGGCTTATCGGCAGGCGACTGGCCATAACCAAATTATCGGCTCCGAAACCTGGCGATATGAAGCACTTATCGGCGCTTACTGAATCTCAAACCCAATTTTGGCTATAACATGGCCATATTTCCCTTATCAACGCTTACTGCATGAGGCCCCTAATCTTCTCAGATAAGTTTCTTTAATGAGTACTAATGTCTCTAAGTGAGGGGAGCTTAGCAGTGAGAGGTGAAACTCTATTGTACAGCAGTATAAATAAAAAATTTCAGGTTACAAAAATAAGCATACTGAATTGTGTGCGTATATACAGTATATACAGTACTATATATACACACACACATACATACATTTATATAAATGTTAAAGATGTGTGATCCTTGCTTCTTAAACATTCCCGCAATTTCTTTAAGACATTTGAAAATTCACAAAATGTTGGAGCTATATGTTGATTTGCAGATTTAATAATTAGCACTTGTCAGATTAGTCGTACGAATATTTGCAAAATATGTCAATCTTCCCCAATGTACATCAGTATATTCATCAGCCGTTTCCGTGAAAACGTAAAGGGTTATTAAAGCGCTCTCTGAGAAAGATATTTCCATCAAAGTGGCATCCCGGAGGACTGCTATTGATCTCCGGACCTAGTACTCCACCTTTCCCCACTAACCAAATGCTGTTCACACCTCTGGGCATCCTTTGGCTGCTTTGAACTCCGATGTCCAGCAGACCTACCGGCACCTATGGGTTTGCACGGGCTGCCTGTTTGGACATCGGTTCCGAATGTAAAACACACTGAAATACATTTTAATAAACACTTAGTCTCGCGGAACCCCTTCAGCTATGTAGAACATTAGGTGAGGATCTTGGGATTTGAAAACTAGGAGTCTGGGAGACACTGTATGGCCTCAGTGCCACTCGCTCCAGGTACCCGAAAATAGTGCGAGTAAGCAGGGGAGAATTATAGGGCACCGGTAACTTTGTCCCCAGACCTCCGGCAATCAAAATGACTTGCTTTTCACCTCAAAACCTTACCTAAGACTTAGACTCCCAAAGTTTGGAGTCTCTAGGGTACAGGGAACAAAAAAGGGAAAAATGTCTCTTTATTTCTGTCTGCCTTATTTCCCCACACACTTCACCTCTGAGTCAGTTTGGAGTCTTAGGCCTGGGACCCGGTGCGCCCGGCGGCGCGGGCGGCCACATGCGAGTTCCCCACCAGCAGGGGAATCCTCCCAAGCCGGTCTCGGTCCCCCCTGGCTGCACAGCTCACTACACGCTGTGATGCGTCAGCCGCTACGGGATACAAGATAATTGTGATCCCTAGCGTTGACGCGTCACGTGGTGTGGCTGTGAGCCAATGAGGAGGGGAGGCTTCGGGAGGAGGAGAGGCTTTGGGGAGCGGGGAGGAGTGTGGGGGGAAAGCAGCATGAGTGCCTGTCTGTGTGTGTGTATGTGTGTGTCTGAGTGCCTATCTGTGTTTGTGTATGTGTGTGCCTGAGTGTGTGAGTGCCTGCCTCTGTGTGTGTGTGTGTGTGTGTGTATGTGTATGAGTGCCTGCCTGCGTGCGTGTGTGTGTGTGTGTGTGTGTGAGAGTGCCTGCGTGTGTGTGTATGTGTGTGTCTGAGTGCGTGAGTGCCTAGCTCTGTCTGTCTGTGTGTGTGTCTGTGTGTGTGTGTCTGTGTGTGTGTGCCTGAGTGTGTGTGTGTCTGCGTGTGTGTATAAGTGCCAGCACGAGCCCGTGGAGGGAGGGAGGGGGGGGAGAGTAGCGGGTCCCTCCGCTCAAGCCACGCCCCCCCTCCCGCTCAAACCTCCCACTCCCGCCCACCTCCCGCTCCGGCTCCCTACAGACCACATATGGCGGTCTGTGTCTGTCAGCGCCCCGCCTGTCTGCAGTGCGGGAGCGCTGACGGAGGGAGCGGGGCCTTAGCCTAAGAGTCCCCCCAACCTTACGTATGTTTGAGCACCCAGAAACCATATACTGTTTGTGGGTCTGTCACTGGAGACCAGTGCTTTTCACACAAAAATACCCGGATCCTTTGATTGAGCAAAACGTGAGATAAAATAAATTTATTTTACAAGAGAAACACGCATACTGTAGCTTGATTTACAAAATAACACGAATAAACACTTACTGGAACTGGGCAAAACGAAATAAAATGTCCACGGAACAAACTTCACAAAAATAAAGTCTCCAGGCACCAATTCCCGGGAGCGGGGTTGGTACACAAATAGAGCCATGCGACAGTCCTTGGCTAGGGGCGCTGCATTCGACCCCTGTTTCTCTGCCCTTGCAGGATTTGTTCGCAAATCCTTAGTTCTAACGAACGCCTGAAGCGGGGTACAATCCTTAGGCCTAGGACATAGTACATTCAGCGTCGCTGAGGCGGGCTGAGCCATGCTGAACAGATGCACAAAGCCCCTGCATCTGTAATCAGCGCGGCTATAGTTTCTCCCTTCGCATGTGCGCTTATGCGTGCGGAGGCTGAGAAACTTGGAACAGACACCCAAGTTTGAAATTTGTCGCTCGGGGAGTGGGGGACTAGCCCCGCCTCCCGCTCGGCCCCCGCCCCACCCCGCCCCCTGAGCACGCTCACTGCCTCGCCTGCAAGGACAGGAAAAGCGTCATTTTCAGCAGGCGAGGCAGAGCAGGAGCTTAAAAGCCACTATGTCCCAGGCCTTAGTTACGATGGAATAGTCTTTGTACCGCACAATGTATCTTAGATGAATCTACCGTCCCCACTGACTGCACAGACTTTTAAAACTATTCAAAGCAGAGTTGCCAACAGTTCCTGCAGCCGGGCAAGAGGCTTCATGGTATGCCAAGGGTCATGCGCTAACTTCACACCTGAGCCACTTAGTATACCTATCCAAGCCCCCTTCTCTGGCGGCAGAATGTCTACCTCTGTCCCAGACATCTGGGCAAACTGTTTATAATAACTCCTCCTAAAGTAACAAAGTGATCTGTCACTTGTTTTTGTTAAGTCCGGACTTCTGCCGACAGCCCAGCGACGCATCAGCGGGGTGCCTCAGAAGTCCGCACTTAGGGTATGCATGATTAACTCTCCGGAATTGCCGGTCATACACTGTGCTTGTGAATCCCCAATGTATCCGCTGCCCTGCCTGGCTGAATGTTAATTTCTTTACTCTCATAACTTTAATGCACTAAAAAGCGAGGAACTTTCATTCATGATTTTGTATTAAAGTTAATAATAAGGAAAACATAACTGCTTTACTGTTTGTACCCCAGCAGCACTCACACGAAATTTCATAGCGCTCGCATACTCCTAACCTAAGTTAGCTCTCTACTTCTATGCTGTGTGAAAAAACGGCTGGAGTTAAAACCCTTTTTCCGCTTTGCGGTTTGGCAGTGAAACATTGTTGCAATACTCTGAACTAATCCATAACGGTGACCGCACTCATACAATGTAACTTAGTATAATACATGTGGTCCCTTATTCCTAGCAGGACACACAGACAATTCTAACGCATTTACAGACTTGCAGCCAGCAGTGGGCTGCAGAGCTGACACTTCACATTTACAATATGAATCAGGGGCACCCAGCCAGGCATAATACCTTTATTTACTGGCCTGGGTACCCCTTCACCGTCACAGGGTCACCTTGGCACTAGCTGGGGTACCCCCCTTAACCTGGGGATTCCCTCCAATAACAGAATACATTTTTTATCCCTGTGCCTCATTCTCCTTTCTGGGCTGTGCTGAAGCAGGGTACCCTAGTGGTGAGTAGCTCTTACGTTTTCAAGGGGGAGGTATTGCTGGGATAATGTGCCTACATGTATCCGAGAATCAGGCATAATTCCTGGGTACATGTGTTGGAGAACCAGTAACTCTGGACCTCAACATCCTAGGCACATTCGGGCAATAGTTCCTCCTCAAAACCCCCCTTGAAACTCATACACTAGCAATCCCTGCTTGATTGCATGCCCAAAATGGCAAAAAATTGTTTTATTACATGAAGTACAATGCAATATTACAATGTTACTGGGTCCAAGAGCTAACTCTCTTGGACCCTTAAACACGGAGCAGTGGTAACCAAACGGCTTGACCTTTATTATATATGTATAAACGTAGAGATTGACGCTCATACAAGTGTATGGACTCACAAGCTGTATTACAGCATATAAGTAGATAGGAACTTCTATAAATAATTCCAGCATGTATATAATACTAGGTCAAGGGGGGACATGAACATGGGACCTAGCGGTCAGTCAGCGCGACTACCGCAGATATGGTTTACCCTGCTTACCCCCCTTAACATATACACTTCCCTAAATAGGGACCAAGGTAACATAGAATGAGGGCTACTGCCCATTACCTTTCCATTGAGTGTATAGGGATACGAAATCCATCCAGGCGAAGTTCCACTGCATGCAATCCTGATCAGAGAAACCAGAGTGTAGAGAAGCAAGGAGCACAGCTGAAGTAGAAGTCTGCAGGGAGAATCCTGTAGAGAAAATGAATAAAGGGCACAACTCCGTGCTAAAACTGAGGGTGATTTATTGGATAAATGCACAGGGACAGAAACACAGCCCACACACCGACATGTTTCGTCCCACGGGACTTTATCAAGGTGTACCACATCACTATACCTCCTTACCTTTAATACCCCCGTTTCGCGCCAAAATCGCCTTCGCCCAATAGGAGCACAGCTGGCATGCGTTCCAGGGTGGAAACGGATGCATCCCAGTGACGTGGTCTCTGACTCCAGGACTGGTGCCAGAGGGGTGGCGATGTCACGGAGATGCGACGCGTCGCCGGCGCGCATGCGCAGTGTACTCGGTTGGGCGATTTTGGCGCCAAACGGGGGTATTAAAGGTAAGGAGGTATAGTGATGTGGTACACCTTGATAAAGTCCCGTGGGACTAAACATGTCGGTGTGTGGGCTGTGTTTCTGTCCCTGTGCATTTATCCAATAAATCACCCTCAGTTTTAGCACGGAGTTGTGCCCTTTATTCATTTTTTCTACAGGATTCTCCCTGCAGACTTCTACTTCAGCTGTGCTCCTTGCTTCTCTACACACCTTTATTATATAGCCTGGTTACCCCCTCCCATCACAGTACATAAGCCCAAAAATGCCTAGGCGCAAAAAACGGAACCAGGGGAAGAATAGAGTAGAAAAGAAAAAAAAGTAAAAAACAGAGTTGTACGTTCTACAAATTCCCACTCTCTCCACAAGCAAGTAAGTAATGAACTCACAATTTGTTTTCTTTGTGTAGAGCGTGTCTCCATGAAAAAGGTGTAAACTGGAACTCTCAGTTTAGGGCAGGAAATGGTTCTGTCTGTTGTCGTGGTCCCGTTGTAGATTTTCTATAATCCTCTCAGGAAGACTATATATGTATATGTAGCCAGGTCCCCCTCGCGCACTCACCCCTTCTTCCCCGTTGCGCGCGTGGTTGCGGCCGGTTGCCGGGGACGCGAGCGGCGAGCAGGCCGGTTGCCGGGGATGCGATCGGGCCGTCGCTAAGGCCGCGATCGCGTTGCCACCGGCCCGGCGGCTAGCAGAGCAGGGCGCCGCCATGACAGTGAGCTCGCGCATGCGCAGGAGGCCGCTAGCGCGGGAGGCCCCAGATAGCTCGCGCATGCGCGAGAATAGGCTGCCAGCCCCCAGGGTGCTTAGGGGCAGAGGCACCTGACGCCAGGGAGCCAATCAGAAGGCCAGATTCCCCTGCTAGCAAGGGGATACATTTCGCGGGGTTTTGCAGCTACGCGGTCACTCAGGATCCGGACCAGCTAGGGGTAAGAGGTGGGTGCAGGGGTCAGTGACCCTCTGCATAGGCCAGCAGCCCCCAAGGTCCCAGTTAGGTCCTGAGCCACCTAATAGCTTGTGGAGCTTAGGGACAGGCCCTAGATAGGGACACTGCCTCATTATTTGATCAAGTAGTCAGGGACACAGAGCGGAAGCCGTGCGGCCCTGCGAGGTGGGTTCTGGGCTCAGAACACCACCAAAGACTCTAACACAAGGAGAGACATTGTTCGCGCTGGACTTTCAACCCACGCGGTGTGGAGGACGACGTCGGATCGGGCGGATTGATATCGCGGTACCCGTGGCTGAAGCCCGGGCAGGTAACCGGCAACTCACGTGCACCAACCAGGCCTATCACCAAACATAGTGGCTGCGCAGTCACACACACACATGTACAGTGGTATTTGACTCTGGGAGTACGAGACATTTGGGTGGGGGGTTACTGGACACAGGGTGGGGTCACATTGTGGGTGGTAGCGTCCGCCGTGACGCCTAGAGGTGGTAGCGTCCGCCGTGACGCCTAGAGGTGGTAGCGTCCGCCGTGACGCCTAGAGGTGGTAGCGTCCGCCGTGACGCCTAGAGGTGGTAGCGTCCGCCGTGACGCCTGGTGTGATTAGTGTCCGCCGTGACACCCAGTGTGGTTAGCGTCCGCCGTGGCGCATGTTGATTTGTGTTGATATATGTTGCTTTGCAGTAAAGTCAGTCCTGTTTTACATTCATTCGCTTTGTGTGGTTGTTTCCTGTGAGGGCCTCCTCCCACTCCGTTGGGATCCCTCACAGGTGGAGGCGTTGCACCTAGAGATGTATGAGATGTATGTACCCCAGGTTCCCCAAGGCGGAAGCTCAGCCCTCCTGTGAGCCAACAGGTAATGCACCACACCTGAGTAACTTTGCATGTTCCTACACTTCCACAGTATTATCTGCGAGTGGGTGGGGGAACACCCGTTACATTTGGAGGCGCTGCTGAGATCGAGTCCTGGGGTGCCCTGTTCCAATTTTTTTTCTAAATTGCCCGATTCATATTTTTATCATGTCCGTGCCGACACCGCAGGATGTCCATGCCTGGGCCTTAGCGCACCAAGTATCCCCAAGACGTGCGGTTGCAGTGACCGGGGTAGCAATGGATACAGAATTATCTACAGTGCGCACACAAGTAAGAAGTTGCCCGGGGTTGGCCACCGCCCGGGTGATAGACTATAAACTGGATATTGCTGCCCAGGGGATCACCTGTCTCCTGTACACCATGAGTGACATATGCTTAGAAACGGCCCCCCAGGTATTAAACCTACCCGAGCCCTCCGCAGAGGACTGCCGCATGATCTACGCTGACTCTCAATCTCCTGAAGAAGCGTCCACTAGTACTGGATTACACCCGAGCCAACGAGTGACCAGTACGCCTCACCGAGTGGACCCCCCTAGGGTCTCTTTCACCCCAAGCGGATTAGGAGGTACCGCCAGCTGGGCACGGAGCCCGCTCATCCCACCCAACCCTGATCAACGGTCTGGCGGGACCCCAACCATGCCTAGCATAGGAATGGGGAGCCGTAGTCAGGCCCTTAGTGGGAATCTTGACGTGAACACGATAGTCTCCCAACTAGCAGAAGCTGTAACCATTTCGACGCAAGCACAGAACTACCGGAAACTCAAGGCCTTCTCTGGGATTCTGCCGACGCCCACCGGAGAAGAGGGGATCGAGGCATGGAGGGACCATACGCTTCAAATCATAGAGGAGTGGTCGTGTTCTGAAGCCAGCAAGAGACAAAGACTGGTCGAGTGCCTCCGAGGCCCCGCCGCTCGGTTAGTGCGAGCGCACCGGAGCGTGGAAGGAGAAGTTACTGCCCAGGAACTAGTGGAAATGCTAATTAAATCCTTTGCCAGAAAAGACGACGAAGATGAGCTACTGGCTCAATTCAAAGCCCTCCGACAACGTGAAGGACAAGATTTATCTGCCTTCGTTTGTGACCTACAGCTGTCCCTGGGCACCCTCCTGGACAAGCATATCATTTCCGCGGCCGAAGCAGACCGATACCGGTTCAGACAGCTACTCAAGGGGTCGTTGCCTGATCACAACATAGCTATAATGATGCGGGCCGCCCCGATCGCAGCAGTATCCCCTAAGTACGGGGAACTAATGGACTACATAAGAGACCATGAAGTGCAGCGCCATTTCCATGAATCAAAGAAATCCAAAACTACCCCCAAGAATGACCCTGTGGCCCCCTCGGCCCCAAAGAGTAAGAAACCTTCCACACCAGAGGAGGAAATGACCCCCAAGTCGTCTGTTCGGGAAAGTCGTAGTTCTGAGCGGTCCTCATCCACGTATAAGAGTCGTCCGGACCGCCGTGAGGTATCTTGCTACAACTGCGGGAAGAAGGGCCACATCTCGTACTATTGTCCGGAGAAGGAGGACCAACCGGAAGAAAAACCTCCCGACCGAAGAAGCACAGCCCGATCGATGGTATGCCGAGCCCAGACCGTCGGGCCTGAGGTGAACACCCCTCAGGGAACCACGGATTCTCCGGCTGACGCTGGCCCCAGTGAGGACGCCTCCCCCGGTGAAGCTTGCAGTCAAGTGGGCCCCGCGGCCATCGTGCCCGTGGTAATAGAAGGGATATACGCCTCGGCCCTATTGGACACCGGGTCACAAGTGACCATAATATATCGCAAGTTCTATGACCAGCACCTTCAACACTGCCCGCTGAGGCCGGCCGAACATATGAAGGTTAGGGGATTGAGTAATGAAGACTACCCCATCGATGGGATTGCAAGGGTCCAGCTGGACATACTCCAACTGAACACCGGCAAGAAGCACCCTATGCAGGTAGCGGCCATGGTATGCCCGGAGCCCCACGACCATTGCAAATACCCCATCATCTTGGGAACCAATGCGGACATAGTGCAAGCTATAATTCGAGCTTACTTGAAAGAGACCAACGAGCTGCCGCTGGCCGATTCGCTCCTAGACCCCGTCTTACGAGAGGAGTGCCATCGGGTGTATGCCTTGGAGCGTCATGGGGACCTCTACAATCGTCAACGAGGACTGACGACCATATTACCAGGGGGAGTGCAAAAGATGGCCGTCTGGTGTTGTTATCCTGACCGAGACCAGAACGACCAACTGTTCTCGCTGGAGAGTGAGCCTGAAGAAGAAGAGGTTCAGCGAGGTTATAGAGTACTACCCGAAGTAAGGGAATGGACAGCTAAGATCCCTATTCGAAGCCACGTGTATGTGCAGAATCTCTCCCCTTTTCCGATGGAGTTTGATGTCGACCAGAAGTTGGGATGCATATATCCGGTCAGCCGGGTGGGAGCCACGCCTCAGGTGAAGGCGGCGACCGCGAAGGAGCGGATACTCGATCTGGACTTCAATTTCGGTGAGTCGACGCTGTCCACAGAGTGGAAGGAGCGGTTGACCACCCAGTTGCTGCAACGACGACATGTGTTCTCCACGAGCGAGATGGATGTGGGGTGCAGCCGCAGTGCCCAACATACCATTCGGATGAGTGATGCCACTCCATTCCGGGAACGTTCTCGTCGCCTTGCCCCTCGGGATGTGGACGATGTGAGGAACGCCATACAAGACATGGAAACCGCTGGGATTGTGACGGAATCACGAGGACCTTACGCGTCGCCCATAGTGGTGGTGCGGAAAAAGAACGGGTCCGTACGACTGTGTATCGACTACCGAACCCTGAACAATCGCACGATTCCGGATCAGTACAACCTTCCGCGCATTGAAGAGATCCTGAATGCGCTGAATGGGAGTCACTGGTTTAGCGTTCTTGATCTCCGATCAGGATACTATCAGGTGCCCATGACACCGGAAGACCAGGAAAAAACAGCTTTCGTCTGCCCCCTGGGATTCTATTAATTCACCCGTATGCCCCAAGGTATATGTGGGGCGCCTGCTACGTTCCAAAGACTGATGGAAAAGACTATCGGAGACATGATTCCCCGGGAGTGTCTGGTTTACCTGGATGACATTATTGTCTTCGGGAGGACCTTAGAAGAACACGAGGAGAGGCTGCTGAAGGTGATAGATCGTCTTGGTCAAGAAGGGTTGAAGCTATCACTCGACAAGTGTAGGTTTTGTCACACCTCGGTGACCTACGTGGGACACATCGTGTCTGCCCAGGGGATTGCTACTGATCCAGCCAAGGTAGAAGCTGTGGTGAACTGGCCACGTCCCGATAATGTCACGGAACTGCGGTCCTTCCTCGGTTTCTGCGGGTACTACCGTCGGTTCGTGGAGGGGTACTCTAGTCGAGCTAAACCCCTGAACAATTTGCTAAAGATATACCCTGAAGATACTGGGAGAAAGGCCACGTCGGCCCGGCAACCGTTTGGCGATAAGTGGACGCCTGAGTGTGAACGGGCCTTCCTGAACTTGAAGAAAAGTCTGACAGAAGCACCAGTGCTGGCCTATGCTGATCCAGAACAACCGTATGTCCTGCATGTGGATGCCAGCCTCAATGGGCTGGGTGCTGTCCTGCATCAGAAGCACCCCGAAGGTCTTCGGCCTGTAGCCTACGTCAGCCGCAGTCTGACACCCAGTGAGCAGAGATACCCCGTCCACAAGTTGGAGTTTCTGGCTCTCAAGTGGGCGATCACCGAGAAGCTCCACGACTACTTGTACGGTGTCACCTTCGAGGTAAGGACGGATAACAATCCCCTCACGTACATCAATACGTCGGCCAAATTAGATGCAGCCGGCCACAGATGGCAGGCCGCCCTCAGTAACTACCGCTTCTCCTTGAAGTATAAGCCGGGGCCATTGAATATTGGGGCGGACGCCCTCTCCCGAAGGCCAGGACTACTCGCTACCCCCGATGACGAGGAATGGGAAGAACTTCCCGGCCCCGGAGTGCGGGCTATGTGTAAAACTGCAGCCATAGTTAATGACCAAGTGGCCTTCTCCGAGTTACGAGTGGCCGACTCCTTGGGATGCCAGTCGCAGGCTGTCCCCGCCGCCTACTGCGACCCAAAAGGGATGCACCTCACGCATGACAAGGTGTTCCGGTGGAAAGATCTGGTAGACTATCAAATTCGAGATCCGGTTGCTAGTATCATCAGGCACGCCGTTGAAAAGAGGAACTCAGCTCTTCTGAAACGTGCGCCCAATGACTTGGTGGCCTTGCTCATGCGAGAATGGGACAAATTTGAAATCGACAATGACTTGCTCTATCGGGTGGTGCAATACCACAACCACCCGGATAGGAGAGAACTAGTCCTACCTAAGAACTTACAATACCTGGTGTTGAAGTCCCTACACGATGAACACGGGCATCTCGGTGTAGAGAAGACTTTTGGGCTAGTCCGAGACCGGTTCTTCTGGCCCAAGATGCGGGAAGCGGTGGAACAACACTGCCGCCGTTGTGTCCGGTGTGTTCAACGCAAGACGTTGCCTACCAGAGCAGCTCCTATGGCCCATCTGAAGAGTTCTGGTCCAATGGACTTGGTGTGTATGGACTTTTTATGTATCGAACCTGATAGCCGAGGTATCGGTAACGTGCTGGTCATCACGGACCATTACACCCGATATGCCCAGGCCTTCCCCACAAAAGACCAGAAGGCTATCACGGTCGCGAAAGTGCTATGGGAAAAGTTCTTCGTCCATTACGGTCTTCCAAACCGACTCCACTCTGACCAAGGGCGAGATTTTGAGAGTACTCTAATCCGAGAATTACTTAAAATGCTGAATGTCGCCAAATCCCGGACGACGCCGTACCACCCCGAAGGAGATGCCTTGCCCGAACGATTCAACAGAACCCTGCTGGACATGCTTGGAACTCTGAAGGGAACGCAGAAAACAGAATGGAGTCGTCACGTAGAAACGTTGGTACACGCGTACAACTGTACTCGCCATGAGTCCACTGGGTTCTCCCCGTACTTCCTCATGTTTGGGCGGGAGGCAAGACTTCCCGTGGATGTGCGTCTTCGAGTCTCAACGGATGGGATACACAATGCTACCCATTTCAAGTATGTGCAAAGGCTAAAGGACAGTTTGCAGCGAGCTTACCAACAGGCTGAGAAGTCTACCGCTAAATTGAATGCTGGCAATAAGAGACGATACGACAACAAAGTCAAGTATCGAGAGTTACGTCCTGGGGACGCTGTGTTACTTCGTAATTTGGGAGTCCCCGGAAAACATAAACTGGCAGACCGATGGAGAGATGGCGTATATGAGGTAGAGTCACAGATGCCCGGCCTCCCGGTCTATCGCATTAAAGACACAGACGGCCGGGTAAAGGTTTGGCATCATAATCACCTCCTCCCTATCCCCCAAGTGGGAGACGAAGAAGAAGAAATACAGGCCACACCGCTCAACGGTGAGTCCGATCTATCAGAGGTGGGTCAAGAGACTGTAAATAACGAGACCCACTCTGAAACTCCTGAAGACCCTATGGAGGGACCCTCTCAAAGGGACTATTCCACAGAAGGGGCATCTCCCGGAGGAGCTACGGGTAAGGGGCCCCGTAGGCCAATGCCTACTAAGGTGGCACCAACAGGCCAGCCTTTGGATCCACAGAGCCCGTGCTTTGTGCCTAACAGAGACTGTTCAGAGACATTTCTCCCCTCAAGGGAAGAGGCGGAGCCTCAGGACTGTACTTATTACTCACCAGAGGGAGTTGCTGAAGAACAACTCCGTAGGAGCCAAAGGGCCAGGTACCCTCCAACTCGGGTAACCTATGATCAAATAGGGGCACCCCATTATGAGGCTCAGCAGTGGTCTCGGAGCAAAATCCAATCCGTGATTGTGATGCTCACAGAATTGTGTAACCTTGTTTAAAGTTAATGCAATGTGCTAAGTTGTATTCGTACCAGATGCATTTTTATTATATAACGTTGTGTATAGTAGTAAGTTATGTGGTCCAAGCGGGGACGTTGGAGTTTCACCAGGGGGAGGATGTAGCCATGTCCCCCTCGCGCACTCACCCCTTCTTCCCCGTTGCGCGCGTGGTTGCGGCCGGTTGCCGGGGACGCGAGCGGCGAGCAGGCCGGTTGCCGGGGACGCGATCGGGCCGTCGCTAAGGCCGCGATCGCGTTGCCACCGGCCCGGCGGCTAGCAGAGCAGGGCACCGCCATGACAGTGAGCTCGCGCATGCGCAGGAGGCCGCTAGCGCGGGAGGCCCCAGATAGCTCGCGCATGCGCGAGAATAGGCTGCCAGCCCCCAGGGTGCTTAGGGGCAGAGGCACCTGACGCCAGGGAGCCAATCAGAAGGCCAGATTCCCCTGCTAGCAAGGGGATACATTTCGCGGGGTTTTGCAGCTACGCGGTCACTCAGGATCCGGACCAGCTAGGGGTAAGAGGTGGGTGCAGGGGTCAGTGACCCTCTGCATAGGCCAGCAGCCCCCAAGGTCCCAGTTAGGTCCTGAGCCACCTAATAGCTTGTGGAGCTTAGGGACAGGCCCTAGATAGGGACACTGCCTCATTATTTGATCAAGTAGTCAGGGACACAGAGCGGAAGCCGTGCGGCCCTGCGAGGTGGGTTCTGGGCTCAGAACACCACCAAAGACTCTAACACAAGGAGAGACATTGTTCGCGCTGGACTTTCAACCCACGCGGTGTGGAGGACGACGTCGGATCGGGCGGATTGATATCGCGGTACCCGTGGCTGAAGCCCGGGCAGGTAACCGGCAACTCACGTGCACCAACCAGGCCTATCACCAAACATAGTGGCTGCGCAGTCACACACACACATGTACAGTGGTATTTGACTCTGGGAGTACGAGACATTTGGGTGGGGGGTTACTGGACACAGGGTGGGGTCACATTGTGGGTGGTAGCGTCCGCCGTGACGCCTAGAGGTGGTAGCGTCCGCCGTGACGCCTAGAGGTGGTAGCGTCCGCCGTGACGCCTAGAGGTGGTAGCGTCCGCCGTGACGCCTAGAGGTGGTAGCGTCCGCCGTGACGCCTGGTGTGATTAGTGTCCGCCGTGACACCCAGTGTGGTTAGCGTCCGCCGTGGCGCATGTTGATTTGTGTTGATATATGTTGCTTTGCAGTAAAGTCAGTCCTGTTTTACATTCATTCGCTTTGTGTGGTTGTTTCCTGTGAGGGCCTCCTCCCACTCCGTTGGGATCCCTCACAGGTGGAGGCGTTGCACCTAGAGATGTATGAGATGTATGTACCCCAGGTTCCCCAAGGCGGAAGCTCAGCCCTCCTGTGAGCCAACAGGTAATGCACCACACCTGAGTAACTTTGCATGTTCCTACACTTCCACAGTATTATCTGCGAGTGGGTGGGGGAACACCCGTTACATGTATATATGTGTATATATATATATATATATATATATATATATATATAAATATATATATATATATATATATATATTTAGATAGATAGATTAGATCTTCGTTTTTATTTTGAAGTATAAAAGTAATGCACTTACTGCACCGACACACTTTATTCGAGCAAATACCCAGTATGTACCTGGCAGATGTAGTGTGAAGATAGTCAGCGCAAACCTCATGGGCCTCCCGATGTCGATGGAACCGAATGAAATAAAAAAGAATTAAAATCTCAGTGTATTAGATACACATGTGGGGGATGGGGGAAGAGGGGGGGGTGGGTGGGGAAAGGGGGAGGGGGGTAAGGGCAGGGGGTGGAAGCAAGGAGGAGGATAATGCTGGAGGGGTTGATAATTGGTTTTCCACTTTAACTAATCAAAGAATACATAAAATTATGGATTCAGTGACTCACACGGGCTTGTGTGGTGTCTCTCCCTCAACGCTGACTGTAGTGGATTGATTACAGACTCATATGCTGGAGTCTCAATATATATAAAACTCACACGGCCTGATGTGAGTCCTTGTCCTCAGAGGGTGATGTCCTGTATGGATGGTGTCTGGGTTGTCTCAGCAGAATTATCCCCCGATGGGTGTAGTCTGTGAGTGTCTCCTCTCCCCGTTTCCCAGATGACCAAAAGGAGTGTATGCCAACAAGGGTTAACAACAATAAAAAAGGTCTTTAATGGGTATACAGTGGAGACATAAGCATATGAAATGCAAACATGTGGTGAACCATAACACAATGAAATACAATAAAATAAGACACAATGAAATGAAATAAAGCAAACACAAGGACTACACTCACACTTGATGTCAGATAAAATGGCCCAGCCTCAGCCGCTCGGTACACTCCTGCACGGTCTCCTCCTCCGTTCTTGTTCCCACTGGCGCGTCCGGCAGCGGAACCGGAAGAGGGGATCTGTACCGGATGTCCTGTAGTGTGCTGGGTCCCTCTCTCAATGAGCTCCGGCAGGGAACAACATGTTTCGCAATAAGCTTCGTCGGGAACCCGGAGCTCATTGAGAGAGATTTTATGCTGATTTTATTGTATCCTGACTGAGCTCCGTTTCTGCAGTGACCGCCACCTTTCTACACTACTATTTCTACCTATCCGGCTGGAGCACGCTGGCAATCCTGTTGCATGGGATTCTACGATCCCTCCCAGCGTCTGACGTCAGTTCCCGAGCGTCAGCAGTGCCGGAGCGCACGGCCTGCTGGGACCTGCCTGGAGCTGCAGGGGGAGAACGCCATACACCGCACGGAGCACCCGTGGAGCGGTGAGAGACGAAGAGGACGTACGCAGACGGTGGGCTCCTGTCCCTGAGATATACAGTAAAGGTGATTGGTGCTCAAGCATGGAATCCCATTGTTCTAAGTATATGAGGGGGACACTTCTGGGACATGAGATATAAAACCTTTTAAAGAGCTCCAGTTGCCCTGAAGGCAGGGGTAAATGCACAAAGACACCCCCCCTAACCTCATTGGGCTGGCCCCAGGTAAGTACTCACGATAGTGAGATAGTGTATATCCATCCCCCTTGTTCATTTCCCAATACAGTAAGGCCAGTGGCCAAGTAAATAAAATAATCAACAAACATTGGGGTCTACTACGTATGGATCCCATCCTGGGGGAGTATACCAAAATGGGACCCAAAATAGTCTACAGGAAGGCTAAGACCATTGCCAATTACCTATCTCCGAGTGTCATCCCAGATATTAGGACCAATACAAACACATTCAATACAAAGGGCTCCTTCAGGTGCAATAATTGCAATATGTGTCGGTACATGAAACCCTCCAGATTTGTCTCTTCCCACAGCCCACATAGACGCTTCAACATTAACAACTTCATTGATTGCAACACATCTTTTGTGGTCTATGTAATAAGTTGTGGCTGTGGGAAGAGATATGTCGGAAGGACAACAAGGTCCCTCAAGACTAGAATGCAAGAGCATTTTAGACTCATCAAGAGAGGAGACTTGGCGCACCCGGTCTCCAAGCACTTCATAGAATGCGCCAAGGGCGGCCCCGAAAGCTTTTCATTTATGGGAATTGAGAGAATTTTACCCAAAATGAGGGGTGGCGATTTGACACAACGCTTAGATTGTAGGGAATCATTCTGGATTTTCATGCTAAAAACCCGTTATCCAGATGGAATTAACATTGAATGGAGCATTAATCACTTTCTGAAATAATCTATGGTCAGATTTCTCTAGATAGTTATGTAGTGTGCATAGTCTCATCGCTCCAAGGTCATCGATGTGTAACATTAGGTGCATCAACTGTAACAATTTTGTGTCTCTGTATTTGACCAAGTAATCTATAATGTTCAAAGAATGTTTTGGACTGAAATTATTATGGGGGCAATTATCAGCAACTTAAGTCTAACCACACTCCCAATTATTGGATAAACTGAATAAGTGTTAATGTATGTAACTTTTCTCCTTACACAGTTTAAGAAAAATCTTAGAAAACAGAATATATGTATTTTCCATTTATTAGTCATCCTTTATTCTTCTGGAAGGCTGCTTATATGTTTTTAATATAGGTATAAGTTAGAATTTCACAATAATGTTATACTATGTTTGATTATATATGTATATCTTTTGTTTTTAAAGGTCACAATCAATGTATGTTTTGTATAGGCGATGTGCAGTCTGCCCAATTTGGCCCCCAACATGAACAATGCATACACTTTAGAATATTTAGTTTTCCCATCCCTACTTCCCTCTCTTTTCCAATTAATTTTCTCCTTTTCCCCTTTTTTTCTCTATTTTTCTCTTTCTTCTTCTTGTTTTTCTCTCTTCTTTCTTTTCATCCCCCCAGCTCTTTTCCTTTCCTTTCCCCTTCTCCTTTCCCCCCCCTTCCCCCCCTTTTTCTTTCCTTCCTCTCTTTCTTTTCCTTCTTCTCCTTTCCCCTTCCCTCCTCCCCCCCCTCCTTCTTTCCCTTCTCCTCTTCCCCCTCAACTCTATTTTCTCTTCTTTCATTTTCTCCCATTATTTATCTTTCCCTTTCCTTTCCTTCTCTCCCTTTTTCTTCTTTTCTACGTCTCTTTTGTTCTTTTTCCTCTTATCCTTCTATTTCTTTTTCTTCTTATCCTTTTTCTTTCCCCTCCCCTTTTTTCCCCTTCCCCCCCCCCCCTCCCTACCCTTCCTCTTGTTTTTTCCCCCCCTCTGCACTTTGGATATTTGATGTGAGTGTCAATATGTTTACAGGCATCTCCATCAATATCCTCACTATGTGGTGGGGTTTATATATTTTTCCTGTCACCAATGGGCATGGGGACGCATGCGCGAGCACATAGTACTCTGTGGGCATCGCCCTTGTGATTCCTGACTGCTTCATGACATACTTAGCTCTGCGCATGCGCGGAGCGAACGTGGCTAGCATGAGGCGCATCTCACGAGATTTGGCCCTCCATTGCAGTGCGGTGCGTGTCACAGAGCTGGGTGTATGGAGGCGGCTCTCCTGCGAATGCCAACAGGTAATTAGCCATCCCCACATGCCCTAAACAGATATACACTAATTGTTTAAGCAGTGTAAGGGGCTTGAGGTTTGCAATTAGAGAGTTTTTGGCGCCAAAATCGGCAGACTGTGCCCCTATATATACCGGATGTATACCATGTTGATACACTTCTTGATAAAGTGCAATTTGTCTGCACGAAACGCGTAGAAGGTTGCAGCCTTCTGTTTTTATGTCCACCCAATAAAGAAATATTTTTGCCAGACCTGCCATCACCCCCTTTTTCTGCTGTGCGTTGCACCAACCCATTTGTCCTGTCCCTGAGAGGCTGCTAGACGACATCCACCCTGTGGGATATTCGTGAAGCGGGGACAGCGATGAGAGACGAGCGGCGAGGTAACCAGGTCGGGTAAGGGCAGCAGATGTAGACTGCCGTGAGTTCATGAGAGAGGCTCCCATCAGGGCTTCTTCTCCTGCCTCTATCTATATTCTGCTAATCGGCCCCCCCACCGTGGCTTCATAGCAACCATACCTCCCCCCCCCCCTTCTGGACTTTATCCATTTATTCCTTTAATCTGCAACATCATTGCCTACATTTCTATATATAGAGGCTGCATACCTTCAACACAAACAAGAATTTGCACCAGTTAGAGCGCAGGATACTTGGGGTTTACCTCCACCTTTTCTACTATTATCATTTAACAGATCAGCCGCCCGTCAGCCAGGCATGAACCCAGGCTGGGAAGGCAAACGCAACGGGGCTTGTCAGAGGTGAGGAGCGGCGCATTCCAGGTATCTGCCAGGTACAGGAGGTTGTTTGAACTGGGGCGCTCCCTAGGATTTGTGGCGGAGAAAGTGCTGCAACACCTAAGCTATTCAAATAAATTGGAATATAGATATGTGATTGTGTACGAAGTGTAAAAGAGTATATAAAAATATATACTGGCCCTTTTTTGATGATTTCCTGGTTGCTGCTTGACTTCGGAGAAGGGAATCCCGTCTCCTTCTTAGCGTGGCAGTTGTAGTGTGAAGATAGTCAGCGCAAACCTCATGGGCCTCCCGATGTCGATGGAACCGAATGAAATAAAAAATAATTAAAATCTCAGTGTATTAGATACACATGTGGGGGATGGGGGAAGAGGGGGGGGGGGTGGGTGGGGAAAGGGGGAGGGGGGTAAGGGCAGGGTGTGGAAGCAAGGAGGAGGATAATGCTGGAGGGGTTGATAATTGGTTTTCCACTTTAACTAATCAAAGAATACATAAAATTATGGATTCAGTGACTCACACGGGCTTGTGTGGTGTCTCTCCCTCAACGCTGACTGTAGTGGATTGATTACAGACTCATATGCTGGAGTCTCAATATATATAAAACTCACACGGCCTGATGTGAGTCCTTGTCCTCAGAGGGTGATGTCCTGTATGGATGGTGTCTGGGTTGTCTCAGCAGAATTATCCCCCGATGGGTGTAGTGTGTGAGTGTCTCCTCTCCCCGTTTCCCAGATGACCAAAAGGAGTGTATGCCAACAAGGGTTAACAACAATAAAAAAGGTCTTTAATGGGTATACAGTGGAGACATAAGCATATGAAATGCAAACATGTGGTGAACCATAACACAATGAAATACAATAAAATAAGACACAATGAAATGAAATAAAGCAAACACAAGGACTACACTCACACTTGATGTCAGATAAAATGGCCCAGCCTCAGCCGCTCGGTACACTCCTGCACGGTCTCCTCCTCCGTTCTTGTTCCCACTGGCGCGTCCGGCAGCGGAACCGGAAGAGGGGATCTGTACCGGATGTCCTGTAGTGTGCTGGGTCCCTCTCTCAATGAGCTCCGGCAGGGAACAACATGTTTCGCAATAAGCTTCGTCGGGAACCCGGAGCTCATTGAGAGAGATTTTATGCTGATTTTATTGTATCCTGACTGAGCTCCGTTTCTGCAGTGACCGCCACCTTTCTACACTACTATTTCTACCTATCCGGCTGGAGCACGCTGGCAATCCTGTTGCATGGGATTCTACGATCCCTCCCAGCGTCTGACGTCAGTTCCCGAGCGTCAGCAGTGCCGGAGCGCACGGCCTGCTGGGACCTGCCTGGAGCTGCAGGGGGAGAACGCCATACACCGCACGGAGCACCCGTGGAGCGGTGAGAGACGAAGAGGACGTACGCAGACGGTGGGCTCCTGTCCCTGAGATATACAGTAAAGGTGATTGGTGCTCAAGCATGGAATCCCATTGTTCTAAGTATATGAGGGGGACACTTCTGGGACATGAGATATAAAACCTTTTAAAGAGCTCCAGTTGCCCTGAAGGCAGGGGTAAATGCACAAAGACACCCCCCCTAACCTCATTGGGCTGGCCCCAGGTAAGTACTCACGATAGTGAGATAGTGTATATCCATCCCCCTTGTTCATTTCCCAATACAGTAAGGCCAGTGGCCAAGTAAATAAAATAATCAACAAACATTGGGGTCTACTACGTATGGATCCCATCCTGGGGGAGTATACCAAAATGGGACCCAAAATAGTCTACAGGAAGGCTAAGACCATTGCCAATTACCTATCTCCGAGTGTCATCCCAGATATTAGGACCAATACAAACACATTCAATACAAAGGGCTCCTTCAGGTGCAATAATTGCAATATGTGTCGGTACATGAAACCCTCCAGATTTGTCTCTTCCCACAGCCCACATAGACGCTTCAACATTAACAACTTCATTGATTGCAACACATCTTTTGTGGTCTATGTAATAAGTTGTGGCTGTGGGAAGAGATATGTCGGAAGGACAACAAGGTCCCTCAAGACTAGAATGCAAGAGCATTTTAGACTCATCAAGAGAGGAGACTTGGCGCACCCGGTCTCCAAGCACTTCATAGAATGCGCCAAGGGCGGCCCCGAAAGCTTTTCATTTATGGGAATTGAGAGAATTTTACCCAAAATGAGGGGTGGCGATTTGACACAACGCTTAGATTGTAGGGAATCATTCTGGATTTTCATGCTAAAAACCCGTTATCCAGATGGAATTAACATTGAATGGAGCATTAATCACTTTCTGAAATAATCTATGGTCAGATTTCTCTAGATAGTTATGTAGTGTGCATAGTCTCATCGCTCCAAGGTCATCGATGTGTAACATTAGGTGCATCAACTGTAACAATTTTGTGTCTCTGTATTTGACCAAGTAATCTATAATGTTCAAAGAATGTTTTGGACTGAAATTATTATGGGGGCAATTATCAGCAACTTAAGTCTAACCACACTCCCAATTATTGGATAAACTGAATAAGTGTTAATGTATGTAACTTTTCTCCTTACACAGTTTAAGAAAAATCTTAGAAAACAGAATATATGTATTTTCCATTTATTAGTCATCCTTTATTCTTCTGGAAGGCTGCTTATATGTTTTTAATATAGGTATAAGTTAGAATTTCACAATAATGTTATACTATGTTTGATTATATATGTATATCTTTTGTTTTTAAAGGTCACAATCAATGTATGTTTTGTATAGGCGATGTGCAGTCTGCCCAATTTGGCCCCCAACATGAACAATGCATACACTTTAGAATATTTAGTTTTCCCATCCCTACTTCCCTCTCTTTTCCAATTAATTTTCTCCTTTTCCCCTTTTTTTCTCTATTTTTCTCTTTCTTCTTCTTGTTTTTCTCTCTTCTTTCTTTTCATCCCCCCAGCTCTTTTCCTTTCCTTTCCCCTTCTCCTTTCCCCCCCCTTCCCCCCCTTTTTCTTTCCTTCCTCTCTTTCTTTTCCTTCTTCTCCTTTCCCCTTCCCTCCTCCCCCCCCTCCTTCTTTCCCTTCTCCTCTTCCCCCTCAACTCTATTTTCTCTTCTTTCATTTTCTCCCATTATTTATCTTTCCCTTTCCTTTCCTTCTCTCCCTTTTTCTTCTTTTCTACGTCTCTTTTGTTCTTTTTCCTCTTATCCTTCTATTTCTTTTTCTTCTTATCCTTTTTCTTTCCCCTCCCCTTTTTTCCCCTTCCCCCCCCCCCCTCCCTACCCTTCCTCTTGTTTTTTCCCCCCCTCTGCACTTTGGATATTTGATGTGAGTGTCAATATGTTTACAGGCATCTCCATCAATATCCTCACTATGTGGTGGGGTTTATATATTTTTCCTGTCACCAATGGGCATGGGGACGCATGCGCGAGCACATAGTACTCTGTGGGCATCGCCCTTGTGATTCCTGACTGCTTCATGACATACTTAGCTCTGCGCATGCGCGGAGCGAACGTGGCTAGCATGAGGCGCATCTCACGAGATTTGGCCCTCCATTGCAGTGCGGTGCGTGTCACAGAGCTGGGTGTATGGAGGCGGCTCTCCTGCGAATGCCAACAGGTAATTAGCCATCCCCACATGCCCTAAACAGATATACACTAATTGTTTAAGCAGTGTAAGGGGCTTGAGGTTTGCAATTAGAGAGTTTTTGGCGCCAAAATCGGCAGACTGTGCCCCTATATATACCGGATGTATACCATGTTGATACACTTCTTGATAAAGTGCAATTTGTCTGCACGAAACGCGTAGAAGGTTGCAGCCTTCTGTTTTTATGTCCACCCAATAAAGAAATATTTTTGCCAGACCTGCCATCACCCCCTTTTTCTGCTGTGCGTTGCACCAACCCATTTGTCCTGTCCCTGAGAGGCTGCTAGACGACATCCACCCTGTGGGATATTCGTGAAGCGGGGACAGCGATGAGAGACGAGCGGCGAGGTAACCAGGTCGGGTAAGGGCAGCAGATGTAGACTGCCGTGAGTTCATGAGAGAGGCTCCCATCAGGGCTTCTTCTCCTGCCTCTATCTATATTCTGCTAATCGGCCCCCCCACCGTGGCTTCATAGCAACCATACCTCCCCCCCCCCCTTCTGGACTTTATCCATTTATTCCTTTAATCTGCAACATCATTGCCTACATTTCTATATATAGAGGCTGCATACCTTCAACACAAACAAGAATTTGCACCAGTTAGAGCGCAGGATACTTGGGGTTTACCTCCACCTTTTCTACTATTATCATTTAACAGATCAGCCGCCCGTCAGCCAGGCATGAACCCAGGCTGGGAAGGCAAACGCAACGGGGCTTGTCAGAGGTGAGGAGCGGCGCATTCCAGGTATCTGCCAGGTACAGGAGGTTGTTTGAACTGGGGCGCTCCCTAGGATTTGTGGCGGAGAAAGTGCTGCAACACCTAAGCTATTCAAATAAATTGGAATATAGATATGTGATTGTGTACGAAGTGTAAAAGAGTATATAAAAATATATACTGGCCCTTTTTTGATGATTTCCTGGTTGCTGCTTGACTTCGGAGAAGGGAATCCCGTCTCCTTCTTAGCGTGGCAGTTGTAGTGTGAAGATAGTCAGCGCAAACCTCATGGGCCTCCCGATGTCGATGGAACCGAATGAAATAAAAAATAATTAAAATCTCAGTGTATTAGATACACATGTGGGGGATGGGGGAAGAGGGGGGGGGGGGGTGGGTGGGGAAAGGGGGAGGGGGGTAAGGGCAGGGTGTGGAAGCAAGGAGGAGGATAATGCTGGAGGGGTTGATAATTGGTTTTCCACTTTAACTAATCAAAGAATACATAAAATTATGGATTCAGTGACTCACACGGGCTTGTGTGGTGTCTCTCCCTCAACGCTGACTGTAGTGGATTGATTACAGACTCATATGCTGGAGTCTCAATATATATAAAACTCACACGGCCTGATGTGAGTCCTTGTCCTCAGAGGGTGATGTCCTGTATGGATGGTGTCTGGGTTGTCTCAGCAGAATTATCCCCCGATGGGTGTAGTGTGTGAGTGTCTCCTCTCCCCGTTTCCCAGATGACCAAAAGGAGTGTATGCCAACAAGGGTTAACAACAATAAAAAAGGTCTTTAATGGGTATACAGTGGAGACATAAGCATATGAAATGCAAACATGTGGTGAACCATAACACAATGAAATACAATAAAATAAGACACAATGAAATGAAATAAAGCAAACACAAGGACTACACTCACACTTGATGTCAGATAAAATGGCCCAGCCTCAGCCGCTCGGTACACTCCTGCACGGTCTCCTCCTCCGTTCTTGTTCCCACTGGCGCGTCCGGCAGCGGAACCGGAAGAGGGGATCTGTACCGGATGTCCTGTAGTGTGCTGGGTCCCTCTCTCAATGAGCTCCGGCAGGGAACAACATGTTTCGCAATAAGCTTCGTCGGGAACCCGGAGCTCATTGAGAGAGATTTTATGCTGATTTTATTGTATCCTGACTGAGCTCCGTTTCTGCAGTGACCGCCACCTTTCTACACTACTATTTCTACCTATCCGGCTGGAGCACGCTGGCAATCCTGTTGCATGGGATTCTACGATCCCTCCCAGCGTCTGACGTCAGTTCCCGAGCGTCAGCAGTGCCGGAGCGCACGGCCTGCTGGGACCTGCCTGGAGCTGCAGGGGGAGAACGCCATACACCGCACGGAGCACCCGTGGAGCGGTGAGAGACGAAGAGGACGTACGCAGACGGTGGGCTCCTGTCCCTGAGATATACAGTAAAGGTGATTGGTGCTCAAGCATGGAATCCCATTGTTCTAAGTATATGAGGGGGACACTTCTGGGACATGAGATATAAAACCTTTTAAAGAGCTCCAGTTGCCCTGAAGGCAGGGGTAAATGCACAAAGACACCCCCCCTAACCTCATTGGGCTGGCCCCAGGTAAGTACTCACGATAGTGAGATAGTGTATATCCATCCCCCTTGTTCATTTCCCAATACAGTAAGGCCAGTGGCCAAGTAAATAAAATAATCAACAAACATTGGGGTCTACTACGTATGGATCCCATCCTGGGGGAGTATACCAAAATGGGACCCAAAATAGTCTACAGGAAGGCTAAGACCATTGCCAATTACCTATCTCCGAGTGTCATCCCAGATATTAGGACCAATACAAACACATTCAATACAAAGGGCTCCTTCAGGTGCAATAATTGCAATATGTGTCGGTACATGAAACCCTCCAGATTTGTCTCTTCCCACAGCCCACATAGACGCTTCAACATTAACAACTTCATTGATTGCAACACATCTTTTGTGGTCTATGTAATAAGTTGTGGCTGTGGGAAGAGATATGTCGGAAGGACAACAAGGTCCCTCAAGACTAGAATGCAAGAGCATTTTAGACTCATCAAGAGAGGAGACTTGGCGCACCCGGTCTCCAAGCACTTCATAGAATGCGCCAAGGGCGGCCCCGAAAGCTTTTCATTTATGGGAATTGAGAGAATTTTACCCAAAATGAGGGGTGGCGATTTGACACAACGCTTAGATTGTAGGGAATCATTCTGGATTTTCATGCTAAAAACCCGTTATCCAGATGGAATTAACATTGAATGGAGCATTAATCACTTTCTGAAATAATCTATGGTCAGATTTCTCTAGATAGTTATGTAGTGTGCATAGTCTCATCGCTCCAAGGTCATCGATGTGTAACATTAGGTGCATCAACTGTAACAATTTTGTGTCTCTGTATTTGACCAAGTAATCTATAATGTTCAAAGAATGTTTTGGACTGAAATTATTATGGGGGCAATTATCAGCAACTTAAGTCTAACCACACTCCCAATTATTGGATAAACTGAATAAGTGTTAATGTATGTAACTTTTCTCCTTACACAGTTTAAGAAAAATCTTAGAAAACAGAATATATGTATTTTCCATTTATTAGTCATCCTTTATTCTTCTGGAAGGCTGCTTATATGTTTTTAATATAGGTATAAGTTAGAATTTCACAATAATGTTATACTATGTTTGATTATATATGTATATCTTTTGTTTTTAAAGGTCACAATCAATGTATGTTTTGTATAGGCGATGTGCAGTCTGCCCAATTTGGCCCCCAACATGAACAATGCATACACTTTAGAATATTTAGTTTTCCCATCCCTACTTCCCTCTCTTTTCCAATTAATTTTCTCCTTTTCCCCTTTTTTTCTCTATTTTTCTCTTTCTTCTTCTTGTTTTTCTCTCTTCTTTCTTTTCATCCCCCCAGCTCTTTTCCTTTCCTTTCCCCTTCTCCTTTCCCCCCCCTTCCCCCCCTTTTTCTTTCCTTCCTCTCTTTCTTTTCCTTCTTCTCCTTTCCCCTTCCCTCCTCCCCCCCCTCCTTCTTTCCCTTCTCCTCTTCCCCCTCAACTCTATTTTCTCTTCTTTCATTTTCTCCCATTATTTATCTTTCCCTTTCCTTTCCTTCTCTCCCTTTTTCTTCTTTTCTACGTCTCTTTTGTTCTTTTTCCTCTTATCCTTCTATTTCTTTTTCTTCTTATCCTTTTTCTTTCCCCTCCCCTTTTTTCCCCTTCCCCCCCCCCCCTCCCTACCCTTCCTCTTGTTTTTTCCCCCCCTCTGCACTTTGGATATTTGATGTGAGTGTCAATATGTTTACAGGCATCTCCATCAATATCCTCACTATGTGGTGGGGTTTATATATTTTTCCTGTCACCAATGGGCATGGGGACGCATGCGCGAGCACATAGTACTCTGTGGGCATCGCCCTTGTGATTCCTGACTGCTTCATGACATACTTAGCTCTGCGCATGCGCGGAGCGAACGTGGCTAGCATGAGGCGCATCTCACGAGATTTGGCCCTCCATTGCAGTGCGGTGCGTGTCACAGAGCTGGGTGTATGGAGGCGGCTCTCCTGCGAATGCCAACAGGTAATTAGCCATCCCCACATGCCCTAAACAGATATACACTAATTGTTTAAGCAGTGTAAGGGGCTTGAGGTTTGCAATTAGAGAGTTTTTGGCGCCAAAATCGGCAGACTGTGCCCCTATATATACCGGATGTATACCATGTTGATACACTTCTTGATAAAGTGCAATTTGTCTGCACGAAACGCGTAGAAGGTTGCAGCCTTCTGTTTTTATGTCCACCCAATAAAGAAATATTTTTGCCAGACCTGCCATCACCCCCTTTTTCTGCTGTGCGTTGCACCAACCCATTTGTCCTGTCCCTGAGAGGCTGCTAGACGACATCCACCCTGTGGGATATTCGTGAAGCGGGGACAGCGATGAGAGACGAGCGGCGAGGTAACCAGGTCGGGTAAGGGCAGCAGATGTAGACTGCCGTGAGTTCATGAGAGAGGCTCCCATCAGGGCTTCTTCTCCTGCCTCTATCTATATTCTGCTAATCGGCCCCCCCACCGTGGCTTCATAGCAACCATACCTCCCCCCCCCCCTTCTGGACTTTATCCATTTATTCCTTTAATCTGCAACATCATTGCCTACATTTCTATATATAGAGGCTGCATACCTTCAACACAAACAAGAATTTGCACCAGTTAGAGCGCAGGATACTTGGGGTTTACCTCCACCTTTTCTACTATTATCATTTAACAGATCAGCCGCCCGTCAGCCAGGCATGAACCCAGGCTGGGAAGGCAAACGCAACGGGGCTTGTCAGAGGTGAGGAGCGGCGCATTCCAGGTATCTGCCAGGTACAGGAGGTTGTTTGAACTGGGGCGCTCCCTAGGATTTGTGGCGGAGAAAGTGCTGCAACACCTAAGCTATTCAAATAAATTGGAATATAGATATGTGATTGTGTACGAAGTGTAAAAGAGTATATAAAAATATATACTGGCCCTTTTTTGATGATTTCCTGGTTGCTGCTTGACTTCGGAGAAGGGAATCCCGTCTCCTTCTTAGCGTGGCAGTTGTAGTGTGAAGATAGTCAGCGCAAACCTCATGGGCCTCCCGATGTCGATGGAACCGAATGAAATAAAAAATAATTAAAATCTCAGTGTATTAGATACACATGTGGGGGATGGGGGAAGAGGGGGGGGGGGGTGGGTGGGGAAAGGGGGAGGGGGGTAAGGGCAGGGTGTGGAAGCAAGGAGGAGGATAATGCTGGAGGGGTTGATAATTGGTTTTCCACTTTAACTAATCAAAGAATACATAAAATTATGGATTCAGTGACTCACACGGGCTTGTGTGGTGTCTCTCCCTCAACGCTGACTGTAGTGGATTGATTACAGACTCATATGCTGGAGTCTCAATATATATAAAACTCACACGGCCTGATGTGAGTCCTTGTCCTCAGAGGGTGATGTCCTGTATGGATGGTGTCTGGGTTGTCTCAGCAGAATTATCCCCCGATGGGTGTAGTGTGTGAGTGTCTCCTCTCCCCGTTTCCCAGATGACCAAAAGGAGTGTATGCCAACAAGGGTTAACAACAATAAAAAAGGTCTTTAATGGGTATACAGTGGAGACATATGTGTTCTCATCATAGTGTTCTAACCAATGATGATCAAGGGCGGCCTATTTAGATACCCTGCTATGTTGAGAGATTGTACTCTTTGATAAAGTCTCTGCTACGAGACGAAACGCGTCAGAGATGGTCTCTCTGTAATGTGCAGCACCGTGAAATAAAGCTGATTTTATTGTATCCTGACTGAGCTCCGTTTCTGCAGTGACCGCCACCTTTCTACACTACTATTGTTAAATGATAATGATTAGGATTTAATAGGCTGCAATGCTTCGCGTGTCTACCAGATGGCATAAATTCATGAATTGTAATGCAGTATATATATATATACTGTGCAGTATTGCAGCCAGCGGGAATAAAATGCTTTAATCCCTGCCTGGAAAATACCTCAATGCACTCGGGCAGAAAACAGTCACAAACCTCAATACACCCGGGTATACCCGAATTCGTGGGACTAGCCGAGCTCGAATAAAGTGTGTCGCCAGTGTACAAAAATGTTAAAGATATGGGACCTTTCGTTACAACTAAACTCATTAGGAACTCCCCGGATGCTGACCTCATCCCCAGTTTCCTCGTGTCCCACTGTTTCCACCCTTTTGAAGATGCAGCCAGGTTCCCGGATGCCGTGTGCTGTTGGTGCAAGTCTTCGATCATAGGTTCCTACTTGCTTCTGTTCGTCTCTGAAACGCACTTCACATATCAAAAGAAGACGAGTAGAGGCTCAACGTTTTTTTTTGCAAATAACATCTTTATTAGGCAAAGTCATCCTTAAAAAAAATGTTGAGCTTCTACTCTTCTTCTTTGGATTACTTTGAAGTTGAGAGCACCAGTATAAGTATCAGTTGTCTTATTAATTATTGGTATGCATCATACACCCTTCCTATCACTTATATACAACCTATTGGTCTATTAATAAGTGACCGAAACATACATATAAACTACAATTATACATCATAAATCTCTACTGCCATTTCATATCATATAAAAAAAGTAAAAATGGCTACGATACCTTTTGTTGTAATAGTATTTTTGGTATGATTAAAGAATGTTAATATCATTTATGTTAGCTACAGTACCTACTCAATACATGTTCGATAAATATCCATTGAACTTTAGACATACTGAAATGTATTAGACTCTATCAATTTGATTCATACATAATACAATCTTAGGGGGTATGCCCATGGAGACTCTGATGGCAGATACAATAGATATGTTCAAAAACAAGGTTGGACATTTTTTTTAGAAAGAAAAGGTATACAGAGATACCTAATAAATTAAACATGGGAATGATGTTGATCCAGGGAGTAATCTGATTGCCAATTCTTGGAGTCAGAAAGGAATTTATTTTCCCCTTATGAGAGATCATTGGATGATATTTCACTGGAGTTATTTTTTTCCTCTGGATCAATATACTGTAAGTACGGATATAGGATAAAGGATCTGTCTTCTAAATTTAGCATACTGTAGGTTGAACTTGATGGACATATGTCTTTTTTTCAACCTCATCTATTACGTAACTATGTATCCTCTACCTTAACATTCATACCCTATTAGAGGGTTTGGTTTATTATTAAAAATTCAAATAGAAATTAAATAGACACCATAAACAGAAGAAATATACAGTACATATCTTTGCATAGATTAAAGGGTAAGAACATATTTAGAACTCTTAAATATACAGATATTAACCTAAATATTATCTTAAACAATACAGGAGCAATGTAGTTAATGTATAACCTTATATTAACCATTACAGTGAACATGAAAACTGAATACTTAATCTATTCAGATACCTAGTGGGTATGAGTTTTGGGCTTTCTAGACGGTGTATGTTACTTAGTTACATAGTTACATAGTAGATGAGGTTGAAAAAAAACATAGGTCCATCAAGTTCAACCTATGCTAAATTTAGACAACAGATACTTTATCCTATATCTATACTTACTTATTGATCCAGAGGAAGGCAAACAAAAAACCCCATTAAGTGGAAAAATTAATTCCTTCCTGACTCCAAGAATTGGCAATCGGATTAATCCCTGGATCAACATCCTTCTCATGTATACTTATTTGGTATATCCCTGTATACCTTTCCCATCTAAAAAGATGTCCAACCTTTTTTTGAACAAATCTATTGTATCTGCCATCACAGTCTCCATGGGTAATGAATTCCACATTTTAAATGCCCTTACTGTAAAGAACCCTTTCCTTTGTTGCTGGTGAAATTTCCTTTCCTCCAACCTTAAGGGATGGCCCCGAGTCCTTTGTACTGCCCGTGGGATGAACAGTTCTTTTGAAAGCTCCTTGTATTGTCCCTGAATATATTTGTATATAGTTATCATATCCCCTCTTAGACGCCTCTTTTCTAATGTAAATAAATCTAATTTAGCTAGCCTCTCCTCATAAGTTAGAATGTCCATCCCCTTTATTAATTTGGTGACTCTTCTCTGCACTCTCTCTAGTTCCATAATGTCTTTTCTTAGGATTGGTGCCCAAAATTGTACTCCATATTCAAGGTGTGGTCTTACTAATGCTTTGTAAAGGGCATAATTATGTTTATTTCCCTTCCATCCATTGCCCGTTTGATGCAAGATAAGATCTTGTTTGCCTTTGCAGCTACTGCATGACATTGGGCACTATTGCTAAGCCTGCTGTCTACAAGCACTCCTAAATCCTTCTCCATCAAGGATTCCCCCAATATATCTCCATTTAATTTGTAAGTCGCCTTTTTATTCTTGCATCCCAAATGCATAACCTTACATTTATCTGTATTAAACCTCATCTGCCATTTACCTGCCCACGTTTCCAGTCTCTCCATGTCCTTCTGAAGAGAAATTACATCCTGCTCTGATTCTATTACCTTACACAATTTAGTATCATCAGCAAAGATGGAGACTTTGCTCTCGATCCCAACCTCAAGGTCATTAATAAACAAGTTAAAAAGCAGGGGTCCCAGTACCGATCCCTGAGGTACTCCACTCACGACTTTAGCCCAACCTGAAAAAGTTCCATTTATGACAACCCTCTGTTGTCTGTCCTTTAACCAGTTTTCAATCCAGGTGCATATATTATTACTGAGTCCAATTTTCTTTATTTTGCTCACCAACCTCTTGTGTGAAACCGTATCAAAAGCCTTTGCAAAATCTAAGTAGACCACATCAACTGCATTACCCTGGTCTAAATTCCTACTTACCTCCTCAAAGAAACAAATAAGGTTAGTTTGGCAAGATCTATCCTTCATAAATCCATGCTGACTATTACTAATAATTTTGTTTTCCATTAGGTATTCCTGAATATTATCCCGTATTAAACCTTCAAGTAGTTTCCCTACTATTGAAGTCAGGCTTACAGGTCTGTAATTTCCCGGTTGTGATCTAGCTCCCTTTTTAAATATAGGCACCACATCTGCTTTACGCCAATCTTGTGGTACTGAGCCTGTGGAAATGGAGTCCTTGAATATTAAATATAATGGTTTTGCTATTACTGAGCTTAACTCTTTGAGAACTCTTGGATGTATGCCATCGGGCCAGGTGCCTTATTTACTTAAATTTTTTCAAGTCGCTTATGAACTTCTTCCTCAGTTAACCAATTGTTCATTAATATGGAGGTTGTGGCTTCCTCCTGCGGCACTACTATTGAACTTGATTCTTCCCTGGTAAACACAGAGGCAAAGAATTTGTTTAATACCTCTGCTTTTTCCTTATCTCTAATAATCTGCCTACCAATCTCACACTGAAAGGGTCCTATATTTTCTTTTCTCATTTTTTTGTTATTAAGGTACTTAAAGAACTTTTTTGGGTTGACCTTACTTTCTATTGCAATCCTTTTTTCATTATCCATTTTTGCTAATTTGATTGCCCTTTTGCAATTTTTTATTACATTCCTTCTAATTCTGATACGATGTCTCTGTCCCTTCTGACTTAAAGAATCTAAACGCCTTCCTCTTCTTGTCCATTTCCTCCCCTACCTGTTTATTTAGCCACATTGGTTTTGACTTATTTCTTTTATACTTATTACCCAAGGGTATACACTGATAAGTGTGCTTTTCTAACAATGTTTTAAAGACTGCCCATTTATCTTCTACATTTTTCCCTGCAAAAACATCATCCCATTGTATTACTACTAGATTAGACCTCAGTTTATTAAAATCTTCCTTTCTAAAGTTTAAAGTCTTTGTTGAACCCAAGTAATCTGTATGTGAAATAGATAGATAGGATACACACACACACTTTTCTTAGCACTAAAAACATTTGAGTTGGCTAATTAACTGCATCAAATAGATAGATGGGCAAGTATTTTCCGTTCATGCAAAGAACCTGTAGAATTCATATTATTACTTTTTTTGTAGATTAATAGACTGATGTTGAAAATGAAATATGTTATCTATTAATGCCTGTTGGCAGTGAAGGGGTAAAAAAATCCTGTTTAGGAACCCCAAGCTGCTTTGTGTTTTTAATGGATTAACCATGACACTGTCTCTCAAGGTTTGAAAATATATTGCAAGTCTATTACATCCTTTCCCAGCTATAAATAAGATTTATACATAACCCATGGGGATTTTCCATTAAAACTTCATAAATCATGCTCATCCGCAGTCATGCGAAGCTGGCAGCCAGGAAAGTAGACTGAACTTGGTACAAATTAAAGGATGCGCATATATATATATCTATATATATATATATAGATATATATATATATATAGATATATATATCTATATATCTATATATCTATATCTATATCTATATATATGACACACACACACACGCACATATACACACACACACATTCTTTCAGAAAATAAAATGATGAGGATGCTTCAGTCTTTTTCATTTAACCTATTATACTGCCTTTATCGTCAGCTTGAAAAGTATTTACTCTCCCTGAAATGTATTAAAAAACCAACACGGGCAGAAAATCCATGAAGCTGTGACTGTAATCAGGGAAAGGTTCAAATGGGCCCTACAAAAAAGCATTTCACACCAATACGCAGCAAATAGAAAAAATCCCTTCCGAATCTACAGCATTTTTAAATTACCTTTACACTTCATACTGCACTTATTTATTCTAGTTTCGGAACAAATACATTTTTTTCCATGCTTTAAGTTTCGATTCCCCCCCCCCCCCCCCCCTTAGATCAATTAAACCTGATAATATGTACTCTCACTATATACTGGATCTACATATTAAAAATATGGGGGAAATATCTCCAGAGTCATAAACCATTTGGATGTTAGGCTGATGCTAACGTCATCAATTTAATGTTGCTATATTATAATGGGATGTTTCAAAGTTGTCATTTGTCATCGGTCCTGAACATTGTGGAAGTGTCCTGAATTTGTAGGGCGTGTCCCAGATCAGTCATTAACCTAAACAATGTAACCCAATGAGCTTATTTTAAGCTGGTATAGAAAAAAAACAATACATAGATTGTCTAGGGGGTGATGCATCTGGCGATATAAACACAATATAGTACAGAATAAAACAGGAACCCCAATTATTGCACTCTTAATGTGCAATGTAATATATTGTGCAATGTATTAAATTGCTAATTAAGAGTACAATACTTGGGGTCTCTGTTTCTATACTGTGGGTATTTCTGCCCCAGATTATGCTGGTTAAGAGTTTGTAGGCTGCGTGACTTTCTGAGCTTAGAAGACAGCTGGTACAGCCTTCTGATGCACATACAGTACTGTAGGATTAGAGAGGGCAGGTTGCCTGTTCAGCTCTCTATTCAGACCTTGCAGAGTAGTGACCGCAAGAACATATTTGGCTAGCCTCTTGCACTGTACCACACACGCTTTTTCACAATGGATCATCAATAATCCGGAATATCTCTATTAAAAAGCTGGTAAATATTTGTAAATGGGGCAGTCCTGCATCCCTTAAACCCGCCAGGTCAGAGGTTGGTTAATCTATTGCTATATACAAATGTAAAGAATAGGACAAAACAAGCTACCAGAGCAAAATTGGATTAGTTAGTCAAAAATAAATAAACAATAAGTGAAAGTGTTAGTCAAATTAAAATACTAAATTTACCATGATAAAAACATTAAAAAAATAAAACATAAAAATAAAATGGTACAGTTTTAAACTTAGTCCAGAAATGTTAGTAAGAGCCAAGTACAGTATGATGTCACGGGAATGTTGCAGCTTCAGTCCGTGGTCTTGTCGTTTATATACATATGTGTAGCAAGACTAAGTTTCTCCGGTGCCGATGACACCCACGGTCATGCGACCGTGGTGGTTGTGTTACCAAAGGATTAATACTGCAGCTCGATTGCGACAGACACTGTTCCCGGTGCTGTGAACTTTTGCCTCTTCAACCGAGGCCCCTGGGGACAGCGAGTTTTGCTACATGTGTTACATCTTTCCTTGGTTAAGACGGTCCTGGTTTACACGTCTCTGCATAAGAGATTACATTTTTACAGCAATACCGTATATCGCAAACTCGCATAAACCTAACACTGCTAAATCTTCTAGAAATCTGGTAGCTTTACATTAAACTAAGGTCAGTGTCAGGTGCTCGAGAAACACATTTTTCTGGTGGTGCAAATTGATGAAAAGGGACATTTTTGGTTTAAAGAAATTACATTAACTTTACCAATTTTTTAGGGGTTGATAGCGCTGATTTGCTCATGCAAATGAAGCTCTCTCTACGCGTCTATTTGCAGGATCTGGGGCCTGATCATGTCATGTGATCACTCCTGGAGCAGTCACATGATGCAGAAGTGCCGAATGTCCGGTGACACTGGTCCCCTGGCACTAACAAGGTTGACTTAATTTAAAAAAAATATGACACCATCTCCATACATATCCCCTCATGTATTAAGTTGAAATATAGCTTTTTGTTCTGAGATAGCAACAAGGCAATCTTGAACATGCATCAATGTATCAGCATAGATACAATACTGCAAAGCCTGTTCCCATTAATTTAAATGGACAAGACCTTCTCTAGACATTTCTTTAATGAATCGAGTTAAAGTTTGAGCCACCTACTGGGCTATATTTAAGAAATACTAATTTACGCTGTCAGGTCAGTTTAACCCTTTGAGGTGCCGGAGGGGGGCGCAGTACATGAGTGCACGGTACTTCCAGCACAGTGGGCAAATCACATCCTGCCCTTCATGATGACAACGAAGGACACGATCTAACCAGGAAAAATAATCGTCACTGGGCGTGATGTCGTCACTAAATCGTGGGCCCCTGGAATGCCAGATACCATGACGTGGTGACTACGTCTTGGGGCACTCAAAGGGTTAAAAAGGGCAATCTCTCCAAGGATAAAAGTAAACTATTTCGAGTGACCCGTTTAAGAGGTCTCATCCAGGTGATTATAAGTATCAGTATTTTTAATGTATTATTTAAAGTTAGGCATGAGAGGGGTTTGATTTCCTCTGGTTTTTCTCTCTGGTTTTTCTCTCTTGTGTGATGTCACTGTGTGTTCAACAAGTGCTTGTACAGCTAGAGTACCCCCTCCCCACCTGCAGTTACCTTTATTGGTTCTCTAATAAGGACAGGGTTAAATAAAGGTCAATAAAACATTTGATTGACAAATACTTCCCCATTCAGCGGCCCCTAAGAAATTCAACTGTCTGAAAATGTGGGATTGCACCTTTTAAATTAATATGGGCCACAAGTCTCCTTATTACTGGCAGACAGAAAGCAGGTGCTAGAATCTCTACAGTACTATTCTAAATTTGGTGTTGTAAGATCCTACGTTTGTGGGGAGGGGGGTGAAGGGGGGGACTGGGTCTTTTATGTAAACGCTTCCAGGCAGCTTTCGTGACTTCCATACAAGACAGAGAAAAGGTTGAAGAGTGAGACAGAGAATTATAGATTTTTCTGGTGGGCACTGGCCAGATAAGAAACTTAATTCATTTTATTTGGGACCGAGGGCTTGCAATACATTTTAATGTTTTTCCTTTTCCTTTGCTTTTTTTTTAAGGTTATCTTTGGATTCTACCCATAATGTTTTTTGCTGATACTACAGTATACTGCAGTGGTAACAAAATGTGACTTTTTGATATTTGAAAAAGCAATGTTACAGTACCAGAATAATTTAACCCCTTTCACTGCCAAAGGGACCTGAAACTAGGGCCGGTGCTACCACTAGGCGACTTAGGCGGCTGCATAGGGCAGCACATTTTGGGGGTGGCAGCAGGAGCAGAGCAGGGTGGCAAAGAAGGATGTAAGGCAGCGGCGAAAAAAGAGGCGGAGGACGACAATAGCAGGGTGGCACAGGAGGACGGTCGGGGAGGAGCGCGCCCCAGCGGCCTGACCAGGGAGTCTTCAGTGACTTCCGATGACTGCCACTGCTATAGCGCTGTTCCTCCCTGGCCATCCTCCTATGCCACCCTGCTCTACTCAGTCCTCTTCTCTCGCTGCAACTGCCTTCTTTTTCTGCTGCCCTGCCCTGCTCCCTTGGACCTCCGCCTTCTTCTCTCGCTGTCTCCTTCCTCCTCTGCTGTCCTGCTTCTGCCGTTCTCCGTCCTCTTATCCCTCATTGGGCGAACCGCTCACGGGACCGGCCTGTCGCGCCGGCAAGCGGGGGAATTTAACATTCCAATAAGACCTGCGCTTCCGCAAGCGCGCGGAAGCACAGGCGAGCCCCTACTAAAGCCGCTCTAATTGCGGCTGTAGGGGCTCAGTGCTGAGCGGGAGCGCGCGTCAGCACGCTTCCGCCAGCTAGCAGTAAACATGGCCGAGGCCTAAAAGTGAGGTGAAAACACACGAAGGTGGGCTTATGTGGTTCTCAAGGATGGGAAGTTGGACTATAAAGCACTACTGTTTAATTATTAGTTAGAATTGAACAGTGTTTTGGGATGAGGCGCATCAATCTCACCTTTACTACGCCAGTAACCTCTTTGGGTAGAACCTATGATATGTGATGCATACTGTATAGGGATTTCTGCTTATGTGTATTCTGTTATTGTAAGAAACTGACTGCAGTTATTTTAACTGTATGTTCTTGTAATAATCTTTTTCTGTAACCTAAGCACTGTATTTTTTATATTAAAGCTGAACGTTAATAAGTAGCACAGTACTCTGGGCTCTGAAGTAACTATTGCATGCTTTTTAGAGAGTAATGAAACTTTTTTGGACACATTTTGCTAGAACAGATTTGTGTGTGTTAAGTGCATCATTTTTCTTAATAAACAGGGACCGGTGACTCTGCAAATAATTACATATTTGAAATTTCTTTGGTGGTGGAAGTGAATACTGATATATATTGTAACGGCGTATGGGTAAAGATAAACTAATTTGAAGTACCTTGCAAATGAGAAAGATGGGGCAGCGAGGTGGCTGTGTGTATTAACCCTGGTTGCATATATAAGTCACAGTTGGTGTATTTGGACGGATTGAGCGGAGATATTCAAATGAGACTCATGCGTGGAGAAAAGTGACTCAGCTAGATAGCTGTGTGCATTAGCCCTTGTCCCATATACAGGTCACGTGCTCACAGGTGTGCCTTACATGACAGATACCATAAACGTCTGATCGTATTAGCAGTGCCGTCTTAACGCATGGTCACACTGGGCAGTTGCATAGGGGCCCCATGCTAATCTATGCACAGACCAGAATTTAACACTAATTTCCCGATTACTCGCCTCAACATTCAAATCTCCTGCTAACTCGGTTGAAGGAGAAAAATTACAACTTGTAGCGGAGAGCTGCATGTCTGTATTCGCGAGATAAATTTCGCCGTTTTTATTGCTTGCAATGTTATGGAAGCAGAATATTGTAACGAATTCGCGGGAGGCAATTAACGGTTTTGTTGGAGGTACCAATAAATATAAGTTTATTTTATCGATAATTTACATTTTTATTCCTGTGAGTGGTTGTGTAGGCAGGGCCCAGTGCACTGCTTTGCCCGGGGGCCTATAATGCTGGTAAGACGGCCCTGCGTATTAGTAATCCTTATACTGTAGTAGTAGTAAGGGTTGGGTGGGTGCTTCCTCTTCAAGTAGTCTTCCCCGTCCAATTGTAGAAGAAAATGTGGCTAAAAATCAAAATTGCACACCAGAGAACCCATCACAAAGCAACAGTTGTAATTATTTGTTCATGTAAAAAGGAACAAAAAAATCAAAAACACTCTTTCATCCTAAAAAAGCATTCGCTTATATTCATTGTGAAGTAGGAAAGAGCTACTAACAACCCATACAGGTATATTTGTCATTCAGCTCAAATAAGGATATTGATCAGTGACACTCTAGAAATATTCCCATTAGCTAAGTTCAGCTTAAGTCCTTTGAGTTGAGCCACTATTGCTACAGTATTTGCTCCTGTATTTGATTGTTTTAGTTTTTCCCCATTTGCATATACATTGTGTATTGTGTCTGACATTTCAATGGGTAATGGGACTATTTAAAGAGACGAGTATGTGCTCAGCTATCTAGTTAACCCGAGGAAGCGGGTTAAGATTCACTAAATGCGTAGGGCTAATCTTAGGGATGCAACTGGTTTCCAAGTTCACCCATAGTGATGTCACGCGCTGAATACCCCCAACACATACCCGCAACCACCGTGGCGTCTGAAGGGAAGGAGACAACAGTGTGTGGGGTGTATACAGAGCGGCATCAACTGCATAGTTGCTGTCAAAAAGATTATCTTGTTACATCGTGCAATGGAAAGGGACTCGAAACAACATCCCAGCCCGCTCCAATGGAATTTTTTCCAAGTGCATTTTTGTCACTTTTTATATGAACAATGAATTAAAGTGTTTGCACTATAATGTTTGCACTATTCCCTGCTGTGAGATTTATTTTTTTGTAGCTTTGTGTGTATTAATAATTACAATATATTCAAAAAAGTATCATATCATGAAACAGCTTTTAACAAAATACCATAAGATTCTACAATAAAATATAGTAAAAGCTATAAAATAGGGAGGTAAACTAAAAAAAATTAAGAGATTACAATACTAACATAAATAGCATTTACATTGGCTCAAATATATATATAGACAAATAATTAAGATAAACATTCCAGCACATACGATATCTTTTTAAAACACGACTGTGTATATCAGGATCTTTTTTGATTCAGAGCCATGTATTCTTTGATCTATTAATTTTTACATCCCTCTCTTCCGGATGTTTTGTATTTGCTGACAATGTAATCCACAGATAACAGTTAGGAGATACATCCTGGGGCTCAAATTAGTACAGTATATACTGTGGCGAGAAAAGGTTTGGGAACCCCAATGACAATTACGGAAATTCCATAGTTTATCCATGATAACCTTCTTGAATGAAAACCAGTGTTTTTTAAATATCCAAAATGGTTTATATTAAGCAATTCCATGTCTTTTTCAACAAAAGTCAGGGTGGGTGTGTGCAAAAGTAAGTGAATTTAAAACCAGAGACATAACATAAAACACAGACAAAGCTCAGTGCACATCCAGAAAACCTTATATACGGTACAGTGCCTAAATATACATGTATAAATAACTAATAAATAAAATGGTCTTTTAGTTTAACATTTTGGCCAAATTGTTGTAAGCCCTTGAGCCAAACTTCACGGCAGACCACGTTCAAGGGTCCCTACACTAATATGAATTCTTAATAACCTGTGCATTGCCAGGAAGAATGATTTATAATAAATCTGTCAATATGAGTTGCAAAAGTTCTAAGTCTGATTGAAGCTTTTATTAACCTGCACATTACCAGGAAAAGCACTCTGTAATAGATTTGTCACAATCACACTGCATGCAGGCAAGTTCCCCTGATAGTTGGAGATGCCATGGAGTGAGCTTTTAACCATTTAAATGTGGGAGGGAGTGAGCTTCAATTGGATAGGAGGTTGCCACCCTCCAAAACAGCCAAGACTAGCTGCACAAGAATTATAAAACATACAGAACACCTACAAGCTCAAATTGAACCCCCAAAATACCCACAACATATATATAAGCATATAAGTTTCACAGAGGAGTGCTACTGAGCATGGCAATTTATATTTAAAACCAGAGACATAACATAAAACACAGACAAAGCTCAGTGCACATCCAGAAAACCTTATATACGGTACAGTGCCTAAATATACATGTATAAATTGCCATGCTCAGTAGCACTCCTCTGTGAAACTTATATGCTTATATATATGTTGTGGGTATTTTGGGGGTTCAATTTGAGCTTGTACTGTAGGTGTTCTGTATGTTTCAAAAGTAAGTGAAACCCTTGTTTTATCAGCTAAATTAAAGGGGATAATTAGAATCAGGCGTTGAAATAATTAGGTAGATCTTCGGGTGTAAGTTTGGGAGACCTCACCCTATATAAAGATCAGAAACGTTGTGAGTTTGGTCTTCACCATACTGTACATGTGTGTAGAAACATGTCATGCTACATTCAAAAGAAACCTCTAGGGACCTCAGAAAAGCAGTTATTGATGCTCATCAGTCTAGAAAGTTTTACAAAACAATTTCTACGGATTTGGGGCTCCACTAATCCCCTGTCAGACAGATATTCTACAAATAGAAAAAGTTCAAGACCACAGTCACTCTTCCCAGGTGCGGTCATCCCACGAAAATCGGTCCAAGAACAAAATGTCAAATCATCCAGGAAGTCATAAAGAACCCCAGAGTAACATCTTGGGATCTGCTAGCCACTCTCACCGTAGCTAATGTGAGTGTTCATGATGCAACTATCAGAAAAAGACTGAACAAAAATTGTGTTCATGGAAGGATAGCCAGGAGGAAACTACTCTCTAAATAGAACTTTGCTGCCCATCTCAAGTTCACCAAAGAGCACATAGATGAGCACATAGATGATCACTCCGCCTCAGGCCAATGAGAGGTGCGGGGGCAGGCGGCCCAAGGGACCAATGAGATTTCCCCTAGGGACACAGGAAGATGCAGACAGGCATACAGTGCTTTCACAAATATATAATAAGATTAGGACTTAGATTAAGATCTAATAACATTGTAGGTTTGAACTATGTGAAAATCCTAAGGGTTTCACAAACATTTTCTCACCACAGTAGTCACATAGTCACATAGTAGATGAAGTTTTAAAAATACATACCCCACTTAATGCCAGATAAAATCATATTTGCCTTTGCAGCTTCTGCCTGACATTGAACATTATTGCTAAGTATGCTGCCTACAAGTACTCCTAAATCCTTCTTGATCAAGGAGTGACCTAATGTTGCCTCATTTAATTTGTACTGTAAGTTGCCTGTTTATTCTTGTTTCCCAAATGCATAACCTTTATCTGTATTAAACCTCATCTTACATTTACCTGCCCATCTAAGTTCTTCTGGAGTGAAATTGTATCTTGCTATTATTTTGTTACCGTACACAATTTAGTATCATCAGCAAAAATGGAGACTTTTCTCTCTCTACCAACTCCAGGTCATTAATAAATAAAGTTAAAAAGCAGGATTCCCAGTATTGCTCCCTGAGGTACTCCACTCACAACTTTAGCCCCGCCAGGTACCATTTATGACAACCGTCTGTTGTCTGTCTGTTAACTACTTTTCAATCTATGTCCAAATATTTTTACGTTGACAAATTTATTTTATTTTGTATACTAACCTTGTGTGGCACTGTATCAAAAGCCTTTGCAAAATCTAAATTGACCACATCAACTGCCTTCCCCTGGTCTAAATTACGTACTTACCTCCTCAAAGAAACTAATAAGGTAAGTTTGGAACAACCAATTGCCTCCCTTAGCAACCTCCCTCTGTTCTCCTCTATTTCATCCATGAGAGGCTCAGGGACGTAAGGGTACTCCAACCCGTGGGATGATTTATACCTGGCCATTATGGCCTGTTCAGCCCTACTAATCCTGGTCAGGTCAGCCCTACCGGCCCTCCCAGGTAACACCCATGATAGGGGCTCATCAGGGTCCACGAGATCTGACAGGATGCTGGGACCCATGGGTTCTATCTCCCTGTGCTCGATCTGAAGCCATCGCTCCTGCAACTCTCTATCCCTTTGCTCAGGGGTGAACTCTCCCGCAGCCCACCAGTAGTCCACTACATCTTCTCGCCGGATGAGGAACCGAGTGCGGTCCATCCATGCGGAATACCCTTCAAATAGTGGGGCCCACCAACGGTGCTCTCTGAATTTGTGTGACTCCCCAGAATCACTTTCATCCCCCTGGGAAAATACCCCCGATGTCCGTGCCGATCGCGGTACAGACCACCTTGATTCCCAGTATTGCTCCCTGAGGTACTCCACTCACAACTTTAGCCCCGCCAGGTACCATTTATGACAACCGTCTGTTGTCTGTCTGTTAACTACTTTTCAATCTATGTCCAAATATTTTTACGTTGACAAATTTATTTTATTTTGTATACTAACCTTGTGTGGCACTGTATCAAAAGCCTTTGCAAAATCTAAATTGACCACATCAACTGCCTTCCCCTGGTCTAAATTACGTACTTACCTCCTCAAAGAAACTAATAAGGTAAGTTTGGAACAACCTATCCTTCATAAATCCATCCTTCATAAATCCATGCTGACTATTACTGATCATTTTTTATCCATTAGATATTCATAAATAGTATGCCGTACTAAACCTTCAAGTAGCTTCCCCAGTATTGATGTCAGGCTTACAGGTCTGTAATTACCCAGTTGTGATCAAGTTCTGTTTTTAAATATAGGCATCACATCTGCTTTACATCAGTCTTGTTGTACTGATCCTGTGGAAATGGAATATTACATGTAAGGGTTTGGATACTACTGAACGTAGTTACTTAATAGCCATTGAGTGCATGCCACCTATCTACATCTTCCTCAATTAACTACATTATTCATTAATATAGAGGTGACAGGCTGCATGCACTTTTTGAGTTGAGCAGCCCAGTAAAACCTATGCCCCAGCATTAATTACACACTCCAAAACGGAATGAATTAGAGATGGATTGTATCCTCAGGAATCTGCGTACAGTATGTTCAGGTGTTTAATGGGGCAGTCCCTAAGACCAAAGTGTCCTAATGTCAGTAACATGTTTAAAATGGTTAAATCTGGGTTATTGGCCTTAGTGGTATAATTTACCTCTTTTGGGGCTGGCCTCCAACGATTAGTGCACAGTGCACTTCGTTTTTGCCCCCACTCTTCACAGGTCCATGCACAGTGTAAAACGTGATTGGAAAATACTGATAGGAACAGTGAATAATACCAGAATCACTCTAATATCCACAGTACATTTTGTGAAAATGTTCCAAAGTTGAGGATACCATATAAAATTAGATTACCACAAGTGATGGCATTTCTATCTATAGAACACCACTAGTGAGTGGGGTTACGCTAGTGAGACCTTAACCCCTTAGAGGCATGCAGTGCTAATACAATATATATATACAGTGGTTGACAAATCACCAAAAAATCTACTCGCCACACAAAAAAATATACTCCCCACCTAGTACCAAATGTGTGCTGCTTGGGCCAATATTTACTCGCCCGGGGGTTAAATCCACTCGCCCGGGGCGAGCAAATGTATAGGTTTGTCGAACACTGTATATATATATATATATATATATATATATATATATATATATATATATATATGTATATATATATATATATATATATATATATAAAAATATATATATATATATATAAATATATATATATATATATATATATATATATATATATATATATATATATATATATGAGCAAAAAATGTAGCGCCAAAAACAGTACCGTGATATATTTAGTGATAAGTGAACTATAGTTCCATCAATCAAATGAATTGTGTGAATAATGCTAAAAGTGCATATATTAATATGATAAAAATTCTAACAACATATAATTTGTGAACAGTATTGCCTAATAAACTATACTAAAACACAACCAAATTACTATACATAAAAAGTGCAAAACGTGCTGAACGAAAGAAAAAAGAAAATAGTATAAAAAAGTCCAACCAGTCCTTCAATAGTTAGTCCATAATGGTGGGTATTCTGTGTAGATAAAGGGGTCTTCGGCTGCTCTCACACGGGGTTAACCACCTCCACAAATATCTAAAAACAGAAAAAGAGAGAGAGTGCACGCCCCATAGCATAACACTGTATGTTTATTATAAAAAAGGGGGAAAGAGGATGGGGGATGGGGGGGATTTGAAACGCACTCACAAGATTAAAATATAATAAATGCAGTTTGTGATTTCATATCACCACCATCCGGTTCTGCATACGGTATAACGTCTCTGTTGACTCCTCCAGGACTGCCAGACGTGTTCACCATGTACCAGGTATCAGGGGGCTCCGTTCGCCGTCTTTATGCTGTCCCGAAATCAGCTCTCCAGTTCCAATGGCCGCTTGTAGTATCTCCACGCTTGGTTTGGCCTCGTGCGCGTGCGCAGCGTCGTCGTGACGTAATTGCGCTGTCAGTTTCCCTGACGCATTTCGTCACCAACGGGCGACTTTCTCAAAGGGCTGATGATGTGTGGAATCAAGTCCTGCCCTCTTATAGCCAGTCCGTTGCTAGGGTAACCCGTAAAGGGTAATTATATATACTCTCTCCTGCTGGGAAGCTGTTATTGATTTAAGCACCAAATGTGTACACAACTAGCTATACTAAGGCTAAATAGGGACTAGTATACAGGGGGATTCGACATAGAATACATAAAGGATCTCAATAGACATATTTTTGTGATAAGATGAATATGCTGAAAACTTAAAATACAAAGTAAAATATATAAATAAAAATGCATATAACACATTTATACCTACAATTCATTGATATCATTAATTCATTAGGTTACAATGTACAATTTTTAGACTGATTTATATTTAATATCCTAATAGAAAGGCTAACATAAAAATTAAAACATAAAGAGGTTTGTATATACTCCTAATTATTATCAATCCTTCTATTGTACATTGTATTACAAGATATATATACTGTATATTATTATAAAAGACATTACATAAAATTTAAAAATGAATGAAATTAGATACATGATGACAAATAACAATTGTAAATAGAACAGGATAACCCAAAATTCCTGATTTAATAGTCGTTATATATGTATATGCTAAATAATATTGTTTCAATTAAAACAGCATAATCTTGCATATTAAGCTAATGAATTTTCTACATTAGTTTAACTAGAACAAGAAGCTATATCAACGTATAAGGTCCGCATTTTTTTAAAATAGTATAATATATTTCTATATATATGTAACGGTATTTCTGGCCCGGCCTGACCCACCCAATCTCACATTGGCCCCTGTGGTCTAACCGGTCCCCATTACAGTGTGATAGTGTCTCATCTTGAGTCAGTGCTTCCCTTCCAAAGTTGTGATTCTCCTTTAATAGGGATCCCCTATCCCCGCAGGGATCTCCTTCCACTGCGCCAGGTCCCTGGACACAGTCTCCTTACAGTTACTATAACATAACCAGTAACTCAGACTAGGACTAGAACTTGAACTCCTCCTCCTCTTAGCTGAACTTGTACTAGAACTACTTTTAGAAAAAGTGCTGTGCCTTATGTAACCTCTGGGGCTGACACACCTCTGACATCACTAACCATGGAGTCAGAGCATGTGACCACTCCCATCCATACACAGGGCACCCCACCAGGGTGTGAGGGCAAACCTCCATAATTACTGCTGGCATGCCCACAACTTACCAGGCCTTACTGTCAGCAGGAGAGATGACTGTAGCCATTTTACATGACCGCTACATTCTCCCCCTGGTGAATCCCATCGACCTCGCTGGGACCTAAATTTGTATACCCTTTTCCAGGAAGCACTGTAACACAATAACATAATTAGAACATCTTACAAATTTACATAATGCATACAGAACAAATGTCTACAGTACACTCCACCAAGCCCGCCCCGCCAGCAGCCACGAACTCGCGTAATGCATAGTACCTCCTAAAAATAGTGACTGGGATCGGGTTTTCTTACCTCCCTACCACCCATATCCAGGACCGTAACATAGTAATGTCTCGGCAGTCCCCTCTCGGGCCTATAGGTCACCATATGCTTGTAGATGTTCCTTCCTATGCCCCATATGCGTACTAAGTGCTCTATCCGCTCCTCGGACTTCTTCCCTACCACTGCACTTCCTCTACCGACCAAGTACATCTCAATGGCCTCCCTTAGCAACCTCCCTCTGTTCTCCTCTATTTCATCCATGAGAGGCTCAGGGACGTAAGGGTACTCCAACCCGTGGGATGATTTATACCTGGCCATTATGGCCTGTTCAGCCCTACTAATCCTGGTCAGGTCAGCCCTACCGGCCCTCCCAGGTAACACCCATGATAGGGGCTCATCAGGGTCCACGAGATCTGACAGGATGCTGGGACCCATGGGTTCTATCTCCCTGTGCTCGATCTGAAGCCATCGCTCCTGCAACTCTCTATCCCTTTGCTCAGGGGTGAACTCTCCCGCAGCCCACCAGTAGTCCACTACATCTTCTCGCCGGATGAGGAACCGAGTGCGGTCCATCCATGCGGAATACCCTTCAAATAGTGGGGCCCACCAACGGTGCTCTCTGAATTTGTGTGACTCCCCAGAATCACTTTCATCCCCCTGGGAAAATACCCCCGATGTCCGTGCCGATCGCGGTACAGACCACCTTGATGATCCCGGGGCCTTTTTCACTGGGTCGGGGGCCACAGGGGGCAGCCACCGGCCTACCGCGGCCACTCTCAACTCTCCCCCCCCCCGAGAAGTGCCTTCCGTAGCGCAACTGCGCTGTCTCCCCCCAGTCCGTTTCACCTCCTCTTCCGAGGGTATGTCCACCGATTCCAAGCTAGGCGGGGATCCCGTGGAACAGGTGACAGGGGCAGGGGTTTTATCTAGGGCATGGGATGGGGCATAAGGGCAAGTGATGGGACCCCACAGGGTTACGACCCGTTCCCGGCTGTCCGTAGACTGGTCCAATGAGGACATCTCACCCTCCTCAGTCCTCGGATCGCCCATCCAACTCCTGGGCCTTTGAGGTGATCGGGGACCTTCCCCCGATCGCCGAAGCGTCGCTGTGTCTTTCCCAGAGGTTCCGCCGTCGCCACCAGAAGTGATGTCCTCCCCGGAACCAGAAACGCCGCCATCTCGGGTTGGATCCCCATTCGGGATCTCTTCTTCGATGACGACATCCGGAAGCTCCGCCGTCGTCTTCACCGGAAGTGATGCCGTCTCTCCACGTGCGCCTCAGGCCTGGCACGGCCCTTCCTCCGCTGCGCTGTCTGCCGGGACAAGGTAAGTGATGGGGCTGCTTCTCTTACCAGTCCGCAGGGGCGTTGGCGTCTCTCTCCCGTCGCCGCAGGGTCCTGGGATGGCGGGACTCCGTCTCTCGGCTCGCCGATCTGCGGGGGATGCCCTGTTCTCCAGACTTCCACTCACCCCACGGGGTGTCGTCCGTCCTGGGTCCCTCTTGGGTCCCGATTTCGCCACCGCTAGCTCACGGAGATCCTCTTCAGAGTAATCTCCCTTCCCTGATCTCGGGGTCACCGAGCGTGGCGAAAGTCTTTTCCCTGCGCGGTCGGGGGGTGACCCGACCTTCTCGGTTGCTACTGACCCAGCCGACTTGGTTGACTCCAATCCCCTTTCTCCGGGACTTGCACGGCTGATCCACAGTGCGCCAGGGGACTCGGCGGAGCGCCTAGCCATATCCCCCGGGGGGTCAGCAGGTTGGATAGGTATAAATGTGGGCATGGGCCACAGATATAATGTCCCACAATGTGGGCAACGTGCCGCCGTGTTGACAGTGCCTCCGGGCAGCCCGCATTGTAGGCAGAGCCCGACCACCGTCTCGGTGTTTGCCACCCTTACTACCAGTAGCCCGCCGGGTACCGAGTAGGGCTGGGTGGAGACCATCGTGCCCACAGTGGAGGAGCAGGCCATTCTTTTCACAGGAGCCACTTCCTGTATCGGTCTCTTCAGGTCAGTGGTTCCTCGTGACTGACTGGTAGAAGTTGCTGGATCCGCCACTCCCTGCTTCGGCTCCTCCTTCCACTGGCATAGCTGGAACCCGCCCCCAGGGGTTGCAATTATGGGCGGATCCCACAGGGGAATATCATGCCCCTTAATTAAGGCCGCGCCTTTCTCAGTCCTGGTAGGCGCGGTCTGCGTTTTCGCGCCAATTTCCTCATCAGAGTGGGATTCTTGTGCCGCGGCTAGTTCCCGCCTTCTCCTAGCTGCTGCTTTTCGTGCAAAATATCCCTCCTTTTTGCACGTTACCTCCACGGCCGGAACTACTTTTTGTAGTGGCGCCGTCTGGATATCAGTCCCTGGGCCCAGTGGGTGCATTCCCACCGGCCATAATTGAAAGTCACTCCCCCTGGTTGAAATCAGGGGAGGGTCCCATAAATTCAGCGGTTGACTCAGCACAGGGGCCGAGTGAGTCACTGTCCACGTAGGCGCAGCCGTAGCTTTCGCGCCATGCCCCCCATCAGGGCGGGGCTCTGCTGTTCGCGCCATTCCCGGCCAGCTTTTTGCAAGTCCTGCACCAGCCACACTCTCTGTGACTGGCCCACGCGGTCTCCCTAGCAAGAGGGAGCCGCCATTTTGGTTATCTTTTCCAGATGAGGTAGCATTCATTTGGTTGCACGTCCGCGGACATCCATCCTCACTGTGCTCCACCCCAGTTATAACATCGTCCTCACACTCCTCAAGGGGGGTACCTCGGTGTCCCAGACAGGACAAAAACGGGGCAGCCACCGCCTTCGCTCCACTCCAGAGCAGATTCGTTAGCGACAACTCAGCGACAGTTTGCTCTTCAGTGGGGCGCACGCCACGGGTGCCTTCCCCATCAGCCTCTGATCGCCATCTTGGACTCTCCGCACCACGCGGATCCTCCATTTCCTGGGTTGCCACGCTCTCGTACCAATTATCGTACATGGGGCTCCGCTCTGCGGGGCAGCCACCACACCAGTACAATAAAGAGTTGCTCAGATGCACCACCACATGTGTACTTGACCTAGGCTAGACTCAATGTGCACTACCTCAGGCTAGGCTCACTCTCTCAGTGTCTGCTGTGTCTCCTTCCTCCCAGTCTGTGCTCCCTATGGTAAGTGTCTGGAATGGGCTAGGTACTCTGGCTCTGCCATGCAGTACTTGGGGCGTCTACCTCTCTTGGTCAGCCTAGCGCAGACCCTCTCCAGGATTCCTGACCTCGTTAACAGGCTATCCCTTCTGGCATCCTACCAACTAGCACTGCCTCAAGGTGACTCGGTCAGCTATAGCCCGGCTCCAGACCCCTCACTCCTTTCAGGCCCCTAGGTCGTCCCTGCGAACTGACAATATCCCGTCAGCCCCTGACCACCCCTACAGTAGGTCCGTCCCTACGCAGCACAGAGTGGCAGCAGACACTCTCCCTGTTTCCCAGTGTGCCTAGCTAGAGCCTGTCCTGTTGACGGATCTGATCTCAGCAGCTCGCCTCCAAATGTAACGGTATTTCTTGCCCGGCCTGACCCACCCAATCTCACATTGGCCCCTGTGGTCTAACCGGTCCCCATTACAGTGTGATAGTGTCTGGTGGTGCACCTGTTGGCAACAGTACCCCTGAGCCTCCCGCATGCTGGTGTGTGGGGAGAACCCGTCCAGACAGGCAGCTGAGGTAGTGTGCTGTGTCCCACCTAGTTCCAGTGCAGCGCCTCCTAAATTCTCTCTTCTTTTATTTCATGTTCCACATCCCCTGCATGAATTCCTAACGGAGCACTCAAAGATTCAGTGACTGTAGCACATCCTGGAATTGGGACTATTTCTACAGGACTTCCATCCATTGTGGACTGATCAGGCGCCGGTATCTCTCTTTTATTTATGCTGTTCATCTGATTGTACTATCAGTTTCACCAGGCTGCCTATCTACCAATAGGGTTCCCCCTCTTAACAGGGTACATTGTTATTCCCATTAGCGCTTTTTTACATCGCCTTTTATTCTTTTATTTGTGATAAATCTTAAACTAGATGTAGCAGATTTATCTACAATCACAGGTGAGTTATAACCCAGACGCGATGTGACCTGCCTATTTTTCGATGTTTGTAGCATGGTGGATCTAACCAAGGAACTGACTTTCTTAAAGGATTTATCAATTAATTGGTTATCATAACCCTTTTGTTTAAATTTAAGGCTGAGTTGTTCTGACTGCTGTACAAAATCAATATCTCTGGAGCAGTTTCTCCTGAGTCGGTAAAACTGACCGAGAGGAATGTTCTGTAACCACTGCTTGTGATGGTTGCTGGACGCATGTACATAGTTGTTTACAGAGACTTCTTTAAAATGAGTGGATGTAATAATATTTAAATTATCATCAAATGTGAGTAACAAATCCAAACAGACAATGGAGATGGCATCTATGTTAAATGTAAATTTCAGTCCTAAAGGATTCACATTAAATGATTTGAGGATCTCCAATAGTTCTGCCTTCTCCCCGTCCCAAATGAAAATCATATCATCTATGAAACGGCCATAGTACACGAGGCCCGCTCCAAGTTGTACATTTTGCCACACAAATCCTCCCAATATCCCATGAAGAGATTTGCATAGCTAGGAGCGAACCTCGTGCCCATAGCCGTTCCACAGATCTGTAAATGAAAAATCTCCTCAAACAAAAAAAATTTGTGATTTAAAATAAATTTAACACACTCTAAAATAAATAACTTGTGTTTCTTTGGCATGCACAAGTCCCTGTCAAGCCAGTATGTTAATGCTTCAATACCCCTCGCATGGTCAATATAGGTATATAACGAGGCCACATCACATGTGGCCCATAAATAGGTGGACTTCCACTTGATGCCTGAGGTGGCTTCGATGACACGGAGCGTGTCCCTAACATGCGACCTGAGCTTTGCCACAAACGGTTGAAGATGGTAATCCACATATTGGGACAAGCTCGACGTCATCGACTCCACCCCAGATACAATGGGCCTGCCAGGGGGGTTTGTCAGGGACTTGTGCACCTTAGGTAAATGATAAAAAATAGGTGTTCGTGGATGAGAATTAAATAAAAATTTAAACTCCGTTTTTGAGATGATTTCCTGAGTGAGTGCTAAAAGAAGAAGCTCTTTTAATTCAATCTGGTACCCTATAACCGGGTCGGACTCAAGGGTGATATAGGAGGACTGGTCACTCAGGAGTCTGCGAGCCTCCTGGAGATACGCAGAAGTGTCCTGAATGACCACTCCACCCCCCTTGTCAGCCTGCCTGATAATGATGGAGGGATTATCTTTCAATTCTTTTAGTGCGTCCAGTTCCCCCTGACTAAGATTCTTGTTGATTTTAGGTTTTTTACAGCATAATGCCTCAAAGTCCTGCAGTACTAAACTGTAGAAGGTTTCAATAAATCCTCCCCTAGACTGGTAGGGAAAGAAAATGGATTTGGGTTTAAAGGGAGAGTATATGATGTTTAGATCATCCTCTAAATGATAATCACTTTGAGTGGGATGTATAGATAGATCCAAAGGATCCAAACATTCCCCTGATGTATTCAAAATTCCCCATGATTCTCCCAACAATGAAGTAAGATCTTCTAAGTGGGCATGATCCTGTGTGTTCAATAACTCAGCCTCCTTATTATATTTAATATTAGTTTCTTGTATACTATAGTGTCTTTTTAAAGTGATTGTTCTAATGAAACTATTAAGGTCTACAAACAGTTGAAAGGCATTAGGGCCTGTATTCGGTGCGAATGACAGACCTCTCTCCAATAGAGATATATCATAAATAGATAATAATTTTGTAGATAGATTAAATATAGAACTGTTACCCTCACTGGGGGATATTAGTCTTCTTCTGTTCTCCTTCTTCCCCTGTTGGACTCTCCCCGCTCTAACTCCTCTTCTCCTCTTTTTCCTAGACTCTGGGATTTGTTGGGAGCCCCGCGGTCCCATAACAGATACTGTTTCTCCTTGTCTCTTTCTCTCTCCCTCTCCCTTGTCTTCTTTTCTTGTCTCTGTGCTTTGTCTAAAAAATGAGGAGATGTGTTAGTTACCTTAGCTTCTTTTGGTCTAGTAGCCTTTCCTGTGTCAGTGTTTGGAGGGACATGGATCTGTCCATTTAGTGGTCCACTAATGGCCTCTTCTGAGGGCAGAGGCTCCACCTCAAGGGTCGAATAACGACTGCCGGGAGCTGAGGCCAATCTGGATCCTTCTGAGGTGTAGGGGGAATTTTTCCTGTTGTCCCTGGGGGTATGGTGTTTCCCCTCCTTTCCTCTAGGGGTATAGGGGTAATGCCCCCCCCCCCCACCACCTCGTCTGGACCCAGAGCGGAATCGCCCACCTCGCCTATTGTAGCTGTAATTGCGTTTCCAAACTCTGACTTTATCTGTCGCATAATCTTCTTTATCCCTGCTAAGTTTGAGATCCTTCCTTTCTGTAACCTCCTTCTCAAAAGTGAGAACTCTTTTCTCAGTGATTTCATTGAACTCTCTGAAATCCCTCATGTCTGCGAATGGTTTCAGAACCTCTTGGATACTATCAATTTCTAATTCGAGTTCTTTAACTTTAGTATCTCTAAATTGTATCAAGAGTCTCATTAAAGAGAAGGAGCATCTATCCATAGTCTCATTCCATTCCTTAGTGAATTCCATATTAGTCTCAAAAGTGGGAGCTTTTGTTATTCTAAGTCCCCTGGGAATGATTTTCCTATCTATATAGTCCTGAAGGGAGTATGCGTCCCACCAGTGGCGCATCTCATCCTTCATGAGTTTTTCTAATTTATAAAAATTCTCCTTTATATCAATATCTTTATCTACAATCATATCATTTATTACCTCTGGGCATGAGACTCTAAGCCACTTCGTCTCATATTCCTCTCTTTCGCAGTTTGCATCATGATTATAACTATAGTCCTAGATGCTGGACTTAAAAATATAAAATGAACTCTCTAGATTTATATATTCTAAATAGAACGTGCTATTAAGGCTGCCACTAAACGGTTTGTGTCAAAGACACGTATACAAAAGCAAAAAATGTAGCGCCAAAAACAGTACCGTGATATATTTAGTGATAAGTGAACTATAGTTCCATCAATCAAATGAATTGTGTGAATAATGCTAAAAGTGCATATATTAAAGTGATAAAAATTCTAACAACATATAATTTGTGAACAGTATTGCCTAATAAACTATACTAAAACACAACCAAATTACTATACATAAAAAGTGCAAAACGTGCTGAACGAAAGAAAAAAGAAAATACAGTAGTATAAAAAAGTCCAACCAGTCCTTCAATAGTTAGTCCATAATGGTGGGTATTCTGTGTAGATAAAGGGGTCTTCGGCTGCTCTCACACGGGGTTAACCACCTCCACAAATATCTAAAAACAGAAAAAGAGAGAGAGTGCACGCCCCATAGCATAACACTGTATGTTTATTATAAAAAAGGGGGAAAGAGGATGGGGGGTGGAGGGGATTGGAAACGCACTCACAAGATTAAAATATAAAAAATGCAGTTTGTGATTTCATATCACCACCATCCGGTTCTGCGTTGGTGACGAAACGCGTCAGGGAAACTGACAGCGCAATTACATCACGACGACGCTGCGCACGCGCACGAGGCCAAACCAAGCGTGGAGATACTACAAGCGGCCATTGGAACTGGAGAGCTGATTTCAGGACAGCATAAAGACGGCGAACGAAGCCCCCTGATACCTGGTTCATGGTGAACACGTCTGTCAGTCCTGGAGGAGTCAACAGAGACGTTATACCGTATGCAGAACCGGATGGTGGTGATATGAAATCCCAAACTGCATTTTTTATATTTTAATCTTTTGAGTGCGTTTCCAATCCCCCCCATCCCCCTTTTTTATAATAAACATACAGTGTTATGCTATGGGGCGTGCGCTCTCTCTCTTTTTCTGTTTTTATATATATATATATATATATATATATATATATATATATATATATATATATATATACAAATATAGCTGTATGCTCATCTGCATGTCTTAGGCAGGTCTGCAACCCCGCCTTTCCCCATTATCACCCAGCATACAGCACTTCCACTGCAGCAAGGGATTCTGGGAAATGACATGCAAATGAGCACACAGTGTCACTTTTTACCTCAATAACCATTTTTAACATGGTTCCCTATAGGCTTAAGCTTGCTGCATGGTCACAGCCTTGAGCACAGCCAGGGTTAAGGTGCATACCCAGAAAACCACCCACAGACAGCTGTTTCAACCTTGATGGGTCTCATCAGTGTGGGGTTGATTTTACTATTCACACCCTATATCTACTCTTTCCTGCTGCTGGGGATCACCCCTAAGCCTGAACCTAGACATACACTCCTGATCTCACCCACGCCTCCCAGCCACCTCTTCCCCTGTAAATGGTGTTAGCCTTCTGATTTAATACTGACTAACCTTAAAACTCACCCCACTAATCAAGTATCCCAATAGTCTGCACTCACGGCTATTGTCCCACACACACAGTCACTCCTACCAAACACTGTGGCCAAGAACTGCCATCTACAGAACTTATTCCCTCATCTGCTGTCTCGGTAAGTCTCCCATCATACCACTTAGATTGTAAGCGATTCGGGGCAGGGATTCCATTCCTATTGTCTGATTTTGCTGCACTTATTGTACTATTATAATTCCCCATACTGTTTTCTTTATGAAGCGCTGAGTACATTTTTGGCGCTATATAAATAAAGACATACTGTACAATACAATACAATCACAGGATTGTGTGGGCAGTCGCATTCAACGACACAACATGAAAAAAGAAAGCCACATAGCACAGATCCACTATAACATTTAATATAGGCTAAAGCTGGTAAATTCAGGGCATTATTAAAATCCCTGCTCTCTGATTGGATAATGCCCGGAATTTTAACCAATCAGTAATGGCCTGGAATTTTTGGCAGCTTGCCAAGTTTTTCAGCCAATCAGCTTTCAGGTTTCATTCACAAAGAGTGAAATTTGCACTTAGACAGGGGAGGTGATTGGACAGAAGCCACCAGCACGGCACTGACTCCTCCCCCACCCTGTCTGCAGAGAGCTCCGCACAGGAGAGCGAGGGGAAAGGTTTGTGTGTCTGTTGAGTGTGTTTTGTGGGTGTAAAGGGGGCAGCAGAGTGTTTTATTTGTGTGTGTCTTCTGCTGGTGTGTGTTTTGTGGGTGTAGAGGGGGCAGCAGAGTCTTGTTGGTGTTTTCTGCTGTGTGTGTTTTTTTTCTTGTAGAGGGGGAGCTGCAGTGTGTGTGGCTTCAGTGTGTGTTTTGTGGGTGGAGGAGGGGTGCAGAGTGTTTTGTTGGTGTGTGTCTTCAGTATGTGGGTTTACAGGGGGCTGCAGTGGGTGAAGAGGGGGGGCTGCTGGTGTGTGTTTTGTGGATGTAGAGGTGGCAGTCTGTTTTGTTGTTTTGTGTGTCTCAGCAGTGTGTGTTTTGTAGGTGCAGAGGGGGGCTGCAGTGTGTGTTTTGTGGGTGGAGGAAGGGTGCAGAGTGTTGTGTGTGTGTGTGTGTGTGTGTGTGTGTGTGTGTGTGTGTGTGTGTGTGTGTGTGTGTGTGTGTGTGTGTGTGTGTGTGTGTGTGTCTGCAGTGTGTGGGTGTAGAGGGGGGCAGCTGGTGTGTGTTTTATGAATGTAGAGGGGGCAGCAGTCTGTTTTGTTAGTGTGTATGTCTGCAGTATGTTTTGTGGGTGTAGAGGGGGGGCTGCTGTGTTTTGTGTGTGTTTTGTGAGTGTAGAGGGTGGAGGAGGGCTGCTGTGTGTTTTGTGGGTGTAGAGGAGGGGGGCTGCACAGTGGGCAGTGGATATTCACAGTTGAGTGCAAATAGCCGCACGTCTATTCGCACTCAGTAGGAAATAAAATGGAAAAAAAATGGAAAAAAAATAAACATCACAGCTAGGAATCGAAGCCTGGTCCACTCTGTTAATGGCCTGGAGCATTACCATTGAGCTATAAGACTTTCTGATGCTTTTGTAGTGAATAAAAGGCATAGAAGCCTATTGACATTACAGTGTTCATAGCAGCTCGGCTATTCGCACTCAGTTAAGTTGAGTGCAAATAGCCAGACGGCTATTCGCACTCAGTAGGAAAAAAAATGGGGGGAAAAAAACATCACAGCTAAGAATTGAACGCTGGTCCACTCTGTTAATGGCCTGGAGCATTACCATTGAGCTATAAGACTTTCTGATGCTTTTGTAGTGAATAAAAGGCATAGAAGCCTATTGACATTACAGTGTTCATAGCAGCTCGGCTATTCGCACTCAGTTAAGTTGAGTGCAAATAGCCACACGGCTATTCGCACTCAGTAGGAAATAAAATGGAAAAAAAGAACACTCCCCTATTGACATTCTATACCCCCTGCATCTGTAATCGGCGCGGCTTTAGGCTGAGTCCAGAGTCAGCACTGTGGCACACACCTGGCGGGGGGAGCGGCGCATGCACAGCGCTAGACCGCGATCTGCGGTCTGAGGGGAGAGAAAACATTTGCGACGCGAGGGGGCGTGGCGGTAGGTTTGCGGGGGCGTGGCCATGACGTCCCGCGGCTGGTTCGCTCTCATTGGCTGAACCGCCAGCGGGGGCGTGGCCATGCCTAAGTCGCAAATGCCAATCTCAAACTCCCCTGCCTGCCTGAAAACCTGTTGCGCACCGCTGGGGAAAGGTGCGTGACAAGGTAGTGACTGGGACCGGAGGAACTGGGTGGGCGGGGCTTGATCGCACAGGCGTGCGCTGTAGTAGTTAGTGGGACCACAGCCTTAGGAGCCGCTTCCGCACTGGAAGTGCAGGCGAAAGGCAAGTTTAAATATACGCGCTAAGGGGAGCGGAGGGGCGGTCACGTGACAGCAAACATCCAATGGGGATTATGGACTAGCCACGCCTCCCGCCCCACCTCTGCCACACCTTTGCCCCGCCCCCAAAGTGCGCTCACTGCCTCACCTGTCAGGCCACAAAAAAGCACCAGCTTCTGCAGGCGAGGCAGAGCAGGAGTGCGGCCCGAGGTACCATGCCCGAGTCCTTAGGCCTCGGGCATGGTCATTGTGACGATAGCCTGCCACAGGTATTAAAGGGTTAACACAAATCACTGGGTCGAACTGAACGAGTCTTAGATATAATAAAGTATATTTATTCCTTTTGATAGGTGAACACACGAATAATACAGTAACAGACAAGAAGTACACTTACTTTGGGGTTGGGGAATGAGAAGTATATAGTATAGCAATTCTCTCGCAATCAGGTAGCATTCAGATGATAAATTGAAAACAAAGGATACAGGGTGGACATCAGTTTATAAACCTTTTGTGCCCTATCCTTAACATTGAGAACCGTGGATTGGTTTTCAATTACCTCTAGCCACTCGTTAACGTGGGAACACTTTTTGACACATGCCCCCCGGCTAGTTGGAATATGCGCAGTAGAGCTCTGGGGTCCCATTTCTATAACCCCTCCTCTACATCAGGAATGCCAGCTAGTCTACCAAACGGAATACCTGGCAGGAAACCCTTTGTTGTGAGGTGTGAAATGGAACACTGGAAGACTGCTCTGGTTTGAGTAATCTCCACCCTCATGCAAACAGTGGAGGTGGCAAAATCCTTTGAAACATACTCAAGTCCTAGACATTGGGTCGCCGTTCTGGCCATATGCTACCCTGGTATGCAAAGGAATTTCCTCTGGGTTTTACCCATACCTTGAAATACAATATGTTGGATAAAACATGAACATATTAAAATATCCGGTTCCTTTGGGTCCAGCAGGTCCAAACTTCCCAGTTCTCAATGCTAGAACTGGGACACCCTATGGTCCAATTTGCGACCTGCTACGACCTGGGAAACCGGAGATACACAAATACACTTAAAACCGTTTCACATTTTAATACACAAATCTCCGCTGTAAATTAAATCACGGTTTTTCACTAAATCCCCATTGAAAACAACGGGCTTCGCCGCCATAGACTTTCAATGGCAAACCGCCGCCGTTGGCGGCTATGGGAATCCCCGCCATAGACTTTCAACGGGGCGATGCCGCCGTTGAAGTCAATGGGGTTTTTCCGCCGTAGCCGGTCAATGGGTTTTGGCCGCCATTGGAGTCTATGGGAAAAGTCCCGAACCTTCAAGGGGGTCCATACTCCGTCGGGTTGGTCCAAGCAGGTCAAGGATGGTTCTGCAGCGATGCCGGAGCAGTGGCTACAGATACCCAAAACCCTGATCCGCTGGGCCCTCCGGAACCGGAGCTATGGATTACCAATTTTCAGCTTTTCACACTTAGCCGTTTTCCTGAGCTGTTTCTGCCACCGCCATTGGAACCTATGGTGCGGCCCGCTCTTCTCGGTTCGACCCTTATCGGGGGTCCAGGATACGGGGACCCGGTTGTGGTCGAGTGGGGGGAGGTCTAAGAACTAGGGACAGAAAGAATTTTATTTCTAGGGGCCCTAGAACTGTTTATTCCCACGCCACTTGTCGTTGAACTTGACTTGTAAGTGATCAAAGCTCTCCTATTGAAAATGTATCCGCTTTGCGGTTAAGCGGTTTGGACGGCAGCCAACTCGTTCCTGGAAAGCTCTCTCGAGGATTTCTCCATTGAAGTCAATGAGCCCATTGACTTTCAATGGGAAACCACCGCTCTCCCTCTCGGACGCCATCTGCTGGTCTTCTCAGGAACAGGACTCAACAGCAAGATTCGCCATTGAAAGACATGGAGTTCCAATGGCGGCCTATGGGAGCCTGCAAAATGGTGCCTGAAAAGGCGGGAAAGTTACACAAAGGGCTATAATCACTATACAACTATTAACCCTTGTGCTCCTGGATGGATCCCATTGTGTGTGTGATGCAGACACTGATTAACCAGATGTTACAATAAAACAGGGGGAACAGGGGAATACACATTTACATGTCATAACAGGAGTTAAATCACAGTTCTGGGTCTTAGCCCAGTTAACCGCTTGAGAGGGAGCGTGGCGTGCTGGCACACGAGCGCTGCGCCATGCTTGGCCGTGCAATTTGTGGCTAGGTGCACGCTCATCTGGGGGCGCGGCCACAACGGCACTGAGCTGGTTCGCCCTCATTAGGTGAACCACTTATGTGACGTGCTTGGAGGCAGCAAATTCAATTTTGCTTGCTCTGCAAGCGTCTCAAGCCCCGATGCTCACCCTGGCCAGACACATAAGGCCTCGGCCAGGGTTCCTGCTGGCATGCGGAGGCGCGCGGAGGCTCAGAGAAAGAGGGTGCTTACCCTGGCCTTAGACAGCGTGCCATCTGGGGGCGCGTCGGGGGTGTGTTGGCGGGCGGGCCAGTGACGTCACGGAGCTGGTTCACCCTCATTCGGCGAACCACTCACGTGACCGGCCCTGCGCGCCGGCAAGCGGGGAAATGTAAAATTTCCCTAAGACCTACGCTTCCGCAAGCGCGCGGAAGAATAGGCGAGCCCCTACTAAAGCCGCTCTCATTGCGGCTGTAGGGGCTCAGTGCCGAGCGGAAGCGCGCCTCCGCCCGCAAGCACTAAACATAGATGCGGCCTTGTGCATAATGATGTATACCAATTATAAACTAGGTTACGATATATGTGCTGTACACCATTGATCTTAATCAGGGCCGCCAACAGCGGGGGAGAAAGGGTACTGGCCGTCCGGGCCCCGCACGCGGCCGGGCGCCTGTTAATTAAAAAAAATAAGAAATCGCTGCAAAAATAATCATGGTGTCTCCCTGTGGTAGCGCCAGAAGTAGTCTGGGTTAAGCTTCTGGCACGCCGGCGTCAGAGGGAGCCCCGTTTCGCGTGGGAGCTGCATCGCGAGACAGGTGCTTCATGGCCAGTGTCAACTGCTGTGACCCCCCCCATCAGGCCAGCATCGGCCCCACCCCCGCAGCACACTTGTGCTCGCGTGAGCAGTGGCGTGATGCCGGCAGCGGGGCTGGCAGCAACTGCTGTGACCAGCCCCCGCTGCACCGCCACCGCCACCGCCCCCCACTCTGCACCGCCACCCTCCACCCACCTGACAGGGCTGCCTCGCCATCCACCGCAGCCGCTAGACAACCCACGCAGCCGTGGGAAACCCCCGTACTGACGCCCCCCCCGCAGCATTGTTCCCCCACCCCCAGTACCGCCGCCACCACCACCCGCAAGCACCCTCACGCCACTCTGGCTATTGAAGGTGCAATCTCACATAGCCATCCAGAGAATAAACAACCTTTGGTATACTGCGATCTGCTTTCTCAGAATAATGTCAAAATGCTAAAAGCAAAGATTTGGCTTCTATTGTTTCCCTACAAATTACTTATAATCCACCGCAACTTGCTCCCCAGCAGCCGGAACAAGGCGACATCTCGGGAGAGAGTGTGTGGGGTGTGTGGGGTGGGGTGGTGTGTGGGTGTCCATTTCTCCCCCGCTGTTGGCGACCCTGATTATGATCAATGGTGTATAGCACATATATCGTAACCCAGTTTATAATTGGTATACATCATTCTGCATAATGTGTCTGGCCAGGGTGAGCATCGGGGCTTGAGACGCTTGAAGAGCAAGCAAAATTGAATTTGCCGCCTCAAGCGTGTCACGTTAGGCTGCGGTCCCAGTCATAACTGTGACACTCGCGCCCGGTGGGTGGGGCGGAGCGTGCACAGCGCTAACCGCGCTCGGGGTCTGACATGGAGGGAGGGAGCTTGCGCGGGAGGGGGCGTGGTAGGGGATTTGTGGGGGCGTGGCCATCACGTTGGGAGAACCGCCGCCCTTATTGGGAGAACCGCCGGTGGGGGCGGGGCCACGCCTCCGTCGCAAGTTTTAAAATCAATTTCATTGTGTTTAAAAAATCTTGCAGCACGCCGCTGGGTTAAAGTCCCTCGGCTTTGCCTTGGGCCTTCAACTCTTCCAGCCAGGGCATTATTGGCCAGTAATGCCCTGTTCTTCAGGGATTATTACTTAAATAAAACCTATAAAAACCGACAGACACCTGGAGTGCCACTCACAAATGTCTCCATTCTTTACACAATGTGGCTCCGATGTGAACCCTTGGGACTCCACTGTCGTGATCCTCTATGGACTTAGGGTGACCAGATTTTGAAAATGAAAAACCGGGACACATTTTTTTAAATTTTTTTATATATAACAGTTTATTTATTGTAGTACACTTCTACTTTACTACTGTGTGTGTGTGTGTGTGTGTGTGTGTGTGTGTGTGTGTGTGTGTGTGTGTGTGTGTGTGTGTGTGTGTGTGTGTGTGTGTGTGTGTGTGTGTGTGTGTGTGTGTGTGTGTGTGTGTGTGTGTGTGTGTGTGTGTGTGATGACCTCACTAATCGAACAAAAAAAAAAGCCAGATGTGAATGATTCTGAACCCATTAACCAGTGTCAGGATGTCGCCTCTTCACAATATCTAAAGCAGCAATCCCGCCTGGGATCTTACCTGATCCGCAGTCCCTCAAGGTACTGTACTATACTGCAGGGGAGGTGTTCCCTACCTGTCTTCCGATGTCTCTCGTGTGAAACTTGAGTCAGATCTGGAAGAAAGCAGGGAGGGAGACAGGGAGAATGAGGGAGACAGGGGGAGACAGGGTGAGGGAGGGAGGGAGACAGGTTGAGGGAGGGAGACAGGGTGAGGGAGGGAGGGAGACAGGGTGAGGGAGGGAGGGAGACAGGGTGAGGGATGGAGGGAGACAGGGTGAGACAGGATGAGGGAGGGAGGGAGACAGGGTGAGACAGGGTGAGGGAGGGAGACAGGGTGAGGGAGGGAGACAGGGTGAGGGAGGGAGACAGGGTGAGGGAGGGAGGGAGACAGGGTGAGGGAGGGAGACAGGGTGAGGGAGACAGGGTGAGGGAGGGAGGGAGGGAGGGTGAGGGAGGGAGGGTGAGGGAGGGAGGGTGTGGGAGGTTGAGGGAGGGAGGGAGACAGGATGAGGGAGGGAGACAGGGTGAGACAGGGTGAGGGAGGGAGGGAGACAGGGTGAGACCGGGTGAGGGAGGGAGGGAGACAGGGTGAGGGAGGGAGACAGGGTGAGGGAGACAGGGTGAGAGAGGGAGGGTGAGGCAGGGTGTGGGATGGAGGGTGAGGGAGGGAGGGTGAGGGAGACAGGGTGAGGGAGGGAGGGTGAGGGAGGGAGATAGGGTGAGGGAGGGACGGAGACAGGGTGAGGGAGGGAGACAGGGAGAGAGAGAGAGAGAGAGAGAGAGAGAGAGAGAGAGAGAGAGAGAGAGAGAGAGAGAGAGAGAGAGAGAGAGAGAGAGAGGGAGGGAGAGACAGGGAGGGAGAGACAGGGAGGGAGACACCCACTGATACACACACACACTGATACACACACACCCACTGATACACACACACACACTGATACACACACCCACTGATACACACACAAACCCACTGATACACACACACACCCACTGATACACACACACACACTGATACACACACTGATACACACACACCCACTGATACACACACTGATACACACACACCCACTGAAACACACACACCCACTGATACACACACACACACTGATACACACACACACACTGATACACACACTGATACACACACACACACACACACACACACACACACACACACACACACACTGATACACACCCACCCACTGATACACACACACCCACTGATACACACCCACCCACTGATACACACACTGATACACACACACACCCACACACACACCCACTGATACACACACCCACTGATACACACACACCCACTGATACACACCCACCCACTGATACACACACTGATACACACACACACCCACTGATTTACACCCACCCACTGATACACCCACACACCCACACACACCCACTGATACACACACACCCACTGATATACACTCACACCCACTGATATACACACACACCCACTGATACACACACACACACACACACACTGATACACACACATACCCACTGATACACACACACACACACACACACTCACACTCACTGATACACTGATACACACAGTGATACACCCACCCACTGATACACACACACTGATACACACACACACACTGATACACACACACACACACACACACACACCCACTGATACACACACACACCCACCCACTGATACACACACACACACCCACTGATACACACACACACCCACTGATACACACACACACACACACCCACACCCACACCTACTGATACACACACACACACACACACACATATACACACACAGATACACCCAGCCTCCCACTGCACCGCCCGCGACCGCACAGCAACCGCGCAGCAACCACTGCCCGCCCCCATCTCCCACACCAAGGGGACGGGGGGAAGTGAGTGCCGGGTGGCAAAGCTGTAAGCGACGGGGGACAAAGCTGTGAGCGACGAGGGGCAAAGCTGTGAGCGCCAGGGGGCAAAGGTGGGAGCGCCGATGGGCAAAGCTGTGAGCGCCGGGGGGCAAAGCTGTAAGCGCCGGGGGGCGAAGCTGGGAGCACCGGGGGGCGAAGGTGGGAGCACCAGGGGGCAAAGGTACAAGGTGGTACAAAGGCAGGCGCACCCCCACTACCACCTTCCCCCCCCTGGCTGGGACCCGGAACAGAAGGGGGACACTCACCGCTCAGAGGAGCCGGGAGCGGGAAGACAGACACACTCACGTATGCTCTGCACAAAGCGGAAGCCCCGCCCCCGGCTTCCTCTGAGCTGTCTGCGGCCAATCCCCTGCGGGCCGGCATTCTAAGTCCCGCCCCCGGCATTCTCCTTCATTCAGTCCCCCCGACAGCATTGATACACACACATAGAAAATACTTACCGGCCGCCGCATTCTCCTCACCGCCGCTGCCCCACAATACCGGGACCAGGGACAAAAACCGGGACAAAACCAGGACGGAGCTAAAACCGGGACAGGGCAGAAAAAAACGGGACTGTCCCGGCAAAAACGGGACGAATGGTTACCCTATCTATGGTCCATGTTCCTGCTGGCATCCTCATGTTGCTGGGGTTTGCACCAGGGTGTTGGTAGTCTCACCACTTCCTGGTTTATTCCTGGCTCCGCTTTGCGTGATGACATCAGCCAGCTGACTGTCCTTGTCCTCTCAGCGTTCACTTGTGCTATCCCGCAGTCAATCTCTAGGTTACAGGCTTCCCCAGTATTTAGGATTAACTCCAGCAGACAGAGCAACCTTGCATACAGGAGCAAACACTGGAAAATGTTCACCCTATGCATTTCACAAGTTGTCTTGCTTCCTCAGGGGCATAGTGTCCATAGGGGGGGGGGGTATACCCTTATAAGGTGTCTCCAATTAAAATCAATAACAAATGAAGGAATTATTAACTCATTTAAATGAGAGAAACTATTAAATCTATTATATCTCTATAACTTTATTAGATGATAATCTACTGGGATTTCAATTATTTTACCCAATATATTTTATTGATGGCAACAAAATAATTGCCTATTTGATAGCTGGTATAATCATACTAAATACAATTCTATAATTCTATGGATTATCCTAATCTGGATAGTATATATTACTTATGATTCAAATGTTGGAGTATCACATGTGATAACAATTGATAGATCTCAATATAAAAAGTACTGTCATATTGCCAACCAAATTTATTTTTTTTAAAGTGAAACTTCTTTAGCAGCATCTACCACATGAGCAAAATTCAGTGGCAGTGAATGGAGTTGATGGGAACGGAAGTCAGTGGTGACTGAAGTGGCGTCACTGCTAGCAGAAGAGGCCATCAGCAACATTCACTGCCCTGAATTTTGCCAGTTTCCAGCAGCAGGAGGAACACCCCCCCCCCTCTTGTGACACGCCACTCACACCCGTGAGCCGCCAAAACACCCCCACCGAGTGAGCCGCCGAGCACACCCTCTTCTCCCCCTCCCATTGAGCCACCGAGCAACCCCCCCATGAGCCACGGAGCACACCCTCTACCACCCCCAGTGAGCCTCCGAGTACACATTCTCCCTCCCCCCAGTGAGTCGCCGAGTACACCCTCTCCCCGCCCCCAGTGAGGTGACGATTACACTCCTCCCCCCGGGAGCCGCCAAGTACACCCTCTCCCCGCCCTCCAGTGAGCCGCCGAGTACACCCCTCCCCACGCCCCCGTGAGCCACCGAGTACACCCTCTCCCCCCCAGTGAGCCGCCGAGTACACCCCTCCCTCCGTGAGCCGCGTCCGTGTCCCTGTACCTCCGCCGGAGGGCTGGCACCAGCAGCAGGACATAGCTCTGCCGGGGAGAGAGTGAGGGGGGGGCACACTGACACACACACACTGATACACACACACACTGACTGACACACACACTGACACACACACACGGAATTCAGTTACTATAAATATAGAAGTGCAAATAGCTAAAACATGCATTCTAAGTCAAACCTTTGCGTTTTGGCACTGAAAATGAGTTTTGATTAATTAAAAACATCACCTTTATAATTACAATTTCTGTGACAAAACAGTGACAAAAGACAAAGAAGTTTCACTTAAAATGCGCGTGATCAGCACACAGATAAAAAAATTACATCAAAGTAGTTTAGTTATATATTAATGTCTACTTCTCTTATCAAAAGGATCCATATTTACTGATGAATATGCATAAATCTTTAGAGGACAAAATTAAATCTATGGGCTAGAGCCCATACTGGTAACTCATGAATTAATTTAGTGCAGGGTTGACTGGGCCATAAACATTGATACAATTATACAGTTAATCTTTGTGATTGGAAATGTAACTACAGGTATAGCCCAGCATCGGTATCTAGTCCCTCAGCAAAGAGTTCAGATCGAAATCTATGTTTAAACCCAGGGTGGGCAACCCTGTCGCCATTCGCCACATGTGGCGAATTGGCAGTGCAACTGTGGCGAATAGCGCCTCTGGGCCTCTCTGTACGGCCCCCTCAACCCCCCCTCCCTCTTCCCTTGGTAGGGAAGGAGCGCGCTCCAGCGGTGTGACGCACTCTCCCCTCCCTCCTTACTGCACCGGCAGCCACAGGGAAGGAGAAGCAGCAGTCGTAGCATGGAGAGGAAGCTCTCTCTCCTCCTCTCAACACCCCCTCCTTCTTACTGATTGGGCAGACTCAGACACAGGAGAAGCAGCACTGAGAGGAAGCTCTCCTCCTCTTACCCCCCACCCCCCCTGCTTAAGACACCGGCAGACAGACACAGGAGAAGCAGCTCTCCTCCTCTTCCTCCCACCCCCCCTGCTTAAAGCACTGGAAGACAGACACAGGAGAAGCAGCATCGCTCTGCCCTGACCCTCCCTTCTCGCTCTGCCCTGACACACTCCTCTCGCGCTGCCCTGACCCTCCCCTCTCGCGCTGCCCTGACCCTCCCTTCTCGCGCTGCCCTGACCCTCCCTTCTCGCTCTGCCCTGACCCTCCCTTCTTGCACTGCTCTGACCCTCCCTTCTCGCTCTGCCCTGACACACCCCTCTCGTGCTGCCCTGACCCTCCCCTCTCGCGCTGCCCTGACCCTCCCTTCTCGCGCTGCCCTGACCCTCCCTTCTCGCTCTGCCCTGACCCTCCCTTCTCGCTCTGCCCTGACTCTCCCTTCTCGCTGTGCCCTGACCCTCCCTTCTCTCTCTGCCCTGACCCTCCCTTCTCGTGCTGCCCTGACCCACACCTCTCGTGCTGCCCTGACCCTCCCTTCTCGCGCTGCCCTGACCCTCCATAATACCTCAATTTTTACATGGTGTGGCTATTTTCCCTTCTAATTCGCCATGCCTGTGGCTACATTGAAAAATAGGTTGCCCACCCATGGTTGAAACCATGGGAGGTGAGGATTTTCAACTGGTGAATCCAGAATGTTTCCCTTCTTGAAATTTGTAGTATTCTACCACCTCGCCTCCAATTAGGCTTTGGACACACAATCCCATACATTTCAGACCCTTGGGGTCTTGGTTGTGTACTAGCCTGAAATTATTCGATACTCTATGGGTTTGTAGACCCTTTTTAATATTATATACTGTATGTGCTCTTAGCCCCCTTTTGATCTGCCTGTTGGTCCTGCCCATATATTGCAACCCACAGGGGCATTCCATCAGATAGACCACATAACTGCTGTTACAATTAATAAACAATTTGATTTCATATTCTTTATTTGTGATTTTCTAAACAAATCTTTTACTAGTGTTGCTAAACTTACAACCGTTAAATTTTCACAAAATGTACTGTGGATATTAGAGTGATTCTTATACTATACACTGTTTCTATCTGTATTTTCCAATCACGTTTCACACTGTGCACGAGCGGTGGCAAGGCGGAAGATTTATATTGTTTGGTATTTGACACTGTTTCTTTTTGTATTGCCAATTTGCATATTGCACTGCGTACTAATCGTTGGAGACCAGCGCCAAAAGAGGACAATTTTTCTACTAAGACTACTAAAAGGATCTGGACAATCCGTGTGAACGCAAGGCTGCAGGACTTCAGAATTATAGGTGGTATCACATTTCACATATTTATGTTTGTTGAATCGCAGATATTTTTGTTTAAGGTTGTATATATTTAAGTAATAATCCCCGAAGAACAGGGCATTATTGGCCAATAATGCCCTGGCTGGAAGAATTGAAGGCCCGAGGCGAAGCCGAGGGACTTTAACCCAGCCAGGGCATTATTGGTCAGTAATGCCCTGTTCTTAGGGGATTATTACTATTATAGGCTAAATGTAGACTTTTTTCATAAATAATAGACACTTTTGTATAGTTATATAGATTTTTTTAATTAAAATAAAATTGTAAATACATGAATCCACCTCTATATACTCTTACACTGCAGATATCTATATCCACGCACTGCTGCCCCCTCTGTGTACACACACACACACCACACAGCAGATCTACATACACACAACACAGCAGCTCTACACACACACACAACACAGCAGCTCTACACACACAACACAGCAGCTCTACACACAACACAGCAGCTATACACACACACACAACACAGCAGCTCTACACACACACACACCAGCTCAACACACAACACAGCAGCTCTACACACACACACACAACACAGCAGCTCTACACACACACACACACACACACACACACACCAGCTCAACACACAACACAGCAGCTCTACACACACACACACACACAACACAGCAGCTCTACACACACACACAACACAGCAGCTCTACACACACACAACACAGCCACTCTACACACCACACACACACAAACTGCTCCTACACATACAACTGCACAACACAACACACACACACACACTGCTGCTGCTATACCCATAAACACTGCTACTCACACACACACACACAAACACAATAAAATCTGCTCAGAAAATTTTAGTCAGCTCAGGAGGGGGAGGAGTCAACCCGTGGCTGATACTTCCTTACCAATCCCCTGCCCTGTCTCAGCTGTTGTGAAAGCTGATTGGCTGGAAATAAACAGATTTGAAATTACACTTTGTAAGCTGCCAAAATTCCGGGCATTACTGATTGGATAATGCCCGGAATTTTAACCAATCAGAGAGCAGGGTTTTCAATAATGCCCGGAATTTTACTGCTTTAGCTTATAATATATAATATTAGTTGTCACTGTGGGTATAATGCTGACTGTATGTTATCCTGCGTTATTGAAGCATTTTGTAAGCAAAATCACACACCTAAAATTATGTTAAGTAGTCTTTATTTTTTTGTAAGCAATTCTTTTCTGCCCTAGTTTTGCAGCCAGGAGACTTTAATATCTGTCGAGGTCTCCCAGCGGCAAAACTAGGGCAAAAATGGAGAAAAGAAAACTCCACCAAATTTGTCAGAGCAAATAAAACAATATATCATATAGGACTTTATTATTTGACCACTCCGGCACACTTGCTTTTTTTTGCTCCAGATTTGCGGCCAGCTAAGTCACGGGCACATGCTCATTTTCTAGTGGGTTGATTAAACAGACCGCCCCGACGGATCGGCCAGCCTGATTGAAAAGGAAGTAAAGTTCCCCTCCACTTCAGTTTCCGGCAATCGTGGTCTGGTTGCGTCATACAGTATGATCACTTCTCCAACGGAAGAGCCCCGGGCTTTAAAGGTTAAATAGATCCCATTGCTGGTTGTAACTACCTATGTAATACAAACACCAGATTGAAATATACATCAGAACGAAGGATGAGCACCCTCTGATTCTAGATTTGCCTGTTTAATCTTTGTCAAGAAAGCAGCCCTTTCTAGTAAACACTGAGTCATCCATAATACACGTACAACAATTCCTGACATGTTTCTTTGAACCATAAAAAAAAAACCAGTGGACTATTTGACAGTGAAATATGTAAAAAGTAAAGACATGTTTATAAAGGAAAATATTTTTAGAGCCATCTAAGTGGGAGTGGGGATTTTAATGAATCATTTGTATCCCAACTGCATCCTGACTAAATCAATTACCAAGCTGTTATATGTCATTGTCTGGCAGCCACTGGTTAACTCACCTTTTGTTAAAGAGACTGCTTGCAATTAAAAGGTGTGAGTTGAGGCTTCTGCTATTCCAATGTTCATGTGTGATCTATCCATTGAAAACAATATACTATTTATATAGTACTTTATATACATTTTTATTTTTCATACAGTTCAAAAAATAATAATAATAGATATTGGCAAACACCGTGTGGATTTCCTTGAGCTACTAAATTCAAGATCTGTGAATTAACCCCTTGAGTGCAAAGATGACTTGCAAAGCAATAGCCATTTTTAATGCTGCCACGAGCCATTGTTGTAAACATTTCACCTAAGGAAGGGGTTCACCTCCCGAAACATTGTGTCCAGATTTCTGCAATAAAATGCAAAAAAAAAAAAGAATAATGTCTTGCTATGATACTATTTAGCGAAAAGTGTGGCTACTGAGGATTTCAGTTTTTCCACTAGCCCCTAACAAAGAATACATTGAGCAACGAGAAAACTCGGTCCAAATGAATAACAAAAATAAGGTTATCAACCCTTTGTCCTACAAGTCTAACTTTGTAATACAATGCCTTATAGGCCCTTCTGGCAGTGAACAAGTTAATTACCCTATGCAACCATCTGTTTTTTTTCTTTTTTTTCAATTATAATGTGTAGCTATTGGATCTCAAGATGAACAAATTGACCTTATACTTTAAGTATGTAGAAGGTCAAAGCCTAGGGCTTATGTGTAGGGGTCAAAGATTAACACACTGGATTGAATCCATACAATATGATCGGGAAGGTTGTTTGCAGAATAGGTAAAGAGATCAATTGGTTTGTGCTGAGCGAGCCTGGCCCTGCAAAGACACAAGGGACTCATAACACAGAGGCTATGACCTGTGCACCCATCACAGAACTTATTCTCTGCCAGAATGATGTATGGATTGAGAATATAAAAAGAAAACATAAGAGATCCAGTAAATTTCATGGTGCCGTTTACCTAGGAATAAGAAATATGAATACACAACACTTTACTCAGATATAAACAAACAAAGATGGCAAATGTCATATGATACATAATGGATAGATTAGAGCTATTTTTAACCCCTACAATGCCCGAGGGGCCAGAATTGTATCGGCATTGAATTTCAACTCTAAGTGCTGCGCGAACCAGCAATTCACCACTGCACTAGCAAGCACTGGAGCGGTTAACAGAAAGCAGCAATGCATTTTAAGGACCTCGGCAGCCAAAGGGTTTAATAGGGATTTGCAAAGGCTGAAAATTCGGTATGTCCTGTACCAAGCTGTGCAACACACGCATGCGCATACTGTAAATTATCTTAGTACATCAGTTTGGATCATGGATAACACACTGATATTGATTAGATTTTTTTTTATATAATGAGAACCATAATTTTACTGGCAGAATACTGATCTACCCTTGACAACATAATTAACCTGGAGATGTTGAGGCACTGAAACTATAATTATCAGCACTAAAATATGAAAATATTATAGAATAATAAAAAAAACTCTTTGCCTGAGTAGCATATCATCGTAATGACATTATCTAGACAGATAATCTTGTGCAAAAAAGACTCAATTGCCTTTGTTTCATTTTGGCTCAGGGGTCCAACAGTTAAGGGGTTAACGCTGCCAATCTGATCCAATTCACAGATCAAGAGTCAATGAAAGCAGGTTTATAAAGAACCTGGGGCAGGACCCCCTAATGGATTTCCACAATGAGGTCCATACATAGCTCCAGTCATGTACAAAGCAAATAACCTTTATGCCATACAGACAAAGAACTAAAGGGAATACCAAAACTATGACAACCAAACATACAAATACCTATAAACAGAGAAGAATACCTGTTCTGAAGAGCTCACAATCTAAAGAAAATCTCCCAATGCCAAGAGAGTTTGTAGGCGCCCGTGGGAGCTCTCCTCATGCAGAACCCACCCTACATTTAATTAAAGTCTCCTAGGCTCAAAGCACTGCATGATTAATGCCGTGGGTAGGAACTTGCAGGTCTGCAGCTAATAGAAAGTGACTGCCTCTCCTCCACTGTTGTACTTCAGGTACCTCAGGAGTAATGAAAGGTTGATGTAGGCAGAAAACTGGATTCCACAACTCATTAATTACAGCTGCTTAAAGTGGAAAGTTTATAATTAAACATTGTTTACTCCCCTTACTTTTGGAAGAAGTAAATTAAAGGTAATTATGGATCTTTTTCCATTACGTATACGGAATGGTGTTACTCAGCCATAGCCATAGTGGGAGTTTGAAAAGTGTGAGCATAAAAGGTGAGCTCACTCTTACTAACACGCGGAGAACTGCTTTTCATAGGTCTTCCACTTTAGAACCACAATGTTAAGGCTGCAGGCATGCGGTTGTGGGGGTAGCCCTCCCCTAATCACTTTAACTGAGACTACAGCTCCACTCCTCCTGCTGCATCGCCCTGCTCTGTCCCCGCCACCATTTCAACAATCTTTCATCCTATGCAAGCCATCTTTTCAGGCCTAACCCATACGTACACTTAGGCCAGAAGTCTATTCCCACCCTGAGCACAATGTTCCTCCCACGTTGCATCGTTCCTCCCGAGTCACTCTAATATTGCACCTACCGTAGGCCACACACACACCATCATATTTTCCTCCTACATACAGGTACTGGTAAATCTAGCAATGGAAAATCCACCTATACCACCTATAAAGAGAGTAAAGAGCAACAGTGGTTAAAAAATAACTTTATAGAGATGCATGTTCAATATGCCCCTTTTGTAGCAAAAAGACCAAATTATCATATTACCTTGATCCCAATGATTACTGTCATAAGCAGCAGTCTATAATAATGTCCAAGAATAAATCCATCATAATGGTCGTCTCGTTTTATCTCCTACAAGCTTTATCCTATAAACCATGGTTACCGTGACAGTCAACAAAAGGATTATTAAGAGCTCCTTCTTGATGATTTTGCAGTGCTGTATTTTAGGAGGACAGATGAGAATTTAACTTCTGACAGTAAGTAGAATACAAAGTGTGTTTTCATCTTATTCCTTGGGAATCCTTTCAAGTACGTAAGAACTTTCACCCTGTAACTCCAGTAATAGAATGTTTTCTTCGCCAACCACTCAATTATTATGATAAATAAGCAACTTATATCTTCACGACCTGAGCTATTTTGCTGACGTCAGCATTAATGCGATTGTCGTATTTTAGATTGATTTAAAGGCTGCTTGCTCCTCCTAAAAATTAATAAGAGTGAGTTGTCTTTTATTGGGAGCCAGCAGACTGAAGCAGTGTTATTAAGCACTTTCTTGCCTTTGTTCCTACTTAGAACTTTGAATAATATAAGACTTGGCAACCAGTATTTTAGGTCTCTTTCTTTATCTGAAAAACATGCATATATTTTCTCAAGTCTTAACATAAAGGCTTGCAGAGCTAAACAACACAAAATATAAACTGGAATGGAATATTTGTTCTTTGTCTTTATTAAGCAGACATTGTAGATTTGTGATCTCATTTCTGTCAGAGATGCTTTGTACATATGGAGAAGAGGCCTGCAGGGTTTGGAATGCTCTGTGCTAATGAAGTAGAGACCTGTGAGGTTTGGAAAGCTCTGTACACAGGAAGAAGAGAAATGTCAGGTTTGGAAAGCTCTGTACCCTGCATAACTCCCCATGTAAGGGAAACCCAGCCTGCCATCCACGAAAATATCACTGCCTACAACACATTTACAGTTTTGAAGAACAGTTCTCCGTTTCTATCATACTTTGTATTCATTTAAAGGAATTACTCCATTTTGTGCTGGTTAAAAGCTCAAATTGATAACAAAAAGCAACAAAATCCAGCACATTGCATGGAGAAAAATGTGCAGGTGTAGGGACCATAACTCATTCCACCTTCAGCTATTAACACTCTTGCTGCAGTCCTTTTTACTATCCTGTTTTCATTGCATATTATTCACAAGTGCTTCTGTGGATCAGCGGGGATGTAAGCAGATCTTTGAAAGGCCATCTGTCCCTCTTCTCTCCTGCCATGTGACCTTATGGATGCCATTTTCTAGCATGCATGCGGACCAGATTTAACCTTTTCAGTGCCACACAAAGCATTGATTTACAGATTTTCCGCTTTAATTCCTTCTTTTTTTTTTTTTTTACTGTTAATTTCTTCTTCTCTTTTTAGAGCACTGATTGTTTGCAGAGAGCAATTTCTTCTTGTTCAAGATTTCTAAGGTGTGTCAGCAATTTTGTGTATTCTTTGCAATATTTTATGTTCGAATTATTTTTGTTAACTGAATCTATTCACTATATTGTACATTGTGATTGTTAATTTTTGATGAAATATGTTTTGCTTTTGCATTTCTTAGTGTGCAAGATTTTTTTTTGAGTCCTTCCTCCCTTTTTCTGAAATTATGATATGAACGCCTTGTTCTCCATTAGGGATCATTACTAGGGGAGTTGTGCCTATTTACTAATCTTGTGTAGCCAGGTCACCGGATGTCTACTATTCTGCCGGTGGGCTGGCAGGAAACCCTAATACAATCAGGTTGCCAGTAGTTGGTATTGGGTTTTCCCACTTCCCTTTGGTACTGCACATGAGTGGCAGTGGGGGGTGGTACATCCTGTTGTAGTTGGGACAACGGGCTGTTCGCCTTCTGGCTGAACTTAAGGCCAGGACCGCCCTAAAGTTAGTAGTTGTCCTTCCCCTCTGAGGAAGGCAGGTCACACAACTGGGAGCCTGAGATTGGGGCCTTCCCATGTGCTCTTCCCTCCGGGAGAGAGGGAGTGTGGACCATACCTTTGCCTCTGCTAGGGAGGTGGGGAAGAGCTAGAATGGCTGCGGGTGCCCTTGGCCTGTAGTGACGGTCCAGGGACCATCATTCAGAGAGAAGACTGTCGTGTAACTATGCTGTACAGCGTGAATAAACCGTTCCTGTTGTTATATACCTCCTGCCAGGTGCGTAACCTTACTGGGGGGAGAGGTAATAAGTTCTAACGTAGAATATCATCTTCAGTTCCTAGATTCTATGGCATATGGAGGTGCTGCACTGCTAAGAGATATCTGGAGTATGAACCCCAGAAGCCTATTCCTGTGTCCCCACTACCATCGACGGACGACTCAGCTCTCCTGTTGCCAGCAGGTATATGCACCACACACCCTGTAATGGCCCTTATCTGCGCTTGGGTGGGGGAAACACCGTTACACTTGTTTTATTTTTTAACATAGGAGTGCACCACCACAGCTATTTACTGCATAGAATTTTGCAAGCACAAGGAGTCCCTGCCCAGCTGAGTTTACAATCTAATTATGGTGCCTAAGGGATTCTCGCAAGGTCACACGGAGCTAACACTGTGATTCAAACTGAGGTTACCGGCTTAACCTGTGCACCACTTTGCAGATCCATAAGAGGCTGCTAGGTTTTTTGTTTTTACTATACTGTATTTTATTATCAACTAATTCTGAAAGGTTATGTTATATGTCATGTTATATATGGTTATATGTTATATACTGTTCATTGTTATATTATCATATAGTGTTGCAAAAAGAACGTAGATTTTAAAGGGTCCATGGAGTCACTATGCATTTGTAATATGTGCCGCAGTTCTTAAAAGGTCTAGCTCCATTGTAGTGGAGCAAAAGAATTGCATATCTGGTATTAAAAAAGGGCCTCACATTGCACCTTACAACCTTACTGACACTGTCAAGGGACTTTGCTCTTTCATCTCTGTCCTCAATACATTGCACATTCTCACTGTCCCCTCTGTCTTTTTCCTGAAAACAGGCAAGCCACATAAGACTGGAAACTCGAATTGCCAGTGTCAATAAAGTAGGGATGAGGTGAATGTTAGAACAAGATGTTGTGATCGGAATCGGGGGGTGAGGGTCCAAAGAGAGTCTTGGGAAAGTACTTCTTCACTGAAGTGGTTGATACATGGAACAGGGCCTCAGCAGAGCTGTTGGAGCTTAATACTGTACAGTGATGGAAAGCAAAAGTGCTTGGGAAAGTCCCAATGGGATGCTTGTGCAAAACATAACCTGCAATGAAATGTGATCTGAGGCTGGTTGAACAACTGACAGATTAGGCGGGCCAACTTTTATCTGTCTACAATAACTAGGGTACAGAGCCTTCCTCCAAACCGGCGACTAATCGCTACAATGTAAAAGCTGAAGCCTTAACCTGCTGTCTCTTTCACCAGCATTTAAAACAAAGCAAATCATCCCTTGGCTTGGATCACTCGCCCCTCCCCCTATCTTTTTATTATCAGCACTACAAAATAGTTTTGTACTAAAAGGATCGCAATGAGGAGCTGTCTGCTCTTTCCTTTTCTGCTGCCTCAGAGATCCATGGTGGGGGTTGATTAGAATAATTATGTATTTCCTAATATCAAGTCCCCTGCAGCTGCTGCTGCTTTTAATCAGGGACACACTGTGCCCTGCAATACGTGTCATCGGGTGTGACTGAGCTCTACTGAACAGTTATGAGCAGATAAGAGCAAATGCATTGTGTCGTTCTTGTAGGATGTACAGGTCCTAACAATACCTGTGAAAATTCTCATTTACCTCTGTAGTGGAGGGAGAATGGCTTTAATGGACCTGTTCTGCACAGGAACATGGAAAAACCTGCTTCTTAAAAAGTGGGGTGAATTCGAACCCTGGAAGGAGGGGCCACTAACCTCCAAACAACTGATACCAGTTGAAAATTAATAAACACACAATTCCAGCAAGCTCTAACACCAGAACCCACCACATTGTGTGTGTGTGTGTGTGTGTGTGTGTGTGTGTTTGTGTGTGTGTGTGTGTGTGTGTGTGTGTGTGTGTGTGTGTGTGTGTGTGTGTGTGTGTGTGTGTGTGTGTGTGTGTGTGTGTGTGTGTGTGTGTGTGTGTCAAAAGGAGTGCTACTGAGCATGGCCAAAGACAAAGACAAATGCTTCATCTGATTTACTTAAATACTTCAATGTTGGTACTGTTTTCTCATGAATAAGGGTAATTTAGTTAAACCCTTTGGCCAAAGCGTTATAAACCTGCAGCCACCTCACGGCATGACCAGTATGCAGGTCCTAACACTACCTGTGAAAATTCACATTTACCTCTGCAGTGGAGTGCATTTTCCTGATGAAGCAATGTTTGCTGTGAAATGCGTAGAGATTTCCAGTCAATGAGAGAGGACAGAAGTGATAGCGCTATGTGCAGAGACACTGTAAGAGATGAGCAGAGTGAGCCCCGAAAGTCATGAGATCTCAGCACACCGGAAATTATGCGAATTAGACCTCACCAAAGTGACGTCAGACGCTGTAAAACCTGCGAAGCAGGCCATGAGGGATGCCAGCTGTGGGATACCAGGCACTGGGAAGCCCACAAAGGCGGCCCATGAGAGATACCAGCGGAGAGACGCTCTGACAGCTTGAATCCAGCAGAGAATATTAGGATACAGACCCCAAGGAAATTTCTCCAGCGCTATCTTCAATATTCCTCATCTTTTTCTATGTGCACTTTATTCATGTTTAAAATGTGAGTATACTGTGTACTTGCTTTTCTACATAAATTTGATACATCTGATCTGCACTATCTTTGTTCTTAACCTTTCACCCTGAGGGAAAACATACAACATAGCATATGAAGAAACACCACAACCACAGTTTGGAGAGAGGCTTTATTGATACTGTAGAACATCTACATGAGCCAAGATTCCACTCATTAGCCAACTTATATCAGAATGCACTATATTATTTTCTCTTTTTGTGTTTGATTGTGCTCCCTCTGGATTTTGTGGAGTTATGTGGAGTTATGTGGCGAGTGGAGGGGGACTCCTGGAAACAAGTCCCCACCAGAGGTTTTTTGAGCAATTTCACCAAATCTTACATTTACTAATATCACTGTGTCACTTCATCACTAATTTTTATTGTATCACTTATTATCACTATATTGTGTGAGAGCGCCATTCAATATCACCTTTTGGAGTCACCATGTTGAGCCATTCACATAAGAACTATTCCTTCGCTGAGAGCATCAGTTCAATTGAACACTTCAAGTAGATCACCCCTGAAGCTACTGTCCGATCAACTGGTAACTGATCGAGATCAGGACCAGAGGCATCTCAAACTGGACTTGGGATCTTTTAAAGATATGCTCTTATGTCCTAACTTGTTTGTTGTTCATATTATTGCTATGTTCCTGTTGATGTTTTTAGTTTTCTCCAGTTAGTGGGTACACACATATGGGCACAATGGATCCTCCATATTATTAGGTCTATGCTATCCAAACGATATCAGAAAATGGTTCCAAAGCTGATTAGAGGGTTTTTCTATAACTGATAAACCACCCATAATATCTTTACATGAGATGACCACATTATAATACAGTATTTAGCTATGGTCAAAGTTTTTTTTTTTTATCTATATTTTTATTATTTTTTCACACATACAGTAAATGGGAAGGGGAAGGATAAAAAAAACAGTCACATTACATATCGTGCAACATTTGGTAAACACCATATTTTACATTCAGCACTCCCATATCCTCAGTGCACCCCGATCCAGCATCGCAGGGCTCCCAGACCCTATCATACGTCCTAGTGGTGTGGTTCAGAAATGAAATAATTTCTCCATTCATTGAACATCATTGACCATTCTAATAACCTCTCTTCTGGAGGGCGGGAGTGTCTTTTTCTACGCCGCTGCTACAGCGCATGCGGGATCAATCTTTGCGTATGATGATTCACATCTGCCATAGGTTTAGCTAGAATACTCAGAGATGTGTCTAGCGGGATTTTGATGTCAGTCACATCTTTAATTAGTTTCAAAAACTGTTCCCCAATACATCTGCATTACTGCGCAATACCACCATATATGTGCCAAATCTCCTAGTTGTCCACAATCTCTCCAGCATCTTTCTGAGGTTCCAGGAACCAAGGAGAAGGCTGCTCAAAGCTCAGAACGGAGAGCAATAAAATATATATGATAAAATCAATGATGTATTGGACAACTGTGGTTGCACATGAGGGAAAATACAAACGTGGGATTCAGCATGTGTTGCTTGGAGAAGTGACCGAAGACAGAAATGTGCCGTGTGGGAGTTCCAATGGATAATGCTACCTGGGATAAGCATAAAACAGAGGAGAAATATATTACCTCTGTTGATCCCGTAGTGTAGCACTCCATTAAGTAGTGTAAGTGTAGCAGAGAATCCCATATAACGTGCCCTCACAGCCTCAGTGCGTCTCGTCATCGGCAAGCAGTATACAGGAGGATAGGGATTGGTATGAGACTGCAGCGTCCAGAAAAAACCACCCTCTGCTCACCAGGTATGAAATGGATAAAAACGTTTATTTAACTACATAAAAATGAAAAAAAGACAAACAAAATACAAAAAAACACAACCTCCTACGCGTTTCAGGCTCTAAAAGCTAGACTCCTTGAGAAAGGGCTTTTAGAGCCTGAAACGCGTAGGAAGTTGTGTTTTCTTGTATTTTGTTTGTCTTTTTTTCATTTTTATGTAGTTAAATAAACGTTTTTATCCATTTCATACCTGGTGAGCTGAGGGTACTTTTTTTCTGGACGCTGCAGTCTCATACCAATCCCTATCCTCCTGAGGTTCCAGGAACATCTGCTTTAGTGTTTTGGGGTGTAGTACCAACGTAACAAAATGTTACATATATTCTCTTTTGTTACCGTACATATAGAGGTTTTACCCGCATTGTCCCAAATATCTTCCCAGTCCTCCGTTATTTTAGTCCAGAGCCCACTGGTCCATATATTTATGGCTAAGGGTATCTTTTTTAAGGGTTAGCCCCTGGTACAGAGATGATATAAAATCTCTTTGGTATTTTTTTGTTCTACATAAATCTTCAAATCATGTATATCTAGAAAATTCCTCATCATGGAGGCCCTGACTCACCAAAATGGTGGAGCTGCATATACCTAAATAGCTCAATTTGGTGCAAAGGACACTAGTTTATCCTTTTCTAATAAATCTCCTATCTCCAGAATTCCTCTATGTGTCCAAATTTCCAAACCCTGACCTGAAAATATTTGGAACAGCCATACACCTCCTTCCTTGGGGCCCAACATAATTGACATAGCTATCCTCAGTTGTTTGTGTTTTCAGTTAAACTGCATAATTCAATTCTGAATTTCTTTTATATTTGAATGCGGGACAGCTACCAGTAATGTCTGAAAATAATACAAATGTCTAGGGAGAATGTTCATCTTATCTGTAGTTATACGCTCTATCCAGGAAATACAAGTAGAGATTTGAAAAACCATCTGTACCCGGTGCTTTCGATGGTTTCAAAGAACCGATCGCTTTTCTCAGTTCTACAGAGTTATCTTTGTGTTTAAAATCTTAAAATCTTCCTCAGTCAATTTCTGGAGGGCACAATTTCTCAGATAATCCTCAATCTGGTTCAAGCCCGGGACTTTAGCATTCAGGGTTGAATTGTCCAGATAGTAAAGTTCCATGTACAATTTAGCAAATTCCTCTGCGATCCTTGAGGGGTTGTAGGTCCCTCCCCCACTTTTTTTGCTAATAGACGATCTGCCTTATCTCCCTTGTCATAGTACGACTGTCTAGTCCATTTAAGGGCCTTCTCCACATCCTCCAATTGAAATCTCTTAAGTTACTCCCTTGCCTGGTTCAAAATGTTATATACTTTCCTTGACTGGTTTTTTATGTGAGCTTTCCAACTTTATAATTTTGTCAATTAAATAATTTTGTCTTTCCATTTTTATTCTCTTTCTGTATGATGCTATTGAAATAAGATGTCTTCTAATCGTGGCCTTGTGTGCCTCCCACAGAATCACTGTTGATTCTACAGACCCATTTTTAAGTGAGTCTCCAATTTGTAAGCTAATCTCTTGATAATTTAGTAAAGAATCATTCATCCTTCAATGAAATGACTGAATCTTGGCGAATGGTGGATCAAAAGGATAGCCACAGGGGCGTGGTCCGACCAAGTAATAGGCCCTATGTCTGAGTGGACCAATACTTCTAGGATATTTGGGGATACAAAAATATTATCGATTCTAGAATATGAATCATGTGGGGGCGAATAGAAGGAATAATATCTCTGCCCTTTATGTGAGCAACGGCAGGGGTCCAACAGACAAAATTCTTTGATTAGCAATCTAAATGCCATTGCTACACTGTATGTCATTGCGGAGTGTGAATGCCCTGGATTTGTGGATTTGTCCATGAAACAGGGGAGTAATCCCTGTTAAAATAATGTACCTTTAATCTAGCAGTGTGGTGGTTAACTGCTGGTAGTCAATTAATAAACACCACCTGCCTGATTTAGATTGCTTACAAAAGCCTGTCTGTTGAGACAGGAAGTGACTCCTTAGCTCACATGTGAGCTGAACTTTGGAGACAGAGCAGAGGTTCTTGAGTCTCCCAGGAGAGACTGACCAAGAGAACACAGATCTCTGGAGCTGACCTGTCTTGAGCTCTGCCAGAAGACACAGCATAGCTAATTTCAAGACACAGGGAAAACTTCTAAACCTGAATGCTGACACACCCTGAGGGAAGGGAGCTGAACCAGGAACTGAGAAGATTTTCCCTCCAAGGAACAGATAAGACTTTCATTCTTAAGAGACTTCTTATATCTGCTTATTTCATGCTATATGTTTTGGGACTGGATGACATGCTTAATTAAGGGAGTTGTGAATTGCATGGTATTTCACTAGAACCACTCCCAAGAGAATAGAAGCTTTGCTTCCCCCTTGTTTGGATGGTTTCCTAATGTTAAGGAAAAGGCACAATAAAGCCTCATTATAATTTCACCTTATAAAGTCTCCAATTGTGTACCTCTGTGAATGTCCGTCTACATATGGCGTCCGAAGTGGGACGAGAGGTTTTCTTTGAAGTTAGAAAAGTCCGGAGATTTTTTCTGTGAAATTTTTTTATGCTTTTTGCCTAAAAACAGTCTGAGCAACTTAAAAAAAAAAAAAAAACTCTCATGCAGCAGAGACCAGAGTTAAAGGGATACACACCACTGAAACTTACAAAACCACAGATGGACTCTTTTTCCCCAATCCCAAGAGGAGAGAGACTGCTGAAAAAGCTAAACCTTATTTGCCTATCACAAAGTGTAATATGGTCATTGAAATAGGGGTTTTGCCTTCCAGCCATAGTCAGGGTTCAAGAAGTGAGTCAGCCCTTAAAAAGGGATAGGTGTTTGTTGTTTTCAAAAGTTTCGCTGAAGCAGTGAATACAGATGGTGACCCACGAATGGTACTGATTTTGCAAATAAAGGTTGCCACACCGCATAGGGCTACCAGCTGTGAATGGAGTATATGCAGAAAAGTGTGAAAATTGATACAAGACTGTGCTGAAGCAGGGGAATTTTTAGCAAACAAATGCTGAGTGTAAAATTGCCCTATAGGGGAAAAAGGGATTGCTGAACTGTGTAAAAGGTATTTCAAAGCCAATGGCTAAGTGTTGAGTCACCCTGCCGGGAATGAAAGAAATAGTCCACTGCAAAGAATGTTTTTTTTCTGCAAGTAAAAAAGTCTGCCTATATATATCTTGGGAGCAAAACAGACACCCAAAGTGTGAAGTGTGAATGCCATAATACCCAAAGATGAGACTGAAAATTAGTGAACGCAAGCAGAAAACCAAATTCTGTTGCTGAAGCGGAGGGATGCACCTAGCAAAGTAAATGGTGTAAAGCAAACAGAAGTTTTTTACCTAGCAACCACACATTCAGCATACCTAATGAGAGATTAAACCTAGCAAGTAATGGTGTAAAGCAAATAGACATTTTTACCTAGCAACTGCACATCTTGTATACCTGATGAGAGAAAATGCATGCACAGTACTGCTGATATTGTAAAATTTATCCAAGAAAGAAAAATTCTACAGAGATGTCTGTGAGAGCTACAACCTCTACAAGCAAAATATGTCCACCTGTAGGACTACCACAATTGGGGGTTCTAGCAAATACAGTGGCAACAGCTGAAATAGCGCCTCCCGAAGGTCAGGAAGAAAATTACACCTGATAGCCTAAAAATGGAGGACAAGATGCAGCATTCCTGTAATTAACCCGACCCCACGGAAGAGTGGTCCTTCCAGTCCAATAAAGAGGAAGACATCTCTTACTGGGAACCCGAACCGAGTCACATCCACAAAAAACCCCAAGAATGGTGGGGGTGCCTGAACTCGGCACAAACAGAAAAGACCGCCCTCTATGATGACGAATTTGGTCGACAAGAGAAAGAACGGGAGCAGCAGATAACCCAATATTTCTGTCAGCTAAAGCAACTGCAAGAAAAGCCTGGCGTATATAATGAAGCTGCTAAAGTATCAAATAAAAAAGGAGACCCCAGTATTCCTGATGGGACGGAGTCATCCAAAACAAAAAAGCGGAAAAAGAAAAGCGGTTCTTCACTTACCGTGGAAGGAACAGACACGTCCGCAGATCCTGTGGAGGGAAAGGGGGACCGAGTTGCCCTGCAGCCTAGAGAAAATGGAGAATTCGTCCCGCGGTTAACCGAATATCCAGAGGGCCCAAGGCAGAAGTCGTGTGCGCCAAAGATGTGTCTATCCGGTGCCAACAGTGAGGAACCCTCAACCAACCATCCCAGGGAAGTGGAGCCGGAACCAGTGAGTGACGATCCCTTGACCAACCCTGAAGATGCCCTGAAAAATGCCAGGCATGACTGTGATATGCTCCGTGAACAATTGAAACAAAAGGAAGATGGTTACACAGAGCTACAGAAAAATAACGTGAGGCTATATAAAGATGTGCTCACAATTTACTCTTTAGCCAGGACAGAATTGGACGATCTCAAGACTGAGCTAGATACTACAAATGCTACTATTTCCGCCATGGATGGAAAGCAGAGCCAATCTGATAAAATGGTTGCTACGCTAAAGCGGAAGTATGAGGAGGTACTGAAGCAGATGACAGTCTTCCAGCAAGAGGTTCACACTCTTCACACAGAGCTGAATGCCTCACAACAGGAGGTCAACAGTGTCCGGATAGCGGTGGACGTATCTCAGAAAGAGGTTCAGACACTCCGCAGAGCACTGGATGCCTCAAATCATGAGACAAACAGCTGCCGCACAGACCTGGAATTTCCAGAAAGGAACTACACAGTTTCACTGAGGAGCTGGACATTGCTAAAGAAACTATTGCCAATCTTAATACAAATCTCCAAGTCTCCCAGAAGGAGCTTCAGACCCTCAACCCAGAGAAGGATGTCTCACCCCAGGAGACTGTCAGTCTCAAAGCAGATGTGCGTAAATGGAAGGATGACTGCAAAGAGGCCCTGAATAGTGCAGAGACTGAAAAAGGAGAACATTTAAGATTACAAAAAAAAACGTAAAACTCAAAGAAGAAAATTTTCATTTGACAAACGACGTCAGGGAAAAGAATGAAAAGCTGCACGAGCTTAAAGAAATAAATAGACTTTTGGAAGGTGAGAAGTTTGAAGCAGCGCACCGACTGCAGAACCAACTGCAAGGTTTGCGTACGCACCTCGAGAAGGCAGAGGAGAAGCAGCGAACTCTGCAGGATGACAATCTGCAGGCTGTTAAAGAAATTCAAGTGCTGCAGGAACATCTGATGACCCAGTATGTCCCCGCAAAGCAGCATGAGAAACTGAAGGCTACCCTGAGCATCACCAAAGCAATGCTAAAAGCCAAGCTTAGAACCCAGGTGACTCGGCACAAAAGGGAGCACAAGAAGGTCCAGAAACTGAAACAAGTAACTGTGGCCCAAGCAAAGAAGTTCATAGTGCTTCACAATGCAATAAAAATGTGGAAACAAGCTCAGAGAAAGCAAAGCATGCAGATAAATTCCCTGAGAAGAGACTTGCAAGACGCACTCAAAAAACAGGGATCTCTCGCAGATGAGATTACAGTCCTACAAGGACAAGTATTGACCCTGACTAAGCGTCAGTATCCCACAGCCTCAAAAACCCATGAAGACAAGGGTACAGTGAGAGCTGGGAATACCGCTCATCTGAAAGACAAGGTTGCAAAATTTGAACCACCTAAACAAACACTAGCAAAACCTTCAGCCACCCAACAGGCAACAAAAGAAGGTACAAGTGCTGAATTAAAACCAGAAGAATCCTTAGCTGATGAAGCTGAAAAGATGGGACATTCTCTGGAAGTGGTTGTGGAATTGCAACTTAATCTCAAAGAGGCTGAACCCCATTGAGTGGGAAAAGGGCAGAGAGACAGCTTCAAGAGCGGAAAACTCAAAGGGCTGTTTTTAAATGCTCTGCAACTGCTGCCATACAGTATGCCTACAATAAGATGAGCACCCGACGCGAGGGAAATCTCATGACCGCGCACGTAGAAAAAAGACTATACTTGGAAAAAGTCCTCCTCGAGCGACTGAGGGGTGCTGATCTCCAGCACCTTCAGGAGGAGACACGAATAAACTGGAGAAAGGGCTCCAATCCCAGCAGGACTGAGGGTTCTCTTCCTCCATCCACTCTCATTCAAGTCACACAGATGTCTAGAATGAGAGTGGAAGGATGGGCTTTGGCCGTGGCAAGCCCGAGCTTCCCACAAACAGGGGAGGTATGTAACAGGGGAGTAATCCCTGTTCAAGTAATGTGCCTTTAATCTAGCAGTGTGGTGGTTAACTGCTGGTAGTCAATTAATAAACACCACCTGCCTGATTTAGATTGCTTACAAAAGCCTATCTGTTGAGACAGGAAGTGACTCCTTAGCTCACATGTGAGCTGAACTTTGGAGACAGAGCAGAGGTTCTTGAGTCTCCCAGGAGAGACTGACCAAGAGAACACAGATCTCTGGAGCTGACCTGTCTTGAGCTCTGCCAGAAGACACAGCATAGCTGATTTCAAGACACAGGGAAAACTTCTAAACCTGAATGCTGACACACCCTGAGGGAAGGGAGCTGAACCAGGAACTGAGAAGATTTTTCCCTCCAAGGAACAGATAAGACTTTCATTCTTAAGAGACTTCTTATATCTGCTTATTTCATGCTATATGTTTTGGGGCTGGGAGACATGCTTAATTATGGGAGTTGTGAATTGCATGGTATTTCACTAGAACCACTCCAAAGTGGAGTGGACAAAGAAGCTTTGTTTCCCCCTTGTTTGGATGGTTCCCTACTGTTAAGGAAAAGGCACAATAAAGCCTCGTTATAATTTCACCTTATAAAGTCTCCAATTGTGTACCTCTGTGAACGTCCGTCTACAGTCCACATCCGGGTTAGGGACCATGTTTAAGTCCCCTCCTACAATATATAGTTGTTCTTGGTTATCCCCCATTGACTCCAATGTATCCCTTAGAAAATCAATTTGTCCCTCGTTAGGTGCATATATATATTCACTAATGTAATATGTTGGCCTGAGAGAAGACCATGTACCACCAGTGACCTCCCTTCTTGGTCTTTCTTGACCTCCAGTGTCTGCAATGGGATACCCTGTTTATGGTCAAAGTTTTAAAGTTTGTAAATGTTATCGGTTCTATGTTTCACTATACAACGACGTTGTGGTGGTTAATGCTTATTATATAATAAGGACTTTGAGGTTACCCCCTTTGCTCCTATTTTAATCTACTTTTACACATTATGGCCCGGCACATTAGTAGAGGACCTACATACAGCATCAAAGGCTATATGCAAGGGGCACATTAACATTTAAACCTAACTTTACTGTTATTCTAAAGGGGAACAAAAAAATGTATTATCTGGGAAAAACAAACAAAAAGCTATTGTTGTTAGAGTATTGCCTCAGAGATTTAATTTACAACCTTATGACTGGTCACGTATAGGTTTTAGAAATATAGTACCGTATATTCTCTTTACTCGTGTTGCTTTTTGCTTGTGTATCTTATCCTCCCCCCTATCCCCCCACCCCCAACTGCAATGTGCCCAGTTTTCACCCTTCCCTGCCATGCTGGGTGTTTGATCTGGTAAGCAATCTACCCATATCTCCTTTTGTTAGTTGCACTAGGTTTTTCCTCCCCTTTGTGTTTTGATCCTCCTGGTAATGATGTTACATGGTACTGCTCTTAGTCAGGACATATGTCCCAGTTATAGAGTTATAGGTGCTCTACCCTCTTTCAAGGTGTTAGTTCTCTGTTTCTCCAATTAGTATTATACTGTATATATGTATTCTCCTGTAAAGGGCTTCAATTGTCCCAGCAAATGTAACGCAGCTTCCATGCAATATAAAATAATGAAAGCTGATATTTTGATGCTTCAGGTTACCCATTTTAGTCTGCCCTCCTCACCCAAGTTCTTGGATACAAAAATTCTCCTCTGTATTTCTCTCTTCTGCCTCACAAGAAAAAAGAGCCATTGCAATTATGTTTATTAATAATGTTCCCTTTATTATGGATATAAAGAAAACAGGTAGAGAAGATCGATATTTGATATTAACCAGTACCATTTATAATGATGAGGTTACCATAGCAATCCTGTATGCCCCAAACACCTACAGTAAATCATTCTTTGAGTCCTTCTTTAAATGACCTAGGAAAAATAAAAAAAGGTAAATTATTGATAGGAGACTTTAACTTAGTCCTAAACCACTAATTAGACAGATCTAAAACACAAGGAGGAATGTAAATGTGTTCAATAACCTTATAGAAAGTAAATACATCCCTATTGAAATGTTAAACTACAATATTATATTCATGCCTTAAACAGGAAAAGACCTTACTGACTGCGGAAACAATTATCCTATCTCACTAATTAATCAAAATGTTAAGATATTGGCAGAGAAATTGGCTGTAAGATTGAATGATGTCCTACCGGACCTTATACACCCAGATTTATTCAAGCACTGAACAATATCCACAGGATGGTGAATTTTATCCATCATGCTAACAACAGTAAGGTTCCAAGCAACACTCCTGTCCTTGTACATCATGAAGGCCTTTTGATTGGCCAGATCTTTTCACTAAACTGCTAGTCTTTGGAATACAGGGACAATTCTTGAATTGGACAAATTACTACAGTATATAGCATGACTACAGTGAACATAAGAAACTCAGGGTTAACAAATAGATTAGCAATTAAAAATGTTATGAATCAAGGTTGCCCCCTGTCACGCTTGTGCTCTCCTCACAAGTGCAGGGAGAAAGGGAAGGACTCGGTAGCGAGGTGGGGAGGCCGCAGGGGATACGAAGGGAGTAAGTTGCCGCGCAGCTGGGGATCGGCGCACGTAGTCACGTGACCGCGCCGCGCGCATCAGAATGCGCGACGCATCCGGAGGTGCGGAGCTAAGCTCAGAGACACGACTTATCCAGCTGCATGTGCACGCATGCTCTGACAGCCGAGCGGGAGTGCGCGCGTTCTCAGGCACCAACGCGGGGGATGCTTGAAGCCAACGCTTCAGCACGGGAGTCTGGAAATGGAAACCAGAAACATGGGCATGGAGTCCAGAGCACAAGGTAACATCCAGAGAAGGATTGCTTCTTGGAGAACGTCCAGACTTCTTAAAGGCATAGTGACAGAAACAGCAAGGTGCAGCGAAACTAAACATAACATAAGGGTTCTTAGTCTAATCCATTGGCCAAGGAATTATAAGCCTGCTACCACGTCAAGGTGAACCCTACTAAGCAGGTACCTACACTACCGACGGTAAACTAACCTCAGTAGTATAAGAGTGACTGTCCCAGTCTTCCGGAATCCACAGGAGATAAGTAAAGGTCCCAAGGAGGTCTAGGCAGGAACAGTATGCGATGAATACTAGCAGGCACCAGGGCAGGCAGCAAAAGACTAAATGCAAAGAGAAAGTCAAAGAGAGGCTTACTTCCTGTCAGGAGGAAGAGGGCAGGGTTTGCCAGAAAGCAAGATGGCGTTGCTTGCTTCAGAATCCTTAAAGACACAGGATCTTGACTCGCAGCTAGAGGGCAGCGATCAGAAGTAAACAGGTAAGGAAGGAACACGCCGCAGGGGGCGTGTTCCGCGCATCGATACACCCCCTTTATCACTAAAACCTTTATCATTACGATACAGAAGGACCCAAATATTTCTGACCTAGAATTGGGCGAACAGGAATACAACATTATTTGCCGATAATGTGGTGGCCACAATTACAACATTCTTGCTATCCCTACTGTACCTAACCTTTATAACACTTTAAGCAAATCTGAATCGATTTCCGGGTTAATACTAAGGTCACCCCCTTTGGGCTTACTAAAGGGGTTAACTGTGTGGGCCCACATAGGGTAGCACTCCTAGCCGATCACATGGTACTGAGGTGAAACAGTAAAGGTTAAGCCCTGGCCCTTTCTGCCTGGAGACTGTGCTATAAATAGAAAGGGGGAAGCTTCTGGAACTAAGGTTCCAGGGAGGAGTGACAGTTGAAGGAGCCTCAGCGTAAAGTACTGTAATTTAAATATGTTCAGTGTATAGATAATGTAGAGTCCTGTACCAGTTTGTTATTTTGCAGTCAGGGAAAGTGTCCACTCTAGATAGCACCTGTAGCCATGATACTACAAAAGATCACAGGTTCCCACAGGGGAAGCCTATGTGCCATAGGGGCTGCCCTAGAAGTAGCCCTGGGATCTAATCGAGCGGTCATGCTGATAGGCCCCCTGTTGTCTCTGAATCAAAGTGCCTTTTTGAGAAACCAACTGTACAGTACCTGGATATTGATCAGCTGGTAGTTGACTCCAATGACATTAAACAAAATCTATGGTCAGCCTTCACCCCTAAGCAAATGCCCCCTGTAACCTCAGCACCAGAGTGCTACAGATCAGGTAAGCATGATATTACATTAGCATGATGACCCTTCAGTTCATGAGAGTAAGGATAACCTAAGATGGGGCTCTAAGAATACAGAGAGTTATGGAAGCTACTCTAAAGATGGATAGCTATAAATATGCAGGCTTATGACGCCTTTGGCCAAAGGGTTAACTAAATAACCAATTATTATTATTGAAGTATTTTACTTTATATGTTTTGTCAATTGGATGCAGCATTGGGCACCCCCTGTCTCTTGCTATATACAATTGCCACGCTCAGTAGCTCTCTGGTTGACATAAATATATATTCACTTTGTGGTGGGTGTGGGAGTTTGAGCTTGCTGGGTATCTGTGTTAACATATACAGACGCAGCCTGCGAAGTCTGCACCTTAAACAAAGTAATGAACCCTGAGTAGCCATAACATAGACACTGATGTAAATGCCCTAAGAGCCAGGCAGGGAGGGTTAAAATAGTAAATCACAAGCAATAACATTAATCTGAACCCTGAGATTATTCAATTAATTAAACTCAGTTTCAATCTGAGATGGCAAAAAGAGAGTGCCACGTACGTTGGATTAAAGATTACTAAGAACTACAATACATTATATAATTCTAACAACCCATATAATGTATGTTTAAAACCTTGAAACTTGGTCTAGATAAGGGTGGGCAATTATTTTGACTGGGGGACCACTTTACGAGCTTTGTTAAGCTACGGTGCCAATAACATAATGTCATAATCTTCTTCTCCCCTACATCTCCCCAATATACCCCAATTTCTCTCTCTTACTCCCCTCACTCTCCATTCTCTCACTCACTCTCCCTTCTTCCCTCACTCTCTTCTCCCCCTTCTCTCACACTCTTCTCTTTCCACCCAAGGCCTCCCTCTGCCCCCAGTGTTCTACCTCTGGTGCAGGTTGTGGTGCACAGCTGTGATGGAGGGAGCCCACCAATGCAGAGATTAGGGAAGATGTCAAACTTCTGGTGGGGTTCATGTTAGGCCCCCCTGGATGGGCTTCCACCAATGCCAACATCTTGCCTCCACCACCGCTCTTGCAGATGCCAGTGACGCATGAGGCAAGAGAGGTTTGGAGAGAGGGTGGGCCACAGAGAATGGTTTGGTGGACCAGATGTGACCTACAGTACAGGCTGTATTTTGCCCGCCCCTGGTCAAGATACTCAATATCGTGCATAGGAAAAATATATTCAAGTTAAATTATTCTTCTCCCTAGGAATCTCCATCTCTTTGGTATACTCCTCATTATGGTCAAAATAAAGAATCTAGAGGATTTACTAAAATATGTAATGAAATTAGAATGGAATAAAAGTAAATCCAGAAGGAGATGTAATGTTTTAATTTTACCTCTGTCTAGAAAATGGGCTGGCTATTATACCTAGATTATTAGAATATTATAGAGCAGAGCAAATTGCCCAAATAGCTCTTTGGCACTCTGTCCCCAACTCTATCTGATGGGTAGATATTATATAGTTACATTGTAGATGAGGTTGAAAAAAGACATTCGTCCATCAAGTTCAACCTATGCTAAATTTAGATGACAGATACTTTATCCTATATGCGTACATACAGTATATTGATCAGTAGGAAGGCAAATAAAAAACCCAACGTGAAATATCATCCGATGATATCTCATAAGGGGAAAAATAAATTCCTTCGTGACTCCAAGAATTGGCAATCAGATTACTCTCTGGATCAACATCCTTCCCATGTTTACTTATTTGGTATATCTCTGTATACCTTCCCATTCTAAAAAGATGTACAATCTTTTTTTGAACAAATCTATTGTATCTGCCATCACAGTCTCCATGGGTAATGAATTCCACATTTTAACTGCCCTTACTGTAAAATAACCATTTCCTTTGTTGCTGGTGAAATCTCCTTTCCTCCAACCTTAAGGGATGACCATGTGTCCTTTGTACTACCCTTGGGATGAATAGTTCTTTTGAAAGCTCTTTGTACTGTTCGAATATATTTGTATGTAGTTATCATATCCCCTCTTAGACGCCTCTTTCCTAATGTAAATAAATCTAATTTAGCTAGCCTCTCCTCATAAGTTAGATTGTCCATCCCCTTTATTAATTTGGTGGCTCTTCTCTGCACTCTATAGTTCTATAATGTTTTTACTAAGGAGTGGTGCCCAAAATTATACTCCATATTCAAGATGTGATCTTACTAATGCTTTATAAAGGGGCTTACTTTATAAAGTAATGCTTACTTCCCTTCCAACCATTGCCCATGTAATGCAAAATAAGATCGTGTTTGCTTTTGCAGCTACTGTATGACTTGCTAAGCCTGTTTATGCTTGTTGCCCAAATGCATAACATTTCAGTTACAGTATCTTTATTAAACCTCATCTGCCATTTACCTGCCGAAGTTTCCAGTCTCTCCAAATCCATCTAGAGAGAAATTAAATTCAGCTCTGATTCACCTACCTTATACAATTTAGTGTCATCAGCAAAGATTGGGACTTTGCTCTCTATGCCAACCTCAAGATTATTAATAAACAAGTTAAAAAGCAGAGGTCCCAGTGCCGATCCCTGAGGTACTCCACACAAATTTAGCCCAACCTGAAAAAGCTCCATTTATGACAACTCTCTGTTGTCTAATCTTCAACCAGTTTTCAATTCAGGTGCAATTTTTTTTACTGAGACCAATTTGCTTTATTTTGTACACTAACCTCTTGTGTTGAACTGTATCAAAAGCCTTTGAAAAATCTAAGTAGACCACATCAACTGCATTACCCTGGTATACATTCCTACTTACCCCCACAAAGAAACTAATAAGGAGAAAGAGTGGCTCAGTGAATAAAAACACTGACTGGCACTGCGTTTGAAGCAGGAAAATCTGTTAATACCTCTGCTTTTTACTTACTGTATGTCCAACAATTTGCCTGCCCATCTCACACTGAAAGGGTCCTATATTTTCTTTTCTATTTTTTTGTTATTAAGGTTCTTAAATATCTTTTTAGGGTGGATCTTACTTTCAGTTGCAATCCTTTTTTCATTATCCATTTTTGCTCATTTGAGTGCTCTTTTTCAACTTTTGTTACATTCCTTATAATTCTGATATGATGCATCCATCCCTTCTGACTTCAAGAATTTAAATGCCTGCCTCTTCTTTTCACTACTCCTCACCCTATAAACACTCTGATGTGGGCTCCAAAGAACATCAGATTTTTAAAAGAGGATGTATTCCCAACTACCCAACTTTCACTAACGATATGGGATACAATTAATGATAAGAAAAACCTCATCGCTCTCAACATGAACATGTTTCCTCTAATTAGCAATCCTATTTTTGACCCTTGTTTAGAGCATAAAAACTTCTTCTGTTTGTTCAAAAATAAGATCATAAGTGTCAAGGATACGGTTAAGGATGGTAAGCTTTACTCTATGGATTTTATGGAGGAAAAATACAATATTCCCAATTCTGACTGCTTTTACTACCTCCAAGTCTGACACTTCATACAAAAAAGCTTTGCAGAAGGGGTTTCAGGTTCCAACGCTTATTGTAAAACAATCTGCATAATTTCCCCCATGCAAAATGTATAATCTCAGTCATTTACCAAAATCTGCTCATGGAAAGCACATAAGCAGAAATGTCAATTGGAGGGTGACTTGGTAGATGGGGTGGAGCTGATTTTTGAGATGATATCTGGAATGCTACAGCTTCTGTCTCTATAAATACAATTATTAAGGAGAATAGTTATAAAATGTTATACCCTTGGTATTTAAGTCCAACTAAATTAAACAAAATCTAGGAGGCTCACAGGAGGCTCCTGTTTTGCTTTTTGGAATCCTACACTAGAATTATTTAGTGAACCTATATATTTTTTGAATACTTCGTTATGGACAAGCAAGAGTATGCTGACGCTTTTTTAAATTTTTGATTATGTGCTTCGGATATATGTATTATTTACTATGTACCATCTCCTCCCCCTTTTCGTTCTGTACCCCTTATCCCACTACGCCATATATTTTCTGTAGCCTTTAAAAATCTTTTCAATAAAAACAACAGAACATCATCAATATATCTTAACCAAAGATCGATATGATTAGTATAGATCTCATTACCCTCCATGAATACTAATGTTTCCTCTTCCTCTTTGATCGGAAGATGTACCATCAAATTCAGGGTACCACCATGGCACCACTTGTGCTCCCACCTACACGAATATATATTTGGGATGGTGGGAGGAAACAGTGGTATTCATGGAGGGTAATGAGATCTATACTAATCATATCGATTTTTGGGTAAGATATATTGACGACGTTCTGTTATTATGGAATGGGACTGAGGCTCTGCTACGGATGTTGATTGATACACTTACGGCTGCGCACATAGTGACGGCGACAGTGTCATGCCGTCACATCAAAACAAATGCATTGCCGCCCTCGCGTGTGCTTATAGTAAGCACAACGTGATGGTGCGATGGAGCGACGGCTTGGTTGCGATCGCTGGAAGTCATCTCAATTTGATTTTCCAGCGACCATAGCCTGACGTTGCCATCGCGTCGCCAGAACTATAAGCATTGCCTAACGTGAACAACTGTAATCTAAAACTCACTTATCAATTTCACCCCCAACGTATAAACTTCTTGGATCTTACAATTTTTAAAAACAAAGACGGCAAACTTGAAAGTACGTTATTCCATAAACCAACTTCCACTATAAGCCTTTTGATGGCCAACAGCCACCATCCAGTACATATGATCAATAGTATTGCTACTGGACAGTTTCTCCGATTTAAGGCGGAATTGTTCAGATACCAATGAGTTTAAAGTACAAGCTACAGACATGACTAACCGTTTGTTGGAAAGGGGCCACAGTAAGCGAGTTATGAAGCGGGCATATCAGAGAGCAATGAGACCATCTAGACCCTAACTTCTTACTCAGAACCCACAAAAAGGAAAAAACAATAACAATACGGTTAGATTCATTAGTACATACAACGACCTGTGGGGCTCAATCCGTCAGAGTCCCCAAAAACAATGGCACATCCTTGTGCAAGACTGTGACTTAACAGAGGTCTTGAACTCAACTCCGAATATGGTGAGTAGACAATCGAGGAATCTGAAGGATATACTTGTGCGAAGCAACCACAAGGACGTGCCTAGGAGGACTTGGCCTGGACCCAAACCAAGCGGATCTTTCCCCTATGGTCATTGTAAGGCCTGTACATCAACGGTAACAACAACAAATGATTAAGTACATTCTAATCTAGTGATCTTTCCTGTTTAATCATGTATCAACTTCCTTACTACCGGTGTTGTCTATCTCATTACGTGTAAATGTGGGAAACAATACGTGGGGGAAACACACAGACAGCTTAAAAAGAGTATCCTTGATAAGCTCGTAATAACAGAGATACTCCTGTCGCCCGACACGTAAATGAGATGCACAATGGGGATTCCAAGGCGTTGAATTTCATAGGTATAGAACACGTCCCCTGGGGTCCCTGTAGGGGAGCTTGGGACTGCAAGTTGCTACAGAGGGAGTGTAGGTGTATACACACTCTTGGGACACTTACCCCTCAAGTTATGAATGAGGGGTTCCTATATTCCTCATTCCTATAATAGTTACACTCTAATGGAAGAAGGATTAATATACCTGTATCTATACCTAAAATATCATCCACAGTATCACTATCGATAATGTGACTCTGATATTAAACTCTGCGTTCACCAATATAAAATGTTCTGGTTTACACCATGCTTCTGACATAACACATACACGCAAGAGTACTATTATACATGCCACTTTTTGGGGCCAAGTTCTCAGAATAGAATGTAGCAGTCGCGGCTGGGATTGCAAGCCAAAAAGAGTACCAGGTGCTATCTCCCAGTCAAGGGATTTCATGTCTCAGGAATGGATACAGCTGTGGCGTCAGGAACTTCATGCCGATTTGAGTTCCAGGACATTTCCGGCTAAGTCCCGGTCAACTACAAACTTTGTTTTATGGACTGTAGAAGCTAGGAAAGTCTATTTTTCCCCCAGACCCCCAATAAGTGTGCCTTTCTCTTGTATTTTGTAATCCACTGTGTGTACGTCTGTTTCAATGGAATAAATGACAATTTGTTTTGCTATTTGGTTTTCCTCAGTGATATGATCCCGGTATAAAGGTGTAAATGCCTGGTCTCCGTGACTGGCTTATTTACTGGTGTTATGTTTTAAAATCCTGCAGGGTCTTCTAACATAGAGAGAAACTCGTAGATTGCGAGCTCTCAAAACCAGTGGTAACATACACAAGTTTTAGAAAGCAAAGAAATCACAGGTTCTCATTTGTCACATAGTTTACTGCCACCAGGCGAACATGGACAGATGGTCAGTATTGCTGACCGGAGGAGGATATACCTTCAGCTGCAGTTGCAGTGTCCACTAGTCCACCCAGGGGGCAGGAGGTCACTCCAGCCCTGGTGAAAGTGGAAGGACATGGGGAGGGAGCGGTCATCAACATGGACATTGTTGTTGGGCCAGTTATAGAGAGTGCAGCCATGGTAGCCCCAGTGGCTAATGGTCTCTTTACGCCCATAATTGCCGTACTACTTGCTTCATGGGGGAAGGGAGGGTCACACTTGCTGAAAGGATTCAGACGCTTGCGGCTGCACAAGGGTCAACAGCCCCATGCTCCCATCCTGATAACGGGTAGCAGTCGCCCTCCCCCCCCGAGTGGACCACCACAGCTACGGCAAATTCATTGATGGCACAGATAAAATTGATCGCTACCTGAAGATATTTGAAACACAATGTCATCGGGACTGGGTTTGGTGTTTAACCCTGTTATTGTACGGCACTGCCTTGGAGACCCTCCAGGCTATTCCCACCGCAGATGGCAATGGCTACAGACACATTAAAGCCCTGTTACTCACCCAGTATGCCCTCACCCCAGAAGCTTACAGAAGCATGTTTAGGATGGAGGAGAGACGCCACCGGGAATCCTACATGTGGTTTGCGTCTCGCATGGCATTGCATGGGACTCAGTGGGTGGAGGGATGTGGTGCCACACTCTTTACTGGACGTGAGAGAGTGAATCTTTGATTGAAAACCAAAGACTTATGTGGATGCTGCTAACATGGCTGATGAGTTTGTCACCAGTCGGGCACTGATGCGCAAGAAAGGGGCTGCCTCAGAAACGGACACTCCGGCCAAGGGAGCAAAAAGCACACCTCAGTGAAAAAGCAAAACTGCAGCAGATGGAAGCTGCAGAATTTAAACACGAGTGTAGGTGCTACAGTGCAACAAGACTGGTCACATAAAGCCAGACTATCTGGACCGTCACAAGTCCGGTACCCCTTTACAGGGACAACGCTCTCCAGCTGCAAAGCCAGTCACCAGCGTGCGAGAGGCAGCTACAGAGGAGCAGAGTGCAACCATCCAACCAGCCCAGCAAGGGACTTCAACGGAAGATACTACACCTGCAGCCAGTGCAACAGCAGCAGAGATAGGAGGACATCAGATTGTGCCTGTTGGGTTGCAATCCAACGATGTCCGGCAAAAGCATTTGAGCACAGTGACTATTGGAGATCGCCAAGCAGCCGACTTGCTCGACTCCGGTGCCACTGTTACCCTGGTCCGACCTGATATGGTCTGGCCAGAGGATCTACTCCCGGGCACCGGGATGCAGGTGACAATGTCAGACGGAGGACTGCGGCCCATCCAGGTTGCCTGGGTATTCCTTGATTGGGGTGCCGGACGTGGCATGAGGGAGTTGGGTGTATTGCCTTAGTTAGATACTGAGGTGCTCCTCTGTAATGAACAAAAAGAAAAATCAAGGTGCTAAAATGTGAATCCTAAATATATACAATAATATATTGATATCAAATATTCTGCTGCCTGGGTGAAGAGGGGGATCTCACAACATCACAAAAAGTGCTAGACGGAAAGGTGAGACACCTTGGCGCATGAATATTGAGCTGATGATATTCTTAAGCACTGATGGTGTACCAAATTTCCCACAGAATATGCTGTAATAGCAATTTTAAACAATAAACATTTATTAAAAATATATTAAAAATACAATTGAATAGCTCTTATATTAGGAGTCTAATATATATACCCTGTATCTTGATTAAGCTTAATCAGCCCGCATCATAACATACACACTATTAATATAAAATGCAAACAGATATGTCCAAATGTTGGACTAGGGTGTAGAAGTAGATATATCCCCTCTATGCTACAAAGATGGATACTTGTATCAATGAGTCCAAGGTTGGATTGCGATCTGATAAGTGCTAAAACACAATAAAACTTTGAAGCATACAGTTCCCTTTCATCCGAGGAAACATTGATTGAAGACTGTGTGAATTGCACATGAAATACGAATGCGTTGTGGTAACTTGAGGTATTAATGGGATATTGTCACGGTAGACCAGGTCTCATCAACACATTAATACCAGGATTCTGGATTGAGCACAACAAGCAGGGCAAAATAAATTGTAATTTATTTATTTTCAGACAAACACACAAATCTTCACAATTACACTGGATAAACACTTACTGGGATGGGGAAACGAAATCAAATGTCCACGGAACGAATGACTTGAAAACAAAGTCTCTGGGCACCCCTGCACGCATGCAATTGGGTGCGCGATTTGAGCCGTGTGACAATCCTCGGCTAGGGACACAAGTTGCCACCCCTGTATATCCGCCGGAGGAAATATGTTCGTTTAGTCCTTACCAAATTCGTTCGGGAATCCCTAGCTCAAACGAATTCTGGAAGATGGGTGCAAATCTTCGTTACAATGTAGTTAACCCCTCACACTCCGGAACCGCTGACGCTGTAACTTGGATGTATCTTGGTTGAATCAGGTGAATCCTTAGATGAATCTGACTAGGACTGGCCTGCAGGCATTTTTATAGGGTTACGGGTCCTATCTTTAACATACCCAGCCAATCCGCCCATGGGAACAACTTTTCCCACCTATCCCCGGCTTGCCAGTAGCTCACATAAAGGGCAGAAGTTGCTTCCCGATCTGATAAGAGCATGTGCTAAGGTGACACCTAAGCTGCTTAGCATACCGGGCCCAACCTCTTACCTGGAGACAGCAAGTCTGGGGTTTGGCTACCAAGTGTGAATAGCCCATACTTTGTACCGGTATCTGGTACTTAGCAAAATCCCGGCCACCCTAACACCTAGGGTCTCTGAGGCTTTTCAACTCCGGACTTCTCTAGACACTGGGGCACTAACTTAGCAGGGTGCCCTTTGAAGTACGGAGATGAAAAATCCCTCAGCTCATTCATCCATAACATATTTACATGTTAATGGATTCATTGCCGGACTGGCAGGAAAGGGATCCTGCCTTACATTTAAAACCCCACGGAAACACATGATATTTTTATATATACTTTCTGTCGGGGTGGGGGACATAAAAACAATATGTATGGGCATGTTACATGTGCAACTAACGGCATTCCAAAAAATAGAGTGCAAGCTCCTTCCTAGCACAAGTTAGCCACTTAATTGAATGGGCTCTGTGATGTGGGTTGCGGTTTGACCTATAATCGTTCTGGGTTACAAGCCGGCATACAATGTATCCATGCTGGCTTTGATCGGTAACCACAGACGCACTTCACTTTAAGTGGATAACGAGATGGCTGGATACATTGTAGCTCTCAGGTACTTCAGCTAGACCACAGACCACTTATTCAATTGGCTTTGCGGTTTTTACGTCTGTGGTCTAGAAAATTATACCCATCTTCAATGCAACCACTTACTCGCAGGCACACTTATGCAATTAGCGCTTGGCACAGCGCTAGAAGCTCCCCAGTTGCCCGGGATGTAAATACGTAATAGGTAGTATTATTTATAAATCGTGGAACAATAGGTTGAGTATTTGTTGGAAAGGTTGGATAATAATGTTGAAAAGAAAGATGGAAGAAAATGTAATACGATGTTGTTTAAAAATGGTTTATTGTAAACACACCCCAGTACAATGTATATTTTAGTGACATAAGTGATGTAAAAATGTGAGGTGTGTGTCCTGCTAGGGTGTGAGGCGGCTGGTGGGTGTTCAGTATGGGTGGCGCGTGGGTAGTGAGTGCTTGCTGTGGGTGCGGGTCCTGCTAGGGTGTGAGGTGGCTGGTGTGTGGCGAGTGCGGGCGACAGCTGGTAGGTGATGTTGGTGGGTAGGGGCGGGAGGCGGCAGGTGTGTGTGTCAGGTGTGTGGGTGGGTGAGAGGTGGCGAGTGTGTGTCGAGTGTGGCGGGTGTCTGTTGAGTGCATGCGGCAGCTGTGTGGCGCAGGGGTGTGAGCGGTGGTCGGGTGAAAGGCAGAGACGGTGGGAGTGCGTGCAGGTGAAAGGCAGAAGGGCGGGCGGTCGAAAGGCAGAGGCTGGAGTGCGGCCGAATGGCAGGCAGGGGGGAGGGGAGGTGAAGGGGGGAGAGGAGGGAGGAGCGGGGGTGAAGGGGGGGAGAGGAGGAGGGGGGAAGGGGAAGGGGGAGGGAAAGGGGGAGGGGAAGGGGGAGGGGGGAGAATAGAGGGGGAGAGGAGAGGGGGAGGGGGTGGAGGTGAAGGGAGGGCGGTAAGTGACAATTAATATATCAGGCGGCCGCTTGCTCCCCCTTTCCCCACTGTCTGCCGATCGTCCATCCCCCCCCCCCCAAACCTTCCGTCTGTTGTGGACGTCTGTAGACGGGGGCGCGTGCATGCGTCGGCCGCTCCCTCACCGTCCGCCCGCTCCCACGCGGATCTGAGGCGAGAGGCAGCGTGTCTGAAATTGTTGTGGCTGCTCCCCCGGCCGGCTGTTGACTCCCTCGCTTTGTCCCGGGAGCTCGCTCCCGTGCGGCCGCTCCCCCACTGACTCTAGTGGCCGGGGTGTGAGCTTGGAGGCAATGCGGGAAGGGAGGGCGGAGGCGCAAGGGTTGGAGGCAGCGGGAGGCACAGGGGTTTTGCGCTGGGAGGGGAGGCGCAGGGGTTTGAGGCAGCGGGAGGCACAATAGTGTGAGGCAGTGTGAGGCACAGGAGGGAGGCAGCGAGAGGCGCAGGGGTTTGAGGCAGTGGGAGACGCAGGGGTTTGAAACAGCGGGAGACGCAGGGGTTTGAGGCAACGGGAGGCACAATAGTGTGAGGCACAGGGGTGAGGCAGCGGGAGGCGCAGGGGTTTGAGGCGGCGGGAGGCACAGTAGTGTGAGGCGGTATGAGGCAGCGGGAGGCCCAGGGGTTTGAGATGGCCTGGAAGCAGGGGTGTGAGGCAGCCCGCCAGCAGGGGTGTGCGCTGGGAGGGGAGGCTGTAGGCGCAGGGGTGTGAGGCGGCGGTTTAGTTACTTACCTGGGCGGGAGGTGGCGGAATCTGGTGTGTGTGTGTGTGTGTCACTGTTAGACCACACCGGCCAATGAGAGGTGTGCGGGGGCGGGTGGGCCAAGGGAGCCATCTCATTGGCCTGAGGTGGAGTGACGGGCCAAAGTCCAATGTGATTGCCCTTAGACACAGGGACATACAATGTTTAAAAATATATATATATATATATATATAAATAGAACCTATTGATAGGCTTACCTGCCTCAGTCATCATCCTACTTTTTTAGGTTGATCACTTTAAGCTTCAATTAGGTGTAGCTTAATTGCCTGTTTGGGTATTTTTAACACCTTGTGTTTTCTTTTTTGTACTATTAAAAGTGTTTTTAGTATTATCATCATATTACATTATGGACATCTTAGCTCTAACCTTACAATATACTTTTACACTTACATTATGTGATTGAGTGCTGTTAAATAGGGTTTTTTTCACTGATCCAATCGCCCCACCTGGGATGTTGTTCTATCAGTTCTTAGTGTTGCCTTTCACTCCATTCCCCATTGCACCATTCACACTATCTACATAATTGTTCATTTAGGAGTGCTGGTGTTTTTGTTTTTTCGTTGTGCGAGTTCCAAAATAGCCTGCTCCGCTGCCCCTGGAAGAGCCCTGCAGGATAGAGGAGCTGCACCATCCTAAAACCTGTCCTGTTGTACTCCTCCCCATACCAACATGGAGACTCAGTCCTCCTGAGAGCCAGCAGATCCTGAAGGTTGATCATCAACACCTTGTTTGTGTAGAAACCACATCCAGCAAGACAGAACATCACTATTAATGATAATTAAGATTGAGGCTGTCACTTTCCCACGAACACTACCACTGCTGGTTGAGAGACGCTGCAGGCTGTGTGAGGCTGTGAGAAAGATGCTGGATCCTTTTTCCCCGGTGGTTCATTGACCAGCAGTAAAGAATTGGAGGTGCTGGTTTCCGGAGGGACTTCCTGTGCGGGGCGCACAACCAGAGGGACGTCACTTCCGGTTACTTGGACTACACGGAGGACAGACAGGAGAGGACGCCATTGCTGACATCGGACGGCAGTACTGGCTTATGAGAGCCTATCTCATACCTGCTTTTAAACCTTGTACCTTTGTGAGTGGGCATTTGACTGATTTTAATGTTCTATAAACTATTTGTTATACGTTAATGCACTAGGTGTGCGCCTGTTTCTTTTCTTTTTTCATATACAGTATATATATATATATATATATATATATATATATATATATATTGTGACAAACGCCCCTCTTTTGTAGTGCTGACGTCTGTCTGGGTTCTTCCCGACACAGTCTTCTAGGGTTATTTAATACAAAAACAGGATCATGCAAAGTATTAAGCTGCTTAACTCAGGCTTCTGCCTGCTTTATTTTCATCCAAGTAAGGTACTGCAGCTTTAACATGTGTAGGTTAGAGGTACTCAGATACTTTCATTCAGCAGTTCACTCATTTCATTGTTACAGTATTTCCCACACTGTTATTTCAAGTAAAAAGAAACCAAATTATATAAACAAAATCCTATCCCTTTCAGGGATCTAACTACACATAGAATCAGTCTCTCTAACAGCTGCTGGCCAACTAACCTGGTCCCCCAGCTTAAAACAATGCCCTCTCATTTAGGGTCACTTAGATACAGCACAGTCTTTAGCAACAGCAGTAAACATTTGTTTGGTCTTATCTGTTCGTGGTGGGAACTCGGTCCCGTGTCCAGGCAAATCCTCTGGTACTGTGATACTTGGAGGGGCCGTCAACCCCGAAACTGGAAACAGGGGAGCAGCGATACCCCCAGCCTCCAGGCTCTAAGGAGAGAGAGTCAAATGCAAAACCTCTCTGCTCTAAATACCTGTGCATGTGATTAGAAGAGCAGGTGAGGGAGAACTAGAGCCATTGTAATCTGTGGTCTGGATTTTCCATCCAGCTGCCTGAGGTAATGGGAAGCTGTGGAACGGATCATTTGTAACTATTCCTGCACTTTCTGCTCTAAAATGGGGCAGAAAGCTGCCTAACATCTTTGGACTATGTCACAATATATATATAGTAAAGGGGAAACATGGCCTTTTGGTGGCCACACAATTAACCCCTTCAGTCCCAACAAGGTTTAGGGTTAACCAGCCAGGTATAATACCTTTATTATTGGCTTGGTTAACCCCTTCAGATATCTTCTTAAAGATATATATATATTTGTTTGTGGATATTAGAGTTCCTCCACATGGAAATATATATATTTGTTGTAATACTGTATGTAGATTGAAACTCTACTAGTGTCTATGGTGGTTGACTTTGATAGAGACCCTAATGTTGCATGTGTGATTAGTTTGTAGGTACTTATGCAGGTAACACAATTTATACACCATTTTTATTCACGGACTCCCATCGGTAGTAAGGTACTTCTCCATTGTTGCTCACTGCCCGATTTTGGCTCGAGTCTGCTCTCTATGCATGGAGGGTCCCCCAGTATATGCCCTGGTCCCCAGATCCAGTAAAGAGGTTCTGGGGGATACTCCAACCACATATGAGGTTGCAAGGGTTTTTATGAAACCTAAGTCCAGTTTTTAGTAAAGGAATGAGCTAGATCAGTGGTTCCCAACTCCAGTCCTCAAGGACCACTAACAGTGCAGGTTTTAAGGCAATCCTCTCATTAGCACAGGTGGTCTAATCATTGTGCAGTGCAGGTTTTAAGGCAATCCTCTCATTAGCACAGGTGGCCCAATCATTGGGACTGAACCACCTGTGCTCAAGCCGGGGTATCCTTAAAACCTGCACTGTTACTGGTCCTTGAGGACTGGGGTTGGGAACTACTGAGCTAGAGCTCTGGGAATTAACTAAAACATGTTTTAGTTCTAAGTTTGATTTTTCTTAAGGGAATGAACTACAGCCTGAACCTAAGTGTCTATTCATTCTACTTGGGGACAAGAAAATATTTTATTTCATAAATGTTTAATAGCCATAGGGCTATGAGGGTTTTAAAGTCTGTCAGGTTTGCAGTGTGTGAGGGATATGGCTAGTGGGAATAAAAGTAAAGAGTCCCATTCTACCCCTCATAACTAAAAGACTTAGACGGAAAAAAGTGTAAAGTATATTTTATTAAACAGGTATGGTTAAAATGTTTTATGCTTGTGCACTGTAAAATAAGCTGGGGCTTTCAAAGCCGGTATTCTGAGCAAGCCAGGGGGCTACCAAACTGTTTTGCCACTGTGTCTACTCGAGGTCCACAATTGAAAGCCACAGATGCTGCCAGAGTTGTGAAGAACATTTGGGCAGGATGGCTAGGGGAAGTACCCACATCCTGGGATCAATGCAAGACGTTCCGGTTCTAGGTGCCTTCCCAGACCTGGAGGCACCTAGCCCCGTGGGTGGCAAGTGGCTAAGATGGCAAACTCGTGCATGCCCTTGTTTCATTATGAAGATCCGCAGAAGACTGGCAGCCCTGATTGGCTGGTTCGAAAGTTCCCACGCTGGGATTGGCTGTAGTATTTTCTGAATGAACTCCAAAATACTATAAGAAACCCTGCAGCCAATCCGCTGTTGAGATTGTCTAAGATTTCGAGTGCCAAGACAGCAGCGGCAAATTTGAAATCACCAAAAGATGCCCTTGGAGAAATAGACGTGAGCCGGCTTCAGAAATTTCAAGACGAGAAATTTTCTAAGTCCCACGTTTCGGGGCCAAGTTCTCAGAATAGAACGTAGCGGTCACGGCTGGGATTGCAAGCCGAAAAGAGTACCAGGACGTTTGGTGCTATCACCCAGTCAAGGAATTTCAGTCTCTCCAGAGTGGATACAGCTGTGGCTTCAGTAACTTAATGCCTATTTGAATTTCAGGGCAATTCAGGCTATGTCCTGGTCAACTACAAACTTTGTTTTATGGACTGTAGAATCTAGGAAATTCTATTTTTTCCCCCAGACCCACAGTGTGTGCTTTTCTCTTGTATTTTGTAACCACTGTGTGTACGTCTGTTTCAATGAAATAAATGACAATTTGTTTTACTATTTGGTTTTGATCAGTGATATGATCCCAATATAAAGGTGTAAATGCCTTGTCTCCCGTGACAGGCTTTACCATGTTTGGTCACCCGTTTTTCTGCACTGATTTTCATCTTTTTTGTATCAATAGATAGGGGTACACCTTTATGCAGAGTCACATGGAAGAAACGAGTTTCATATGTAGCTGAGCTCCCTCTTACCTCCGGTGCGGGAAGGGAGGCTGCAGGGCGATCGGAGCGCTGGAGCTCCGCGGCGGACCTGGAGTGCGGGATCCGCCATCTTAGGGCTCGCGCATGCGCAGTGCAAGTCCAGACGCACATGTGCAGTGAAGATGACTCCGCATACACAACATTGTGGGACTACTGGGAGGAAGCAGTCGTGATAGGGACAGTAAGGGAAGAGGACGTGTCCAGGGAGCAAGTAAGCCCATGGACTAGGCCAGCACTTGACCCTAAGGCCCCAGTTAGGCCCCGAACCCTACTAGGAGTAGTGTTGTAGGGAAAGCCCTAGATAGGGACCCTCCCTCAGAGATTTCTAACCAAAGTCACTGTGCTGTAGAACGGACGCCAAGCAGTGCCCTGTAGTCTGGGACCAAGCCAGGGCCCTGCAGACATTATGTGAGACACTCCTGCTTGAGCTCCCCCACGAGGCGGACCATCACCTGTGAGACGAGAGGGGATTTTGCAGACCCCGCATCGTGGGACCACGGATGTGGCTCTGCTACTAGAAGGCCTACACAATTCCCTGGTTGTAGCCTGGAAGGTACCCACATGCACTATCACCACACAAGGGGCGTAGCGCTACCTCACATTCTGGTTGGGAACTGTTCGAAGGACACCAGTTGTTTAGGTGCCTAGGGCACCCAAAGTACTTTGGGGGAACAACACTGGGGCGTTGAGTATTGTGTGGATATTGCATTGGGCATTGTGATTGTTACTGTTATTATATGTGCGGCTGTCAGTAAACCTTAGTTATATACTGTACACGTGTGTATCATTTATTGCTGTTATTGATTCCTGTGAGGGGTTATCCCGACAATGCTGGGATCTCTCATGGGTGGAGGCGGTGTACCGAGAGAAAAAAAGCTCACCCCAGGCTCCCAGTGGCGGAGGCTTAGGCCTCCTGTGAGCGAACAGGTATATCAGCACATGTAGTTCTCTTAGTCATAGGGAAAGGGGGCTACACATATATCTAATGATGCCTACAATTCACTGCTAAAAAGAAAAGCAGTTATCAACAATTTAAACAAACACACAACATTCTCCAACTAAAGATAACACATGTTCAACACCCACATAGAAAAGCTATACAACTGTAAATAATAATTCAGCCTTTAAAAATCAATTTTTTTTTAATGGTAACCAAAAATGAAAGGCCACTTTTCCCTCTCTTTCTCTGGAGTGAATTACTTTTAAACATTGTTTAGCTTGAAACAGTCTTTATCATCCAAGCTGCAGGCCTGTCTAGCGCTGAAGGGGTTACTGTCTTCGATCTAGCTGTGCTAAGTAAAACGGTGTCATAAAAATCGATGAAGTATGTTAACGGCATTCAAATAAGACTCCAGAGTAGACAGATTCAATCAGAAACACAATCTTACAGAGTACTCTGCTGGCATGGGATTGCTGTATGCTTGAGAATCACATCGGGCGATATGTGTCACAGATAGTCACTGATGCTCTAAGTGAGACGTTTCATACATGCTGATACTCAGCTGAAAAGAGTGGCTGACCTGTGTATATAACAACAACTATGATGCAGCATTATTGGTGTAAACATTTTCTTACATGGTGAGGACAATGAGGGTACTATATCGAGATGGTGTCGTGTAGTTTAAATACAGAGAATGCCACCTATACATGGTGGATTTATTTGATGTACAGAACTGGTTATAGGTGCAAATTCTGATCCATTTCAATATGATATTGCTCTGATTCTCTCCTCCCCCAAACGACTCCTTTAACCAATACACCGGAGTGCTGACCACAATCTGTTCTAGCAAACATGTGCCAGACCTCATGACATGGTACAGTAGCTACACCATGAGGTCCCCAGAGAGATAAAAACAAAGAGAAAAAGCACACAAAATCCAATAGTGAAGTACAGTTTACTGATTCCAAAAAAGAATGTAACAAATAGGTATTGCACTCACTGCCATAGAAGACAAATAAGCATATAGATGGATTTCTCAATAAATAGAATTCATAGGCTAGCAGGTAAGTGAGGAGTAGATTCAGGACTCGTCGATCTCTGTTTTCCCACTGTTCATTAGTAATTTCCACAAGTTCAGAGATGGTACAGCATCCACTTTAAATCCGGAAGGCCAGGGGAAATGAACCATGTGTAAAGCTGTCTGGAGAAAACCTCTGTGTCCACACTTTCAGGATTTCAATGGGAGTGCATGTAATGGAGATTAAACTGGGATTGTTGCCGATAGTTGGAGCCAGGAGTCTGGTTCCACAGTGCGATGGTCAATGGAAAGATCAGGGAAGAGCATGCAGAAGGGCAGGTCAGGAAATCCAACGTCAGGGTGCGTGGCAGGCAGGAGAATAGTCAGACAGAGCAGGCAGAAAGTAGTCAAGAGCAAAACAGAGTCGGGAACCAGGTATTAAAAATAACAGAAGCAGAGTAGTAGACAGACCGGAATTTGGACCAGGATTTACAGTGTTCAAGAAGTATTAGGTACTGCAGCAGGGGAGCAACACAACCTTACTCCAGCTAGCAAAGCTGTTGTGAAGCCCAGCTAGCAGGCAGAGGTGCCTTCATATAGGTCTTGGAAGGTCAGGTGGTGTAGTCAGTACTTGTCTAGTGAGGCCCTGCACACAATAAAGCAGTCCAATCATGTGAGACTTCACGTTGCCCCTCTTCTAGGGAAAGCAGCACATGCTTTATTCAGAAACCCTGTATGGAACTCCTGAATTTGCCACGGAGAATGTACTTGCATGATTGCATCTCTTATGTATAAACGACACAGAATGGGAGCACTTCTTACAGATTGCAGATTTGAAACGAGATCATCTCTTATGGATAGCAGACTGGAAGTAACAATGTCTCTTACGAATTACAGACTTGAAGCGAGACCATCTCTTACGGGTCAGTGACAATGGACGTTAAGAGATAGTTCTCTGCCATTGTATTGGCCATCAGTAAGAAGCCATAACCTTGGGGCAGTCGAGTGTCAAGATACATCAATACACATGCCTGGGAATCAGCAATAGCTACATCAGGCTCAGCAAGGAAATTAGTGAGATGTAAACTTGTCTATCAAGTGGAAGCCTTAAAATCAGCAATGTGTACATCAGGCTCTGCAAGGTAATCAGTGAGCGGTAAACCTGTCTTTCCGGTGGAAGCCTTAGTCTATGGCCCCAGTGAGTGTGTGAACGCGGGTGGCGGAACATCTTGCGGCGCGTGCACATGTAAAAGTTGTGATCAGTGAACTCACCACTCACTGACGTTCTGCGATGGGACGCACGACGAGGGGGCGCGGCCATGACATAACAACCTCTTCCATTGGTTGAAATGTAACTAACTGTGATTGGCTTTAAAACATCTGCGTTATCATTGGTTTACAGGAAACCACGTGACACCGTCACCACAAGAAAAGACAAAATCCTTGTCTTTACAAAATCGTGTTTTCTACAGGCACGTGCAGGTAGCTGCTGGGCCCGGCCCCATAGAGGGCCGTATCTTGTTCACGCCGTACACGACGTAGCACTCACAGCCATGAGCAGTGGGGGCGAGGCCTTAGAATCAGCAATGTGTACATCAGACCCTCCAAGGAGATCAGTGGAAGGTCAGCTTGCCTTTAAAGCAGGAGCCTTTGAATCAGCAAAGGTTATGTCAGGTGCCACAGGGAAAACAGTCACAGGTGACAAAGGGCAAATCCACAGGGATAGTTTGTAGCGCAGATTCACTGGGGGTTCTTGCAGATAGCCATAGAGTAGTTCGACGGACCGGAGTCGGGGCAGACAGCAGTCGAAGAGTAGTTAAGAGCAAGCCAGAGTCAGGAACCAGGTATTCGAAATAACAGAACACAGAACCCTAGCAAGCTCTTTTTGGGAATCTCTGAGCCCTCACAAAATATAGCACTCCATTTTGACACATATACATATATATATATATATATTTTGTGGGGGCTCAGGGGTTCCGAAAAAGAGCTTGCTGGGGGTCTGTGTTTTGTTAACCCATTCTCAGCTGTTCCAGCTGGTGGAGGTTAGTGGCTCCTCCTTCCCAGGTTTTAAGCTCGCCCCTCCCCACTTCCCTAGTTTGCAAGTCCCTCATTCTGCTGGATATAGACCCACTGTGGTCTTTCTCCTCCTAATAGAGGTAAATGAGAATTTTAATCCTAATAGAGGTATATTAGTATTTTATCTGGTAGTGTTAGGACCTGCGAACAAGTGTCTGCCTTGTCGTGGCTCGCAAGCTTACAACGCTTTGGCCAAAGGGTTAAACTAAATGACCCTACTTCAAGAGAATATATAAGTATTTTACTGTGTATTTCTGTCATGTTGGATGTAGCATTGGGCTTCTCTGTCATCTGTTGTATTCGAAATAACAGCACAGTAGTAAGACAGACCGGAATTGGGACTAGGATTTACAAAGAGTTTAGGAAGAACTGGCTACTGTAGCAGGGGAGTAAAACAACATGACTCTTGTTAGAGAAGCTGCTGTGAGGCCCAGATAGCAGGTAGAGGTGCCTTTTTATAGAGGCCAGGTAGTGCAGTTAACAGCTATCTAGCGAGAGCCTGCACAGAATAACGCAGCCCTGGCATGGGAGACTTTCCATACACAAGCCAGCAAGGAGATTTCACTGAAATCTCCAAAGTCCCGGATGTATTATAATTCCACCCTGCTCACCAGACAAAAGATTCAGGGTACAGATACCAGCTACGATCCTGGAAATGCAAACCACGCTACTTCGGAGACTCCAGTGAAGTCTACTTGCCGGCGTGTATGGACATAGAAGTTTTGTCCAGACAGCTTTACACGTGGTTTTCTTTTTCCCTGGGCCTCTGGACTTAAAGTGGATGCTGTACCATCTCTGAAGAGGCGGAAATGACAAATGAACATTGGAAAGACAGAGGTCGACGAGTCCCGTATCGACTCCTCACTTATTTGCAAACCTGTGAATTCTATGTATAGAGAAATCCATCAATCCACTTATTTTTCTGCTATGGCTGTGAGTGCAATACCTATTTGTTACATGCTTTAATTGAATCAGGAGATCCTATGAAACATTCTATTTGAGTTCTACTTGGACTTCATTCTAATTGGACTTGGACTTATATTTATAAATATTTTTTCAGTAATAACTAATTATCTGTTGTTTGGTTTTATTTGGTTTATTATTATATATGTTTATATTTGTGCATATTTTTTTTTACCAGTTAATTGGTTCACTTTTAATATCACTTCGATAATTTGTGTTATAATCATATATGATACACTACTAGTAATTCACTTTATCACTATTAAACTTATATCTATATATACTTTGGTATATTTATATCATCTATTTATATTATTGACTTTGAGTGTATTAGCACACTTTATTTGTACATATACCCAGAGAGTTAAACAATGTAATCATGCTAAAAGCAAAGATTTGGCTGTGTTTTTCGTAGGGCCCTCCGAATGGTTGAGTGTTTGTGTTTGTCTTTACCGTTATTCAACCCTATATTTCAAAGAGCCAAGAGAGATAAGGGGAGTCAGAGAGAGGGGAGTTTTGGGTGTGCAAACCATTGATGAGTACTAGTCTCAGTGTCTACAAAGATGTCAAAATACTTGTATGTGCCAGATTTGAATACAAAGGGCCATCAATCACCCAGAATTAACACCTTAAACATGTTGCTGCCATTGGTACACTTTGGTCCTAGGAGTGATTGCCCCTTTAGATGAGATATCCAGTGCTTTAACCCTATAGCTGCCCCAGGATGTAGTCACTACATCATAGGGAGTGGCAGTCTGGGGGCTCCATGACAAAGTGTCTACATTAGGAGAGGCCAACTCCAGTCCTCAAGGGCCAACAATAGGTCAGATTTTAAGGATATCCCCGTTTCAGCACAAGTGGCGGTATAGGTCAGCTGTTGACTGATCCACTGATTGAACCACCCGGGCTGAAGCAGAGATGTCCTTAAAAATTGACCTGTTGCTTATGAGGAACAGAGTTGACCACCTCTGGACTACATCATGTCGAACAGAAGTTTTTTCCCCCCGCTTCGATCGCGTCCTGCGTTCCCATGGAGCGCTGGACATGATCTGCCCAGTGAGGAAACAGCAGAGGAGGACTCCGCTTTTGTTTCCTTCAAAACGGCCACCACCGTCACGTGACCGCTATTGAAAATGACCACGTGACCGCACTTTGCCGGAGGGACCGTGGCACTCAGGCGCCGCGACCGCTCTGGCACCTAAAGGGTTAAGCAAAGCCACAGAAAATACAAATATAACAAAAAAAACAATGTATCAACCCCAAAGCAGCTTTCTACAGTTGCTCTTCAAACAATACTGTTCTAATGTAATATCAATATTAATCAACTCTAAAATTGCAGCTAATATTCTCCCAGGTGCTGAACTGATTAAACAATGAACTGCAGATTCCAGACTGTCTGTGCAGCACACACCAGGAAATGTGGGTTTGTGTCCTAGAATGAAATACCCTCTTTCTCTCCAAGGACACAGCTTTGAAGTGGCAGTCCCACGTTGCACCTGGTCCATTACATTTTCAGTTCCTGGTTCCTTCTTCCCTGCGCCTCTCAAGGTACTCTTGTATCTCGGGAACATTAGGGTCCATGAAGCTTAAAATAATGTGGTTCAACTCCAGAGGAAGCCCTCGTTCCAATAATGTTCAATAAAATGTATACATTTTTAGCGGATTTGTCTGGTAAGTTTTTGTTCTTCCCCATTATCTCTTTAAACCTATTATGCTGCCGTCGTTAACCAAACAAAATAACAAAAAGGGAAAAGTTTGAATTAAACAATCTACCTGTTTATATAACACTTTACAAAAGGTCGTCTTACAAAAGTGCAAAGCAATGCCTTGCAGTTACCTCTGGCACTGAAGGAGTTGAACACGGGGCTGTAACAAAAAATACAAATAGATACCTCTGGTCACAATACTGGGCATAAAATGTAGCATTAACCCATTGACTGCCAAACAAGCATTTGAGTGCCCCATGATGTACCCTGAACGTCACGAGGACCGCCAATCTCGGGGCCCTATAAAGTACAGGGTAATCATGCTAGATAGCTAATTTTCCCGAGAGAAATTCAGTGAACACAATTGGTATGGGAGTAAAGTGTCCTCCACCTCCGATCCTATCCTGGGGGGTCTGCCCATGACCACGTGATCATTACACCTAGTGCAGGTTGCTGAGCGCCAGAGAAGACTGGTGATATCTGATTTTCAGAAGTCAAAGGGTTACAAATCTACTGTGTTGTACCTAGAGATATGAGATAACAACAGCATTAGGAAAGGTCGCTGCTGCTTCTGTTACCCAGGCAGGATGAAATGCCAAGATCTGAACATATGAACCTTGGCAGCCTTCCATTTCAGAGGCAGCACAGCTATCTCCCCATCCCACGTTAGAGACTGAGCTGCTAAGAATTGCTGAGCTGCCCTTCAATTGCATGTTATCTAAGCCATCAGAGAATGGAATAAGTAAGGGTGTTCTTGCAAGGCCACTGTTTTCATGCAAGTCTAATCTCCGGGTTGAAATTGTTTTCGTAGAATCCCATCTGTAGTTACAGTCATCTAACATGCCATTTCAGGTGAATCTATTTACAGTTCTGCCATTACTGTAGGTGGAGAGAAAAGGATTATAGTACTCAGCGCCCAATTCAATATGCTGCAAAGCTGTCTTCCCATCTCTGGGGAACATATCAGTTCTGTCCATTTGAAGTCAGCTTAATTAAACAGTTAATATGTCAGAAAGATGTTTATCAATTTTCATAGTTACTTTAGAAAATGCAAGTCTTTGATAAACTAGTATGTATGTTTTTCATTAATTATATATATGTATGAATAAATATATATGGGGCATTTATGCAGTAACATTATTTGCTGCTTGCCACATTTTTGAGCAATATATATAGATCTGCACAGGTGTGGGAGTGCCCCCATGGGTCATATTGGTTGCAATGACCAGAATGCTTTTCTCCTTTCTGATGAATTTCTGTCTTGCTTTTTTCTAATTATGTTTTTAATTGTACTAATATTATTAATGGGATAGATACCACTATGTATACCAATCTAGAGGATATTTTCTCTTCTTTGCATTACACGTCAATTTATTTTATGTATGTACTTACATTTTAAGGTATTTGTATTAAATTTATATTAAATGGATTGTTATATTATAATACTGTTTTATTCTTTATGGGTTAAAAATGTGTTTCCGCTATTTAGCATATGTAGTTGCATGTCTGCAGGAATTTTAGCATTGGCTAGCCAATTAACCTATCAGGGGATAGTTCTGTGTATAAATATATTCTGCTATCTATGCAACTTCATTTTCCCTGATGAAGTCTTTAGATAAGACGAAACGCGTTGGGTGGAGGTTCTAATATCATTACATAGTCCTCCTTTTATTCTTCGAAATATCAGCAATGATAATTGGATAGTATTGCCATATGAACTTTTGCTGGACACTATTCCCTTACTCTACCCCGTCAACGGACGTAACATCACGCTGACGTCAAACCTCGCAATCTCGCGAGATCTGTGGTACAGTGAGGAAGAGATTGGAAGCAGCTGCAGATGGATCTCTTACATGGCGCGGAGTCTCGGCGTTCCACGTGGAGTCAAGACAAGCTTCCATACAGAGCAGCAGTGAGGAGAGGATTGTGTATATCCTATATGCTTGAAAAATCGGCTACTTTGTAAGTAGCTTTCATCTTTTGCGCAGTTACTTAATACAAACGTATTTCATCATATTTTGCCTATTTCTTGTTTTTTTCAGAGAATCACCTATTGGTTCGGCAATTGTCCATAATTCTCTCTTAGCCCCTGGTACTTTGTATCGGTTTAATACCTATCATTATTTGCGACTGTTTTTGTTCCTTTATTTATTTCATTACTATTGTGTATAGTTTTAGCACTGTGGCAGCATTTGTTGATACATTTTTTGGTTATATTGTTACAAATTGCGCACTTAGTTATTTTATAGCATATATATATCTACCAAAATAGTATCTTCAACAGACAACATCAATAAATGTACCTAAGGCCGAGCCTATAGTGCCGTCGTTGGCGACGGTGACACGGCGGGTGATGTCACCCGTCACCGTTGCCACCGGTGAAAGTTATGTTTCGCCGGGCAGCGGGGTCGCGGGATTCTGGCAATTTGATTTGTTGAAGGGCCGTCATGTGACGCGACGGCCCTTAAAAAATCTAATTTTGCCGGCTTCAGATCCGTCGCTTGTCGCCGTCGGGTGAACTATAAGCGCACGCGGCGGCGGCGGCGGCAATGTATTTGTTTTCGGCCGACGTCGCGTCGCCGGCACTATAAGCGCGGCCTATGTCAGGAAAATTCAGCTGGAAAGTAAAGCCCCGGAGGTGCTAAGGGATGAGATACTGTAATATGAAAACACTTGAACATATCAGTTCTGTCCATTTGAAGTCAGCTTAATTAAACAGTTAATATGTCAGAAAGATCTGTATCAATTTTCATAGTTACTTTAGAAAATGCAAGTATTTGATATACTAGTATGGTGCTAAGGGATGAGATAATATGAAAACACTTGGAGAAAAGTATCCCACTAAAGCACTCTGGTATACAAAAAATATACATTAATTATACACATCACTTGAAAAAAACATAATTAAAACAGTCTCATGGAACCAATAATAAATAACACGCCACAGTATAGCACAAATGCTCTTAGAGCAGTGAATACTGACTACCAAGCCAGAGAGTCAAAATCCATGATAGAGATAATGGGAGCTGTAACAGTGAACAAGGAGGGGTAAGGCAAAAAATTGCCCCCCCCCCCACCTTGACCAGCTGGTCAAGATGCCTGGATCTGTAATATGTATGAAAGGAACCACAGAATTACCACACTTTCCATCTCTGGGGTCCATCTACCAAGCATCAGGGGTAAGTACAAGAATAGTGGAGCTTTATCAAGCCCCTAGGGAGGTCCGAATCGTCGCTCCACTATTCTTGTACTTACCCCTCATGCTTGGTAGATGAATTAAACTGTTTATATGGCAACTACTGGTGAGTGCTGCGGATTTTTTTGATCTTTGGTCTATCTATTCTTGTCGCTGGTTGGTGATCCTGGCTGCAGTGCAAGCACCCCGTCTAACAAGATAGATTATTTGTCTTACCTTTACCCATTTAGAGTGCCCTGAACATATATACTGTAGTTATATATATATATATATATATATATATATATATATATATATATATATATATATATATATATATATATCAAAAGAAGAAAAATCAGTGCTAAAAGATGTATAATGATAATAAATGCTAAACAATGAAGTATATATCATCAGAACAAAAATTGGCAGTATTCCAAAAAGGATATAGGATACATGGCCCGGATCGTCATTACGCATTACGTCATGGACATTACGTCACCACGTTGCGCATGAACAGGCCGGTTCGTATGTGTAACAGCTACAGGCCACACAGCTAGGAGATCTTCTGAGGACTCCAATCCGATGCCGCTATACTTCATCCACGCTTGTTTATTATCCTGATGACCACGGATCGTTCACTATCCAGAGACTGACATCAGAGACGAGCAAAGACAAGTAAAGATACCGGATGGTGGTGATTTATTCACGACATGCTTTTAACTTCCTTACCCTTGTAAGTGAGATTTCTCCCCCCCCCCTTCTTCTCCCTTTATTAAATATACAGTTATACACTATGGGGCGTGCGCTCTCTTCTCTTTCTCCTCTACAGATTCCATAGGATGTGGTTCATCCTCTCGAGAGCAGCCGGAGACCCCCTGCATTTAAGTCCAAAACACCTTTGACGAACTAAATCATAAAGGACTGGTTTTTCACTTCTTTATTCATATTTTTTATTTTTATTTTTATACATTTTTATTATATGTCCCTTTTTGCACATATATGTACTGCGTTATTTTAAGTTATTTTATTGATATTATGTTTATTGTTTATTGTATTTTTTACATAGGCACTGATATTAATTACATTGTTATTTGTATTTACACTATATAATACTTATTTACCATCTATATACCATTTGAGGCGCTGCTTCTTTTTTTTGTTTGTTAGTTCATATATATATATATATATATATATATATATATATATATATATATCAAAAGAAGAACAATCAGTGCTAAAAGATGTATAATGATAATAAATGCTAAACAATGAAGTATATATCATCAGAACAAAAATTGGCAGTATTCCAAAAAGGATATAGGATACATGGCCCGGATAAATTTGGGGTCTGAGCTGCTTCTGTGGAGTGAACCAATTCCCAAACAGATCTAAAAAAACAAAAACCAGAAGCGCATTCACCGTAGTGTATTTCCATTTTTAATATATCATAAGGTTGGAGTAACCTTAAAAATGCACACACAAACAATCGATAATAAATCGCTGTTGGATTAAACCTGATGTCAGGTTGGGATCTCTACTCAACTGTAATCAGGAAACCACGCCAGAGCAAGATGTAACCCCTCACTGATGCACTCCCTGGTCTGAATAGCCTCTGTAAGGTCCAGTAATGATATTGAAAAACTGTCCCAGGTGAGCATCACAGCTCCAGCAGCACCAGAGGAGGTTGTACTCCAAGCGTTCAGTTGCAGTTCTTCATGCCACAAAACGGCAGGGAAATAGCAGGGCTCTGGTGGTGCAGGGGGGGAAGTCCACACCTGGTGTTCAGCAGATCACAAAGAGGGCAAACAGCTGATAGAGGGAGTCACAAATTTCATCAGCGATCGGGGGGTGGGGTGAGGCGCAGTGTGTAAGAATTACGTGACTGCTTGAACCACCAATAGCAAAGGCCCTACGCGTTTCATTGCATACACAGCACCTTCCTCAGGGGCATATGCATATTGGAGAAATGTGTACAGTCACTATTTGCCATCAGTATCAACTACGTTTTAAAAGGCAAAAAAGGCTTTTTTAGGTGTCCAAACTGTTCTGCTTGTGGGTACATGAGACAAACGACTATCTTTAAAGATCTTTTAGAGACACATATCTTTCATATTAAACAGTTTTTAAACTGAAAACCAAAAGGAGTAATTTACTATTTAACATGCCCTTGCCATCAACTTTATGTGGTCATGACTACGAGACAGGTCAGATTCAGGTTACTGGAGCACAGCAGAAACATCAGGAATTCTCAAAGAGATTTGTCCTCTTTTAAGAAAATTATTTCAGTAGTCAGACATTGTTTTGTCGTGTCCCACATCTGATGCTTCTCTGCTATCAGCTTTTACAATTGACAGGGTGTAATTGGGGATCAGAGGTGGAGTCCTTACTCCAGATGAGTATAAATGGATAGTTAATTTGGGTTCTCCAGTGCCTGCAGGACTCAATGCGTCTTTGGGTTTCTCCATGTTTCTAAGTTATTATACATTGTTACATATAAGATGTTGACTGTTCATTTATTATTGTTTTCATTTTGTATTTTGAAACTTGTTTCATTTTGGGCACTTGTATTACGTTATCATGCAAGATACTGATGGAGGGTCTAGTCTGTGTCAGCTGTGATTGGCTCACGTCATCAGGTAGCGAGTATATAGACCTGGCGCACTTTTGCTGTAATACAGCCCCAGGAAGAAGCTGTGGTGAAATGTACGTCCTGGGTGACTTTCTTGACTCCCTCTCCTACCTCCGTTGTGAATGCAGTTTGCCAGTTTTCCTTCACTCCAGCGCTTGATGATTTGTTCGGGACTTTCTGCTGAGTATACAATTTTATTGCTCTTTGGATCATGTGACCGTCGAATATTTTTCTGCCTATGATCTACCGTTACTCCTTATGACACGTACATTTATATTTTATGTTTGTTCTTGCAAGTTACTGCAACTGCACTATGATAAACTAATAGAGTCCTGGTAGTTTCTGTTCTATCATTTCTCTTATAGTATACAGATTTCTGTTTATCACCGGCCGGTCTGAATGATATGTTTTTTTTTTCTTTATCATCTATTATACCCCACTATCACTTTTGTATACAGGTGCTGTAATTTTATATATATATATATATATATATATATATATATATATATATATATATATATATATATATATATATATATATATATATATATAAAATATGTATATGTATATGTATGTGTGTGTGTACAGCAGCTCCTCAGGCTGACTCTGAAGAGGCAGCTATGGAATAAAATAAACTCTATCTCCTTGAACTCTGACACTGAGCAGGGAATGAAACATTGTGTCTGTGACATGTGGAGTCAGAGCTGCCAGAGCACATGAGGTGCTAGGACTGTCCTGGGAGCTAGTAAGGCTTCCTGCTCTAGGCCAGACATTACCCCCTAGGCCCAGGCAGTCCCCTCAATATAGATAAGTGTGTGAGGGATCCCCAACAGCATAGGGATTACCCTGTAGAAAGATACCTCAGCGGAGCAGGAATCAGACTGCGCGTGAGTTACTCCGGCTGGAGGCAGCACTGCATGGCGGCCCGGAAGTGAGGCGCGAGGGGTTTGGTGCCGGAGCCCCTATGGCGTGAGACCTGACCACCCCTATCTTGGAAGCATCCCCTGGTTACAGGCCTGTGCCAGGAAGGTAGACTTGCACCAACGATACACGCGGGTAGCGCTGCCTTCACATATACACTTGGGACAAGGGAGGCTTTGATGGACATAGGGTTCCCGGTGGCCAGGATACCCTAAGTATTGGGGGGGGGGGAGACAGGCACCCTTAGTATTGTACTGTTACTATGTTATTGCTATTGCTGTGTTGCATATTATTCTCTTTGTCATACTGTGGGATCACAGTAAAGAAGTATTACATAACCTGCGTGAGTATGAATTCTAGGGTATACAGTATAGGTATACCGGTTCCCGTGAGGAGCTACCCCTCTAATGCTGGGATCCTCATGGGTGGAGGCACAGCACCCATTCATCCCAGGCTCCCCACTAGTGGAGGCTTAGCCCCCTGTAAGACAACAGGTAGCACCGTAGCGCATAACGCCTGCAGTTTCCCTTAGGGGTAGGGAAGGGGTGTTACATATATATATATATATATATATATATATATATATATATATATATATATATATATATATATATATATATATATATATATATATATACAGTATATATATATATATGTGTGTATATGTATATATGTGTATATATATATATATATACATATACATATATATATGTGTGTATATGTGTATATGTATATATATATATATATATATGTTTGTGTGTGTCTTCACCTCAGTAATTGCCCTGCGCTGCCAGGAGCCAATTGCCTTATGTACAGAGTGAGCAGAGCGAGAATACCCTATGAGGGAGCAGAGGATGTGCAGTGCGGACAAATACATTGGACATCAGCTTCGGGGGGGGGGGTTGTATTCTGCACCTGCATGGGTGGATGCTTCAGATTCTCCCACGTCTGGAGTTGATGTATGTCTTTTTGCAACCTCGTCTACTATACTGTATTATCGTCAATGTAGATGTCGATAAGGAGGTATCCTTTGTATCTCTAAGATAAGAGGTTAAAGAGATCACAAAAGGACGAAGAAATTGATCAAGGTACACACTAGCTTTTGAGGTGAGATTATCAAGACCTGCCACTATCGGACTGCCAGATTGAGGGGAAATCCCTTTATGAAGTATAGGCAGGTGGTAGATAGTGGCAGTTGATGGTGCTTTAATTGAGATATACTCAAATTCATTTTTAGAAATCACCTCCTTTTCTAGCCCCTCTTTTAGAATCTTCATTAGTTCTTTTTGGAACTCTCTTGTGGGGTCAGCCCTCAAGATATTATAGCATGTAGGGTCTGACAGCAAATGAACACATTCTTTGGCATACATAGTTACAGAGTAGATGAGGTTGAAAAAAGACATACATCAAGTTTAACCTATGCTAAATTTAGACAATAGATACTTTATCCTATATCTATACTTACTTATTGATCCAGAGGAAGGCAAACCAAAATCACAGTGTTATATCATCCAATAATATCTCATAAGGGGAAAAATACATTCCTTCCTGACTCCAATAATTGGCAATCGGATTATTCCCTGGATCAACATTCTTCCCATGTTTACTTATTTGGTATATCCCTGTATACCTTTCCTTTCTAAAAAGATGTCCAGCCTTTTTGAACGAATCTATTGTATCTGCCATCACAGTCTCCATGGGTAATGAATTCCACATTTTAACTGCCCTTACTGTAAATAACCCTTTCCTTTGTTGCTGGTGAAATCTTCTTTCCTCCAACCTAAAGGGATGACCCTGTGTCCTTTGTACTACCCTTGGGAGGAATATTTCTTTTGAAAGCTCCTTGTACTGTCACCGAATATATTTGTATATAGTTATCATATCCCCTCTTAGGGTCTGCGGTCAGTACACCATTATTATTATCTGAGAAGGGACATTCTCTATTGGTGACATTTGAACTCTGACTACTTGTGCCAACGGCTGTTTTTGGACTGTATCTGGTACCAACCCTCAATGTTTGCTTCATCAATCATCTATGCCCTGCTCCCCTGCCCATCTGATCCCATACACCTCACACTGCTTGTCCACTGCCACATCTTGCTACCATATGTTTTAATTGTATGCTTTTTTAATCCCACCTTGAGAGCATAGGTCCTATTGACCACTCTATATCTCAATAAATCTCAATTAATTTTCAATATTACATCACAGAGCTGGCGCTTCCCCTTTTTTTGTTTTTTTGCATGAATTCTGTTCAGGCTTGATCACTACAGAAGCTTCTGCCTCCCGCGTAAGGACTGTTCCTGATACTGGACTGTTTTTCATCATTTTTAACATTGGTTTGACACCTCTCACTTGTTTCACTATATACGTGTTTATTATTTACCACACATTTGTTTCCTTTTACACTACACTGTTTTGCACACTTCACTATACATTATTCACTATCTAGCGCTACTATTTGTTTGTGTTATATATATATATAGTATATGTATATATATATATATATATATATATATATATATATATATATATACATATATACATATATATATATATATATATATATATATATATATATATATATATATATACACACAGTGGTTGACAAATCACCAAAAAATCTACTCACCACACAAAAAAATCTACTCGCCACCTAGTACCAAACGTGTGCTGCTTGGGCCAATATTTACTCGCCCAGGGGTTAAATCCACTCGCCCGGGGCGAACAAATGTATAGGTTTGTCGAACACTGTATATATATATATATATATATATATATATATATATATATATATAACATACGAACCAATCCAAGGACCAGTAAAGAGACAGCAAACTGCACGGGGTTAATCCAAAAGTTTGTATTCAAGACATAAACACACGTAGGCCGACGTTTCGGTCTCACATATATATATGTGTGTGTGAGTGTGTGTGTGATTTGTGTGTGCTGCCACAACACAGTCATGCAGCAAAGGGGCCAGAAGGAAAAGAACACCATTCGTTTTGCAAGCATCTTCAGCACTGAATGGGTTTGACGCGTCTCATTAATGCTCCACTCAGTACCGCAGTACCCCACTGTCCCTTCAGGGGGCAGAGTGCGCTCGGCTGATCACGTGATAACAGTGAGACAGCATGTTCCTTCAGATTTCTCATTAAGAAGCCTGGTTAATTTTCTAAATGAATTAATAATGAAACTGCCTGCGCTGATTAAGACTGACAGATGAATCCCAGAAAAGAGAACAGGGAGAGAAAAAGCACAGAGAATGCTAAACCATTTAAATCCTTCAACGCTGCAGGGGCCACAGAACCATTTGCTGTCCTGGGCTATTACTTCTGAATTCTTCCTCTTTCAACTAACTGCATTTGACTGCTTTGCAGATATGGGAATTTAACCTTCAAATTAGCCCCCCAAACTATATTTAATGCAGAATTCTGAAACCAATGTTGCAAAGGTATCTTTATTCTTACAAACTTACTGCACCTGCCTTAAACACTTCATGTACCCCTACAAGAATTGATTTGTCTCCGGAGACTTCCAATCAACAATAAATTATTTGTCCCTATAGACTTTCATGGGATCTCCCCTACACAGGATTTTGGCTGGCTTGTGGGTTGTTATTGGATACAGTTAGAACAATTATGGGAATCATGACGAGACATAATTGTGTGTATTCATTACAGTGGGATACCCATTATAACCTCTTAACAGATATTAGAGTGAATAACTGCTAATGAGCAATAATGGCTTTAACATTCTAATGAATATACCCCATAGAGTGTTAAAAATTAATAATATATATATAGGATGTGAGGTTGGTTAATATGGTTAATCAGTTTAATATTACGTTCCAATAACGTGTTTACTAAATTCCCATCGTTCTGATAAATTCATTGCAGCATCAATTTAAATGTCGCCTAGGTCCTAGACCATCAAAACGTGTGGTCCAATCCTTGCATCAGAGGGGCGGTATGCAACTCTACCTTACACTAGCTGTGGCTGCATGCATATTTCAACCACTGAATCGCATCTGAAAAAGCTTTATGAAAAATAATGGCCATTTCTGTGTCGCGCTGATGTACTGCAAATAAAAAAATAAATAAACAATACATAAAACTCTTTGCTAAATATTATGTAACAGCCAACACAAATTGTTAATTTCCTCTTACACTTATTTCTGTGGCTTAAACCCGGTATTTGTACATTGTTTTTGAGCAAGTAATTTCTGATGAGCATGTTTCAGGAAACTGCATCAGTTACAGCAGTGTATGGTCTTATACATTCAGTTTATTACCACTAATGAGTTATTCTTCACAAGCAGTTCAACTGATAAAAACGGCCACATTGTCATGTAATTTCCCTTTTGGTTTACAATGGCTATGTATTGTATGTATGTCTTTATTAATATAGTGCTCACAGTATACTCAGCGCTTTGCAAAGACAATACAGTACAGGGAACAATACAATAAGCGCAACAAAGTCAGACAATAGGAAAATAACTCCCTGCCCAGAGAACTTACAATCTAAGTGGCAAGTTTCGAAACTTGCAGAGACAGCAGGTGAGGGAATAAGTGCAACATGTGGCAGTGATTGGCAGGAGTGACTGTGGGACAATAGCAATGAGTCCAGGCTACTGGGATGCATCATTTAAGAGATGGGTTTTCAGGTTTCTCTTAAAGGTGGGGATAGAAGGTGCTTGGCGTATACAGAGTTTGAGAGAGTTCCACAGGTAAGGTGTCGTGAGGAAAAAGGGACTAAGGCGAGCTGTAGAGGTGAAAGGGGTGGGAAGTAGACAGTTATGGGTACAGCACAGGAGAGGAGCACGGGCATAATAAGAGATTAAAGCTGATATGTAGGAAGGAACAGATAAGATGAGAGATTTAAATGTAAGGAGAACTTTGTAGGTGATCCAAAATTGGATGCGGCTCCAGGAGTGGGATTTAAGGAGGAGATGAGCAGAGACTGTTTTGGGAAAAAGTGAAATTATTCTAGCCGCCGAGTTTTGGATTGATTGCCGGGGAGAAAGTTGTGAGGCAAGGAGGCCTGTTAGCCGTATGTTACAATAATCAAGACTGGAGAGGATAAGGGCGTGCGTTCGAGTTTTAGCAGTACAGTAGAAGGTATTCCCCTTCCTGGGCAATGGAAGTGATAAATAGTCACAGCTTTCAGCGATTCTATTACATGGGATGGAGATTTTCTAGTTGACTATAGGAGGCTAATACTTTTGTGGAAGGTAGTCTATATTATTAATTTTGAGTCATAATGAGACCCTCACTCATTATATATGTATGGCACTGAATTCACTTATTTTGAGAACATCTCAAATTTGGAAAGATAAACATATTTTTAAAGCAAATTTAATATTTCTTTTTTTATCATGATTTTGTCGTTTTTGTGAAACTGTTGTATTGTATTGTAACCTAGGAGGAAGTTTTCATGACGTAGAAGAAAGTTAATAAACATAAAGAACTAACAGGATGTCTTTCCATTAAGGGATTATCTGTCAACATCTGCAGCAAACAGGTCTAATCTTATCTAGTGTTTATATTATTATTATCACTATTTGATTTTGCTACAACTGCAATTTTAACCAGGGTGAAGTGGACCAAGATAACACATGCTGCTCCTCCCAACATAAAATGAGGGGTAATTGATGGGAATCCTGCTTCAAGGTTAGACAAAATTATTTATCAATTACACGGGCTTGAAAGGCACTGAAGTTTATTACTGCTTTTGATTAATTGAGGCCCTGCTGGGACTCTGCTGCTTTTGCTATATGAAAAATGGCATCATGTAATTCATGGCTATGTGTTTAAGTAGATTTATCATCCTCTAGGGAGGGAGCGAAAGGCTGCTGTGATTGGTACCATGCAGCATACATGTGCGTATGCTGCCTATCCCATTGGTTACATAGACAATACTCTCCATTAATGCAGAAGCGCTGTAGCACAGCATTCAATTTAAAAACGGTTACATCCCAACATCTTCCAGACCGTTCATAATGCAGCACCAGTACTTTTTTTCTTTACAAGGTTTGGGAATGTAAAGATATTATGAAAGACTAGTTTAGCCTTCCTTGCCTACATACTGAACCAATGAATGGAAATGTTTGTTATTTTGTTGCTTTCGTCTGTCGACACCATTGTACTGAGTTACCGGATATGCTGGCTAGTTATAAATAGATGATGATGATGATGATGATGATGATGATGATGATGATGATGATGATGATGATGATGATGATGATGATGATGATGATGATGATGATTAATAATAATAAATGATAGTGGTAAGAACACCGCCTTTCAAATAGGTGAACCCAGTTCAAATCCAAAGTGTCAGCTTTCCTTGTAAGCTTAAGCAAGTTACTTATCTCCCTGTTCCTCAAGCACTAAAATCGGACTGTAACAGAGGGACTCGTTGTGCCTGCAATACTCTATGTACCCCGTCAGTGCTACGTATATAATAAAATAAAAATATTATTAATATTTTTAAACTGCAGAGAAGAGCCACCAAATTAATAAAAGGCATGGATAATCTGACTTATGTGGAGAGGCTAGCTAAATTAGATTTGCTTACATTGGAAAAGAGGGGTCTAAGAGGGGACATGACAGCTATATACAAATATTTGGGTACAGTATAAGGAGCTTTCAAAAGACCTATTCATCCCAAGGGCAGTAAAAATGACACTGGGTGATTCATTAAGGTTGGAGGAGAGGAGATATTCCCAGCAACAAAGGAAAGGGCAGTTAAAATGTGGAATTAATTACCCATGGAGACTGTGATCGCAGATACAATAGATTTGTTCAAAAAAAAGGTTGGACATCATTTTGGAAAGGAAAGGTATACAGGGATATACCAAATAAGTAAACATGGGAAGAATGTGGATCCAGCGAATAATCCAATTCTTGGAGTCAAGAAGGAATTATTTTTTCCCTTATGAGATATAATTGGATGATATGTCACTGGAGTTTTTTTGTTTGCCTTCCTCTGGATCAATATACTGTAAGTAGGGATATACTGTAGGATTGAGTATATGCCGTCTACATTTGGCATAGGTTGAACTTGATGGACTTATGTCTTTTTTCAACCTCATCTACTATGTAACTATTGTGAACTCTGAGTCATACCGCAGGGTCTTTTGTCCCAGATCAAAGGCAGGAAACATAGATTTCATTGAACAGGGTTTTAATTACAGGGTTAACTCAGGATACAAAACAAACAAAAGACCTAACTTCACTCTGCAGTTCTGACTAATACAGCTTAGTCCCTAACTAACAGTGGGAGAGCTAACCTCCTTCCCCACTTTGGACCCTGTAACTGCAGACAGACCGCAGTTCCCCTTGAAATCTCTCACTGGGCTGTCAGTGTGTGTACTTTCATCTCAGCAGCATAGTAAGGTGTCTTTGCTGACTTTCAAACTGCAGCCATTAATTAGGGCTCAGGTGAGGGGAAAGGGTACAAACCCAGTAAGGTGCAGGGTCCTATGTAACTCCCTTCAAATACCCTCTGTCTGAGTATATCACACTATGTTCTTTCGCTTTATGTTCTTACACAATAAATGTGACATGAACAGTCTGAAAATGGGGTGCAATGGTCAAGCTGCAAAACAGGCACAAAAAAATAGCACCAGATCTTTGAAGGAAGACGTTTAATTTTTATTAATGGTATTTTCTCCTTGATAAACTAGTTCAAGGGGTTGAATCAGTTTTGCCTCTGCCGAGGAATCCCCAAGCACATCACTTACTATGTGAATCATCTAATGCTTAAAAGTGGCGTAAAATTCCAAATTGCTTGAAATATTGCTGACATTGTCCAAGTCTTTTTTTTTTTTTCAACTTAAAATGTTATTGAGTTTTTCACAAGGCATAACAAATAATATTCACATTTTATTACTTAAGCTCCAAAATCCTGAAGCTAGGATCTATAATGTTAATTATATACCCTGTGTGAATGAGTCACATATAACATCAGAAAGGGGGGAGGGGGGTGGTATAGATCTTGTCCACGGTTCACAGATGTACTTCGATTTTAACCCACTTCTTTCCAAAGTCCTGGCTGAGGTGCCCCTGCATCTGCAGCTTTCCCTGCTCACAGCCTTAATCTAACTTTCTGCTCCAATGTGATCTGCCGTCTGTCAAAGGAGAACACACTCAGCTCTATCACTGCCAAGCGGGGGCATTGCTCACCCCCGGGATGTCTGTTTGGGCCAGCCACGGCAACCAGACCTTTTGGAACTCTGGGCCAGTGTCATTAACTAGACTCGTTAACTTTTCCATCTGGCGAAGAAACCAAATTCTGTTCCGAATCTTGTCAACGGATGGAATTGCATTTTGTTTCCACAATGCTGCGATCTCGTACCTCGTTGCTGTTGCAAAATGTGCAACAAGTTTATTTTCCACTCTGGCTAGTTCCTCTGCTGGTCATTTTTTTATAACCAAATACTCTGTGCCAGAAACTTCATATTTGTGTGCAAATGACCATATATAAGTGTGTAATTTATTCATATCTGGATTCCTTCTCCAACTCAACAGTTTAAATGGAGCATGTTGTCCTGGCCTGTTGAAGTAGGAGTTTTTGCGCCATTTACTGCCAGTTTTACAAGTCCAAAAAGCAGCGCAAATTTCTCAAATCGCTCCATAGTACCATCAAGACCAGGGCAAAAAGATTAAAATAAATAAATATATGGTTTCCATAACTACAAAATTAGTAAATGACTCTTTATGTTACAGAACCTGCTGTGTCACATAATTTCTCGTATGGGTTGAATATATTTTTCTCCGTCTGCAATGTCTTTTCACTTCTTTGGAACACGCTGAAACAGCCTTTCACAGCCATAAACAATGAAAGTACAGCCATCAATAAAGTTTGATTTAATCAAGAAATGACGTCCATTTCATCAGACCCATCAATCACCTCTTGTTGTTCTTAGTGTCAGAATGTTTTATGTTAGCCAGTTTAACCACAAAGAGAGGCTGGATAGACCGATTTTGTGGATAGACAGGAATTCTCCACTCACACGGTCAGCCAGGAAACATCAATACACCCACCCCTTACTCCTTACCTCCTCTGGACTCCATCCACACTTAGCATACGAACAGTACACATATTTTGATAGTTCTAACTATAAATAAACTGATGCACTAAGCAAGATACATTGAGTTGCAAGCAAGTGAAAGAATTTAGGCATGCAGCACTTTCTCTGTCAGTCTTTTATAGAAGCATTTTTCGGCTAAAACATATATATGGATTTGCAAACAAGTAATATAATCCACCATTGACGAATCGTCTTTCACGTTACCACCTGTAACTGAAGATATGAAGGGGCTACATTTGTGCCTAGTCATTTGGATGCCCCATAATGCAGCCACCACATCATGTGGTCTGGCACTCATGGGCTTTCTGCTTGTCTAGGGGAGATTGCGTTTCACGCTGCAGAACGTAATATAACCTACAGATAAACGGAAGAGGATATTGCTCCTCTTCCGTGAGCGTCATCAGTGATGTTGCGATCACGTTAAAGCTCAGAGGAGTGGTCACGTGATTGCTATGTGTCCTCAAAGGGTTAAAGTAGAACAGGAACGCAGTATAGACACTAATCTCCAAAAGATGCACCAGTCCCCTGCTTGTCTTGCTCCCTATCTCCTAATATAAATGTGTTGATTTCTTAGTAAATCTGTGAAGAAAAAAAACATTCACAAATATTCGATGGTTTGAATTGCATTTCCCCAGAGAAGGTATGTTATATAGAAACTGAAATTTACAAAACAAGCATTGATTTCCATGCGTGAGAGAGAATGCTAAGTGAACACAAGTAGTTTTTTTTTCTTCAAACAGTTATTTATTTGTTTTTCAGTTATAATCAGGGTGAGGGGGGGGGTGGACAAAGGACAAAAAAAGGGGTGTGTTTAGAACAGAAAACAACCAACATAATTAAATTGACAATACACTACAGAACTACAGAAATAATAATAACAACAGTAGAAATAATATTTCTTTGTAAGGTATGTAACAGGTTTCCCCCCACCCTCTGGGAGATTACACTATTACTGGGTGTCATGTGCTTTTTACCTGCTGGTTCACAGAAGCTCTGTGGTTCCGCCAGTGGTAGAGGGGAAGACAAGACAGGCTTTTGGGGTGATGGTTGTTCATTTCTCACTGGTGTGACGCCTCCATCTCTTGCGGGCTCCCTGCAGAAGTAACCTCTGATACTCCCCCTGATAGATTGCAGTCTCAGGCAGGAGTATATTATAAAACAGGACCAGCTTTATTGTATAACTGCACACAGAATACAGTCTTGAACTGATTCCCTGGTCTCTTCCTTCCTCCGGGTGGTCCCTGGACTCAACCCTGGGGCTTCAGCCCTCCAGAGTCTATCCTGATCTCTTCCTTCACCTCCTAGTGGGATGAGGGGTATAGTCCCCAGTCCCACTCCCCTAAGAGAGGGGATGGAAGGTTGTCAGAGCCCTGCACACAAACCTCCTGGGACTGTCTCTCTCAGTGGAGAGAACACTGACTACATTTACATGTACAGCCCCTTAAGTATTGAGGAGGAGGGTCCAAGGTCTGAGCCCAGGATTGGGCAGAACACAAACCTTAGTCCTGCCCCATCTGTCACTCAAGGGAGCTACTTACTGCAGGTGAAACCCCGGATTAGGCCTAACACTACCTGTACTGATACCAGGGCTTAAGTGTTAGGGAGGGTAGATTAGTAGCCAGAACCAGAAATGGCTACACTCTCCCTCTGGTTGAGAATCCAACGTTCCCGCTTGGAACCTAAATTTGTGTACCATCCTTCAGCAAGAACAACCTGGAACAAATGCATAACAATTATACTATTACAGTTTATAGTATACAGTTAATCGCATACTCATAACAGTGTTGAGGCAGAACAGATTCCTCCCAACCTTCCTTCACCCCCTCAATAATAATGCTTTAGGGTCAGGCTTCTTAACTAACCTGACCTCGTGATCAGAAATTGTGATCAAGTACACCCTTTTTAGACCCTGCTCAGGGCGATATTCCACCCGATCCATATAGATACCCCGTCCTACACTCCACACTTTCATGAGGTAGAATACTTTCTTCTCGGTGTAAAATCAAGAGTAGCTGCACTTGAATGATAAATACTCTATCACAGCATCCCTCAGCCAGTCCTCCCTGTTGGCCTCTTTCTCCCTCATGATGGGCTCAGGGACATAGGTGTAGTCATAGCCATGGGATTGCCAGTACCTTTAGACTATTGCTCAGTCAGTCCAGCTGAGCTTTGTTAGCTTAAGGCCGCAGGCCTGGCCCGGTAATACCCAGAACAGTAGTTCGTGCGAAGGGGTCTCCTAATAGAGAATGGTTAAGCCTGTGGGTTTTACTATCCTAACTTAATCTCCTTATCTCTCTTCCTGATAACTTCAGCGGTCTCTTCCATAGAGAACTTCCCTTCCTCCCACCAGTGATCCACGACGTCCCTACTAATCAACAGGAACCTGGTCCGGTTAAATCTGAATTACATCTCAATAGCACAGGCTTGACGTCACATTATTGTAGCATAATGTAATGGAATCGTCCCATAATATGAGATTAAGTATGTTTTAGTCTAACTCCCGTCCAGACCCTGAAAGAGGTGTTTAGTTAAAAAAGAGAGGAAAAGAGAACAAACAAACACTGGAAATACCACTGTTAGTCAAATCATACATGACTGTGCCGTTACACCCATCCAGGCCCTTTAAAAGTCCTATTGCCTGGATGTGAGTAATGGCAAGTCTAGTTGTAACGTAACGTAACATTAAGTCCCATATTAATCCTAACTCAATTTTGTGGCTATGCGATGGTACTACAGTATAACACCACTTTTGTATCTCATTATAGTTAACACAATACACTTTCCGGGACAAAATATGACAATACGTTTTTGTCATTTAAAGATATGCGGAAAAGCTTAACATGACATTAAATGAGGTTAACACCCCAATCACTTTTTTGCTGCGTGGATCTGGGTCTTAGAGTTTAGATGTAATCACAAAAATACTTGGGATGTTAACATTTATGTAACATGGTATGTCTTTTCTGCCTATCTTTCCCCACCCTGTTATGTAAGTCCTGCTAGCTGCAGATTGTAAAGGGTTAATCGGTGGGCTTGTAATCCCTACCGATGCTCCTCTATGATGGACAGGAGTAAGGTGGTGACTCTAATATTTGTTCAATCATGAGGGAATGGCTCATAGGGACAAGTATATATATGACAGAGTGGAAGTTTGCCAACAAGCAAGTGCCTCTAAGGTATACTCTGTTTGGGTGAAGGACTTCGAGGGACGGCCTGTTAAGAAGCCAGATCCCAAGTATTATAAATAGTTTCTACACTCTGTCAGTTAAGAATAATAATGTGTATCATCGCTGTAGTCAGTGGGTGAGTTAGATTATATGTATGGTTATGTGTAATTTTGTGTTATCTTTCAGGTCTTGGGCTGACAGATGGTGCTTCAAATTTGGTCCCAAGCTAGGACGTTGGGGATTTCACCCAGGGGAGAGTGTAACAGGTATGTCTTTTCTGCCTATCTTTCCCCACCCTGTTATGTAAGTCCTGCTAGCTGCAGGCTGTAAGGGGTTAATCTGTGGGCTTGTGATCCCTACCCATGTTCCTCTAGGATGGACAGGAGTAAGGTGGTGACTCGTGGCCTGTGTAAGCCTATCAGGGTTAGGTATAGACCATGAACCCGCCCCTTCTGTCCTAATTAGGGGAATGCCAAATTTAGGAGGAGTCCTGTTCCTGCTCTTGAGGAGAGAGGAAGCAGAGAGCTGTGAGTCTCTCCCATGGCGGGTATGAGTGTGCTCACCCTCAGCGTTTGGCTGAGGGAACATCAGATTCAGCCACAGAGGCCCTGTAAGACCAGGGGCCATCACCTTCCCGAGGTCTGGGACCTCTGATACTCTGCATCGCTGTGAGGAAGATTTGCAGTGGATGCGTGCCATACAATAAAGACCCTTGTTATCACTCCTGTCTAAGTATCAGTCCTTGGTCAGGAGGGAGAAGTATGCAATAGTGGGGGCTGATTTCTGAACACCCTGGAATCCACTATTGCTGGAGGCGCTAACACCAGTGAGACGAACTACAGAAAGAACCTAAGCCTGCCCTGATCTCCATTCCAATACAGATCCAACTCAGCTCTCCTGGTACTAACAGGTATCCGCACCACACACACAGGTAACAGAAGCTGTGCATCTCCCACTGGGGGTGGGGGGAACAGTGCTACATTTAAACTGCACTTTTTGCTGTTTCTGGAATTAGAGCGGATGTAGAGTTAGGCGCAATGCGTAAGTTTAACGTCTTTCGCAGCTATACGTCTGTGCATAATAATTACGCTTAATTGCATCAGCACACATCCTTAAACATGACTTTGCGGGAACTGACATTCATCTGCAACAACTGAGCCTAACAGAAGGAAACTCATTAGTTTGGTCAGTGGAGAGATACCTCTTCTCATGTGTATTTTGGTCTCTACATCTGCCTGAATCAGCTTCAACATTTCGATGCCAAAACATTAGCTTTCACCCTAATAATTCTTTACCTTGTTCTCCGGGGTCTTGGTCCATTCTCAAGATTATCAAGCAGTTCCCGGTAATATCAATATAGAGGCAATTATAGACATGGCTCCAGAAAATGTATGTTGCCAATGTTGGATTTTTATAGTGTAGTCTGATTAGCACCTGGTCCCTATCAGCACATAATTAAAAAGGGGTCCTCGCCATTACTGTGGTGGTGGACCCGTGGCAGCAGAATGCTTCAGTGTTGATCACATGACCGGCACCACCCAGTGGCTGACTGAAATCGAAGTGGAGAGGGCTTCACGTTTGAATTGGGCCGACTGCTCAACGGTTCCCCTTGAAAATGATTTGTGTCATGATGCACCATGTACATTAATAGGGTCATTGGGGTACAGGAGCCTGTGACACACCAGGTACTGTACATCATAGGGGCTAGTTTAAGGTTAATAATGAACACAATTCTAAATTGGATGCTAAAACAAGGCAGGTGCAATCTAACGTCTGAGACCATATTGACTTAAATAAATTAGGAATAGACATGCCTGTCGAGTAAGGAAATTAACTGTCTTTTGCACCAAGGCAATGAGTCTGTTCTATGATTCCATTGTTATTAACCAACTCCAAAGACGTTATACCTGTTATGTCCTAATAGTATACCTGCTTCAGATTGAAAAGGCCACATCAACAAAGCATGCATATGTAAAGTCAGTTGGGACGTCCTATCAAGCACAGCTTCACTCTACCACCTATGCTGGGAGCCACTCCACGCACTATTTTAGTTAGGAAGGACTCTCACATTTCCGCTAAATCCGACTACCTTGAGCCTTAGAGCCTGAATATATATAATATGTAAACAAGTACAACACCGGCCAGAGCTGCAATCGGGATGTTCATAACAGAATTGTACTGGATGAAGAAATGCATCACCAAGCTGAAAAATTCCAATAAAATGTGTATTAAAGTACACCAAAAAACTAACATTTCAGTCCTTGCAGGGGCCTGCATCAGGGCAAACTAGTACAAGTCCAAGTCCAAGTCCATGGAGAACGTCCCAGTTCCAGCCCTGGGTGATGGACTTGCATATTAATCATTTCTATATGTGCACACTCCAAAACATGTTGTTCTTCTGCTATTTGTGTTGTGCCTAACTGCCAGTGTGTGTGTGTGTGTGTGTGTGTGTGTGTGTGTGTGTGTGTGTGTGTGTGTGTGTGTGTGTGTGTATATATATATATACACACACACACTCGACAGCATAAAGTAGACACACCTCTTTAAAAAAAATGCACTATTGCAAGTGCACTTTTCATAATAAAATAAATAAATAGATATACTTCACCCAAACACATGGCTTGAAGAAAGAAACACAGCACTGTAGCTCACGTGATAAAAAATCTTGTTTTATTCATCAAATAGAAAAACAACATTGCAGTTCACTATAGCAGGGGTGCACAAACTGGGGGGCACAAGATTTTCCAAGGGGGTGCGGCAGTTGCAGAGGCCCCGCACTCTTCCCCAAGGCATTTAAATTGAATGACGAGGGATTGCCTGAGGCCTCTGCAACGTCCCTTACCTTGTCATCGGTGACGTGTCACCATAGCAAGGTGATGTCACGTGACCCCGCTGCATCATTTCACGCTGAAGACAAGGTAAGGAGGGGGATGCAAGCAGGGGAGCGCAGCGGGGAAAGTTTGTGCACCCCTGCACTATAGGAACTTCACCACCCTTGTGAAGCTTTCATAGTATTGTTAAACCTACCAGTACAAGTGACACTATACATCTTCCTCAACACCCATTGCCCCTTCCCGCCACCTTAAGGCAGTGAGATAAGAATTTTATTTTAGAAAACTATATAGTAGACAAAGCTTTGCTCTGTTCTTTGGAATTAGAACGTCTTGAAAACATGCACATTTAAACTAATTTTAATATGTGTGTGTCTGTCTGTGTGTGTGTCTGTGTGTGTGTGTGTGTGTGTGTGTGTGTGTGTGTGTGTGTGTGTGTGTGTGTGTGTGTGTGTGTGTGTGTGTGTGTGTGTGTGTGTGTGTGTGTATATAGCAGTATGATGCAGTCAAAAGGCTAGGATATTAAGTCTAACATGAAACACCCACAGATCAGTATACTGTATATATATACAGTGGCGACACAGTTTATTACACTGCGGCCAGATCCGCCCCCTGCACGCGCGTCCAGGGCTCCCCTGGGATGGCGGCAGGGAGTTCCGGGGGACCCGGCGGACCCGGCAGCGGTAGGGAGAGCGCCCCGATCGGAGGGCGCTCTTCCGCTGCTTCGGCGCGCGCCCGTCACCCTCGGGCGCGCGCCAGGCTACTGCTGCGGCCAAGAACGGGCAAATGCTCGAATAAACTTGGCCGCAGCAGTATATATACAGTGGTCGACAAATCACCAAAAAATCTACTCGCCACCTAGTACCAAACGTGTGCTGCTTGGGCCAATAGGAGCTCGCCACGATGTTAAATCCACTCGCCCGGGGCGAGCAAATGTATAGGTTTGTCGAACACTGTATATATATATATATATATATATATATATATATATATATATATATATATATATATATATATATATATATGTAGCACTAAAAGAAAAAGAAGGGTCAAAAAGGTGCACTCAAACAATATATAATGAAAAAGTACAAAGAATGGACTTTAATAGCAATCATTACCTTTGCCCATTATCATTGGGTTCTTACCTTTGGGGACTTGTGATGAGTGCTACCAGTGCACTATTTGGACTCCCTCCTCTTGCTGCTTATTTCATGTGTGCAGCATAGCTTTGGCATTAGCTACTACAGTCCGTTTGCAGCACATCATAGGGTCACATTTATACTTACCTTAAGCTGTGTGTTATACTACTATTCTCACTACACCATTCTACTATGCCTGTCATGTTCATGTAATTTCATGCAGTATTTTGAGCTTATATATTTTTTTTCCCCTGCTGTTTGAATCTCAGGTTTTAGAGGTCAAATCATTTTTCTGTGTTCTGGTTTGTTTAGCCATAAATATATATTTTTGCGTTTCTTGCTTCAGATCGGCCGATCTTAGTCACAACACTGGGGGAATGTTTTTTCCCCTGGTTTTGTTAGGTTACATCTAAACTCCCATGTTTTGGTTCTTACCAGACTTTTGTGCTTTTTTGGTGTATAATTTATAATCATTTTATCTCACAGCAATCTATTATGTGGTATTTGTGTGGGTCTGTCTTGTGTGTTTTTTAATACTCATTGCTATTAAAGTCCATTCTTTCTACTTTTTCATTATATATTGTTTGAGTGCACCTTTTTGACCCTTCTTTTTCTTTTTGTGCTACATATTCTCTGTGGGTCGGTAGCACCACCAGAGGGTTACTCTCTACCCTGACCCTTGGTTATTCCCAATTACTAGGTCATCCAGGGGTGATTTGATATATATCTTAATATATATATACAGTGTTCGACCAATCACCCAAAAATCTATTCACCGAACAAAAAAATCTACTCACCACCTAGCCTCGCCCCCAGTCCCGCCCCACCCCCAGAACCGCTTTAAAAAAAAATGAATACATTCCTAGTAAGAACAACATTAGTTTTTGACATTAGTTTATTTATTGTATTACATTATACTACAATTAGTCCTTGTTACGTGTGTGTGTGTGTGTGTTTGAATGTTCCTGAACCCCATAACTAGTGCCTGGACGCCCCCGCATCACAATATCTAAAGCAGCAATCCCACCTGGGATCTTACCTGATCCGCAGTCCCTCAATGTCCAGGAGCCCTCATTCCCGCAATGTTATACATTGGAGGGGAGGTGTTCCCTACCTGTCTTCTAGGTTAGGGGGGGTTCCGATGTCTTCCGTGTGAAGCTTGAGTCAGATCTGGAAGAAAGCAGTATAGGTTATTTCGGTGTAGTATAGGGCAGTTAAGATATATAGGGTAAATAAGATATCCAGATCCAGAGTGTGAGAGAGTGTGGGTGACAGAGAGAGAGAGAGAGAGAGAGAGAGAGAGAGAGAGAGAGAGAGAGAGAGTGGGGAGAGAGAGAGAGTGTGTGGGGAGAGAGAGAGTGTGTGTGGGGAGAGAGAGAGTGTGGGGAGAGAGAGAGAGAGTGTGGAGAGAGAGAGTGGGGAGAGAGAGAGAGAGAGAGAGAGAGTGGGGAGGAAGAGAGAGTGTGGGGAGGAAGAGAGAGTATGTGGAGGGAGAGTGTGGGGGGAGGGAGAGAGAGTGTGGGGGGAGAGAGAGAGAGTGGAGATTGAGGGCAGGATTCACAGCAACCCTTTGAGAAAGTCACAGCACGTGACGAAACGCGTCAGGGAACGGAACTGCGTCATCACGCAAGCGCATGACGGACCATATCGAGCACTGATACACATTGTGGCCAGCAGAGATTGGAGATTTTCCTAAAACTCAAAGACTGCATCATTGATTTTAAGGAGCCTTTCTACTCATGCACCAGAGAACATCTACCAGCAGCTTCAAGTGAGATTTGGACTGCAGGGTCTGGAGGCTGAGTGACCAGAGTTGGCGGTGATATATTTCACACACTGCTTGATTTTAACCTACCCTTGTGAGTGGATTTTCTACCCACCCCTCCCCTTTCCCAATAAATGTACTGTATTATGCTATGGGGTGTGCTCTCTCTCTTTTTTCTTTTCTAATAGGTATCATCTGGATGTGGTTCATCCTATTTGAGGGCTGCCGGAGATCCCCTCATACCAGGACAATTTTTTCCTATTTAAGGATTTTCATTCAAGGACTGTTTTTTATATAAATTTTTCTTTTTGCTTGTATTTTATGTTATCACATGTTTTTGGAGTGTTGTCTTAAATTGTTTTTCACGAAATAGGAGCACATAATATATGTTATATATATATATATATATATATATATATATATATATATATATATATATATATATTTTTTTTTTTTTTTTTAAATTGTAGTTTACACATCTATAATTTTTAGTGATTTGCCTATTTATAAATATTCATTTAAATTATCATTAATAATATTTTTACACTATTTCAACACTTCTTATTTGGCGCTACTTCACTCCCTTTTCTTTTTCATATATATATATATATATATATATATATATATACACACAAAGCAGTGTAATAAATTAGCAAATTTGCTTGGGTGCACTGAAGGTAAGTAGTATAGTAAATTGTGGAAATCAGACACTAAGGAACATGCAAAAAAACAAAGAAATACAGCACCAAAAGACAGATACTGTAAACGCTCAAAAACGAGGCACTCAAAGAGTAAATGACTTGACTGATAATGGTTTGCATTATCTTTGCTCAAGGGTGCACCACCCTATTATATATATTATGGACTAAGGGTTTATTTCAAATATTTGGTAGTAGAGCTCTCCTCAGCCTCTTTTTTGCACTCTAAGGAACATATATGAAAATATAGAATTTAGCTTAGGTTAAAAAAAGACATATGTACTATATCTATACTTATTTATTGATCCAGAGGAAGGCAAACAAACCCCCCAGTGTCATATCATCCAATGATATCTCATAAGGGGAAAAATAAATTCCTTCCTGACTCCAAGAATTGGCAATCGGACTATTCCCTGGATCAACATCCTTCCCATGTATACTTATTTGGTATATCCCTGTATACCTTTCACTTCTAAAAAGATGTCCAACGTTTTTTGGAACAAATCTATTGTATCTGCCATCACAGTCTCCATGGGTAATGAATTAAACATTGTAACTGCCCTTACTGTAAAGAACCCTTTCCTTTGTTGCTGGTGAAATCTCCTTTCCTCCAAAATTAAGGGATGCCCCTGAGTCCGTTGTACTGCCCTTGGGATGAATTGTTCTTTTGAAAGCTCCCTGTACCGTCCCCGAATATATTTGTATATAGTTATCATATCCCCTCTTAGACGCCTCTTTTCTAATGTAAATACATCTAATTTAGCAAGCCTCTCCTCATAAGTTAGATTGTCCATCCCCTTTATTAATTTGTTGGCTCTTCTCTGCACTCTCTCTGTTCCATAATGTCTTTTCTAAGGAGTGGCATCCAAAATTGTACTCCATATTCAAGGTGTGGTCTTACTAATGCTTTGTAAAGTGGCATAATTACTGCTGCGGCAGAGTTTATTCGAGCATTTGCCCGTTCTCTGCCGCAGCAGTAACCTGGCGCGCGCCGGAGGGTGCCGGGCGCGCGCCGAAGCAGCGGAAGAGCGCCCTCCGATCGGGGCGCTCTCCCTACCGCTGCCAGGTCCGCCGGGTCCCCCGGAACCCCCTGCCGCCGTCCCGCGATCGCGGGACACCAGGGCTCCCTCGGGGAGCCCTGGACGCGCGTGCAGGGGGCGCTGACACCCGATGACGCGTGACCGCGCATCGGTGACGCGCGGCACGCCGAGGGAGTGGGGCTAGCAAGCCGGGGCATCCCCCGGCTTGCGGAACTAGCCCTGCTCGATTTAAACGTGTCGGCAGTGTATGTTTACTTCCCTTCCATCCATTGCCCGTTTGATGCAAGATAAGATCTTGTTTGCCTTTGCAGCTACTGCATGACTTTGGGCACTATTGTTAAGCCTGCTGTCTACAAGCACTCCGAAATCCTTCTCCATCAAAGTTTCCCCCAATTATTTCCCATTTAATTTGTAAGTCGCCTGTATATTCTTTCATTTCCTTTAGTCTGTCAGCCAGCACCATGAGCACCTCCCCCTTTGCCTGTGCAGTGTTTTTCATAGTTATACATGGTTAGGTAAATACGTTTTCAGATACATGATTCCTTCAGCATACATTTATTTGTAACCATAATTTGAGGGAAGAGATAGCTATGTGCTGGCTGATGGACTGTAGGAAATAATATTTCCAGGAAGCTAAATGTTATATTTCATTTTCATCACCATGGGATTTATTACAGCAATAGTGAGGGAGGGAAACAAAAACACAATAAATTAATTTATAGCCGCCTGTAAAACTTGTCTACAAAAGGCTGCTTCTTGGGATGCTTGTACATTGGATGTGGACACAGTGAAGGTAAAATGATTTACTGATTTGTGTGAAAGAAAGATGACACTCTTGGACAACACTGAAGTATTGTTCTCAGCACCACTTTATCTTTGTCAATTGCCAAATAAGGATCATTTATTGAAAGAGCCTGTATTTCACTGACTCGTCTACCAGACGTCACTACAATAAAGAACACCATCTTTAAAGTCAATTATCATGTCTGCTTCCTGTAAAGGTTCAAACGATGTACCACATATGCTTGTCTGGAAACACACCTGTAAAAAATCTAGGATCAAGTTAATGGACGCTGTTTCTGGACTGCTCTGTTTTGTTCTGTACCATTGTAACGGACGTGCTCGCCACAAACCGGGACCGGACCGCGGGGCTGAGGTGGGGATGTGTATATACCTGCCTTAGGCTGCGAAGCCGGTTCTGGATTGCGCAGTTCGTAATCGTTCATAGCAGGGTCAGGGTTGGAGAGGCCAGGGTAATCCTTTGACATGCCAGGGCCAAGGTGGAGACAGTAGAAACATCGATATCCAAGCAGGGGTTCGGCAACGGGAAGTCAGGTGCGTTCCGCTTCAGCGTAGGAGCAGCAGCAGCGCGGGAGTGGCCTCTGCGCGAGAAGTGGGAACGGCCCATGGTACCGGTCACAGCAAAGGGAGACGGCACACCGGACTAGGCACACCACAGGGCAGCGCTGGCAAACCAGCGCTTCCGCACAGGAGTCCAAAACAGGCCTCTGCGAGGAGAGAGAGCAGCAGACCTCAGAACTCAGAAGGCAGACCTCTGCTATGAGAAAAGGCAGCAGGTCACAGGAACCAGGAACAGGGAACAGGAACCAGATCTAGGAACTAGGAACAATAATACATGAACAGGGCGGCCAAACAAGTAGCTTGTGGCAAACACAGTAACATCCTATGAGAAAGGACTATGCTCGGCACTGAGGCAGTGTGAGAGAATAGTTTAAGAAGGCCAGAGGGCCAGTCACAGGAGAGAGGTGTGAAGGCATTCCTCCAATGAGAGAGCACCGAGGCAGAACTGTAGTAATTGCCAGCACACATGGATGTGAGGGGAGGTTGTCTGGAAACAGCACAGTTATGTAAGGAAAGGGTTTCCACCAAACCCAGGAACGGATTCCTTACAACCATTTACTGAACCTTTTCCAAACTGTTGTGTACATTTTGGAGGTCACCTTTGTATGGGATTGTAACAAGGTCTCTATCACTGGTGATGATAATCCTTGTTGCTTCATTATCCTCTTTATACTGGAGCTTCCAGTGAACTGTCAAGCACTGTTATTCTACAGATGGAGTATCATTTATTTGTCATTTGACCGCGGCCGGATCGCGTCTTCCCCACGCTGAAAAACTCCGTAGCCTAACAAAGCGGAGATCCCTGCTTCTGAATGGGACTCCCGCGGCATTAAGCCTAACGGGCCGCACCAGTCTGGAAGAACTGCGCAGAGAGAAGCAGTCCTGCAAGTTTAAATGTCCACGTCATGGCCCATGTGGCCGGGACAATTAAACTTGCAGGAAATACCGGCACCCCATACTGGGGCCTGTACATCAAGAAGCAGGGAGTCCCCAGACCAGAAACTAATGCGGTTCAGCTTCAGAGATCCCCTGCTTCAATCCTATGTATTAAAAATAAAAACAGCGCCATCGCCTGTAAGAGTTGTGAAGACAGAAGGACCACTTCTCACTGCTCTCTCTGCGCAGCTCTTCCAAACTGGTAGGATTAACACAGTGGGAGTCCCATTCAGAAGCATGACCGCCACTGTTTTAATCCTTATGGGAAATTCCATGTGCGCTGCACTTGGCCACACTTGGGTTGTGGTCCACCTGCTCCAAGTGCTGCGCAGTGTGAACTTTAATCATGGCTCACCTGTATGTTGGGGTGACGTACGGGACCATGAGCCACAAGATCCTCCCAGTTAGGTAATATCCAGCATGGATCTGCTGATAGATCTAACATGTCTATGAACCAAGCCCTTGTGGGCCAATGTGGAATGATCACCACAACCTTTGCACAGTCCTGCTTGATCTTTTTGAGTACTCTCAGAATCATCGGAGCAGCAGGAAATAAATATCCCAGTCCAAAATCCCACTTCAGTGTCATTGCATCTAGAGTTTATAGACAGTCTTTCCGGAAGAGGGAATAGAATATGTTTATTTTTGCATTTCTCCTCCTTGCCAGCAGATCGATCTCTGATTGCCCACATTTGCGAACTACTTGAGAAAGCATTCCTGATGGAGAGACCACTCCTTTCAAAATGTCCTGACAGCTTGTAAGGAATCAGTTTCTGGCTTTGCTTGTAGCCTTGCAGATCTCTGCAGTTCACCTATACTCCCTCTTGCAATCATTAGCACCTGTGCTAGCTTTCACTGCAGCCTTAGCCCTGTGCTCTGTCATTGGAGGATTTTCACACACCTCCCTCCTGTTATTGGCCCATCGCCCTATATATACTGATCTCCCCACACTGCTTCACTGCTGAGCATAGTCCTTGTCATAGGATGTAACTGTGTTTGCCACATGCTACCTGTTTGGTCGTCTTGTTTCCTGGTTCCTGTTCCCTGTTCCTGGGGCCTGCTGTGAACCTCCATTGCAGAGGTCGTGTCCTGGTTCCTGTGCTGAAGCGTTGGATTCCCAGTGTATCCTTCAATCCCCCGTTCCTTGAGGCCTGCTGCCTTTCCCATAGCAGAGGCTTGCCTTCTGTGTCCTGAGGTCTGCTGCTCTCTCTCCTCGCAGAGGCCCATTCTGGACTTCTGCGCTGAAGCACTGGTTTACCAGTGTTGCCTGGTGGTGTGCCCACTCTGGTCAGTCCTCCCTCTCCTAGACAAGCGCCATGGGCCGTGGACGCCTCGCGCGCAAACCACGTTCCCGACCTGCAGCAATTACGCTGAAGCAGGAGGACCTGCTTGATTTCCTGTTGCCGACTCCCTGCTTGGACTACGACTACCCAGATATCTCCTATCCCGACTCTGGCTCGTCCAATGACTACGCTGTTCTCTCCAGTCCTGAACCCGGCCTGTTTGACTATGAACTTCGCACTCCGGACCAGTCTGCGCGGTCTAAGGTCGGTGATTTCATAACCCAGCCTCAGCCACGTGGTCTGGCACCGGTTTGTGGCGAGCACAACCGTGACACAGCTGAAGAAGTATGCCAAGACATTTTCTTTCCCCCTTACTGTATGTGCACTGCTGATATCGTGAGAGAGTTGTTTTCTGCCCATGATAGTATCACAGTGGCTTCTCTGATAAGTGCTGAACTTCCAGTACCTCCTTGGCGATTTATGTATGTGGCTCTTACCACGTTGCCTGTCTGTATTCTGATAGGCTTGCCTTTTAACTGTGCTTGGAATGCTTCCAGTCGAAGGGATACATCTGGTTATATTTTCTTGAAAAGGATGGTTTCTTGTCCGGATGCTTTGATTCCTCATTAATTAGCTTCTTAATTGCTGTATGTACTGACAACACTCTCAACTTCCTTTGTTAACCCATGAACATATGGTCCTGTTTCCTTATTGGCTCCTTAACTTCTATTTCCATGACTGCTTTAACTGCATTCACCAGTTTGTTAATATCTTCCATTGTGACGTTTGCAAATTCGTCTCTTACTTCACCTTTATTCTTCAGAAAAATAGCCTGTGAACTCTGTACCCACTGAAGCCTCCCAGTCTGATTGCTGTGAGCAGGCCGAGTAATGCCTCTGATAATCTCTCTGTTCCTAACATGTCATAGGGTCTTCTCTTTGCATCAAAGTTCCAGGCGCTGTTTGTATATTTGTAGATTTAAAACTATCAGATGTTTGCTGCATTGCTGACTGCTGAAACCATCCCAGAAAACCTTGGATCTGGATGGGATTTTCTTCTACTGTACCTCCAGGCATTGCATAGTTTTTTCTTTTACTTGTCTAGTAAAGGTTGTTCACAACCTGCGCATGTTAAATGTTTAGACTTCATAGTCACTTTCTTGGGTCTAACATCCCCTGCACTGGGTGCCTGAGGGGCTTCGGGTCCGGCATTGTGTAGGGCTGACATCTGTGGAATACGTACAGTAGTATACAATAAGAAACAGTACTCCTCCCTCTCCTAGTCTTACCTGATTCAAAAGATTATTACACCTAAATCATTCCCTTCCATTATATCCCATCGCACAGTAGTTAAGGGGTTAATCAGCTCCTGAAGCTGTTTTCCTGCCCACATAGAGAATATCTCACCAGCGTCTGTCTCCTCATATCACGTCTGCCTGCTTTTTTTCTCTGTTTGAAATGCCTGCTAACATGTAGTGTCTTAAGACCGGAAGTGACATCATACGCTGTCGCACTTCCGGCGGGACTCCCCTCTGACCTCGTGCCGTCGTCATCCTGGTACAGGAGGGCTGTGCAGACTCACAAGGTATTTTCTGCAATCACCACAATGCTGGACCCCACTCCTCTGGCTGTCGGCGGCTGCAGCACTTGTGGTTGTGTTCTCCTCATGGTGCTGTGGGGATGGTAAGTATTGGGGATGCTGGATATATATATACACACCATACTTTTTATAAGTTATGGTGGGTGATAAAGGCGACAAAAAAAACCTCCACCATATAGCATATAGCAAATAAAAAGATCACTTGTGAGCACATTCACATGTCTAGGTCTGCATCCCTTCCTTCCACCATTATCAACTAGAATACAGCGCTTCCACTGCGGTAAGCGATTCTGGGAAATGACATGCAAATGAGCACACCATGTCACCTTTTGCATGAAATCCATTTTTACATGGAACCCTTATAAGCTAATGCTCGCTGTTCACACAGCTTTTAAGCACAACATGGGAATGGATGCAAAGCCAGTGAAACCACTCACAGACAGCTGTTACGACCGTAAAAGCTGTTTGAACAGCGAGCATTAGCTTATAAGGGTTCCATGTAAAAATGGACTTCAAGCAAAAGGTAAACATGTGTGCTCATTTGTATGTAATTTCCCAGAATCCCTTGCTGCAGTGGAAGCACTGTATGCTAGGTGATAATGGTGAAAGGCAGGGTTGCCGACCTGTCTAAGACATGTGAATGTGCTCACAAGTGATCTTTTTATTGTGTGAAAAAGAAAGTACACCCTCTTTGAATTCTGTGGTTTTATATATGAAGACATAATAACAATCATCTGTTCCTTAACAGATCTTTAAATAAGGTAAATACAACCTCAGATGAACAACAACACATGACATATTACACTGTGTCATTATTTATTTAACAAAAATAAAGCCAAAATGGAGAATTCATGTGTGAAAAGTATACCTTATGATTCAATAGCTTGTAGAACCACCTTTAGCAGCAATATCTTGAAGTAATCGTTTTCTGTATGACTTTATCAGTCTCTCACATCGTTGTGGAGGAATTTTGGCCCACTCTTTACAAAGTTGCTTCAGTTCATTGAGGGTTGCGCGCATTTGTTTATGCACAGCTCTCTTAAGGTCCCACCACAGCATTTCAATTGGGTTGAGGTCTGGACTTTGACTGGGCCATTGCAACACCATGATTTCTTTCTTTTTCAGCCATTCTCTTGTAGATTTGCTAGTGTGCTTGGGATCATTGTCCTGTTGCATGACCCAATTTCAGCCAAGCTTTAGCGATCGGACAGATGGCCTCACATTTGACTCTAGAATACTTTGGTATACAGAGGAGTTCATGGTTGACTCAATGACTGCAAGGTTCCAGGTCCTGTGGCTGCAAAACAAGCCCAAATCATCACCCCTCCACCACCGTGCTTGACAGTTGGTATGAGGTGTTTGTGCTGTAATGGTGTGTTTGGTATTCGCCAAACGTGGCGCTGTGCATTATGGCCAAACATCTCCACTTTGCTCTCGTCTGTCCAAAGGCCATTGTTCCAGAAGTCTTGTGGTTTGTTCAGATGCAACTTTGCAAACCTAAGCCGTGCTACCACTTTCTCTTTAGAGAGAAGAGGCTTTCTCCTGGCAACCCTTCCAAACAAACCATACTTGTTCAGTCTTTTTCAAATTGTACTGTCATGAACTTTAACATTTAACATGCTAACTGAGGCCTGTAGAATCTGAGATGTAACTCTTGGTTGTTTTGCAATTTCTCTGAGCATTGCACGGTCTGACCTTGGGGTGAATTTGCTGAAAGTCCACTCCTGGGAGGATTGGCAACTTTCTTGAATGTTTTCCACTTTTGAATAATCTTTCTCACTGTAGAATGATGGACTTTAAATTGTTTGGAAATGGCCTTATAACCCTTCCCAGATTGATGAGCAGCAACAATTGCTTCTCTAAGATCACTGCTGATGTCTTTCCTCCTTGGCATTGTGTTAACACACACCTTAATGCTCCAGACCAGCAAACTGCTAAAACTTCAGCTTTTATAGAGTTGGTCACACTTGCCGATGATCAATTAATCAAGGACATTTGATTAGCAGCACCTGTCTAAAACTTAGCATCTTAATTCCTATGGAAGCAGTGAGTGTGTGCTTAGTTTTTCTCAAATAGCTTCTCCATTTTGGCTTTATTTTTGTTAAATAAATCATGACACTGTGTAATATGTCATGTGTTGTTGTTCATCTGAGGTTGTATTTACCTAATTTTAAGACCTGCTAAGGAACAGATGATTGTTATTATGTCATGATATGTAAAACCATAGAATTCAAAGAGGGTGTACTGTCTTTTTCACACAACTGTGTATATATATATATATACACAGTTGTGTGAAAAAGAAAGTAATAATAAGACATAATAACAATCATATATATATATATATATATATATATATATATATATATATATATATACATACAGACACACACACACACACACACATTTTTTCCCTTTTCCTCCTGCAATGCTCTGCATATCATGTATCACACACTAAGCCTTGGTCCCTGAACATAAGGTATGGCATATTTTGGGGCGCTTCTCTCTTTTTCTCTATCTGTGTGATAATATTCTCTAATTAAAGCCGTAGTTAGATTTGCTGCAGACAGCGTCTCCTTCATATGCTACACATTTTGTCTACATCCCAAAGCATATGAAGCAGTTCTGAGTGTTCTGGTAGCACACGTATTCCTTCTTTAGGCTTGTAGCCCCTTCCCTGCTTCTTTAGAATGACATATGATAAAGAAAATGTATGTCTAGATTCACTAAGGTTAGATAAATCAGCGGTAATATTCGGAGCTATGTATAAAACAATAAATCAAGGATTTTTTGTCCAATTTAACTCCCTACTAGTAAGAATTCTATGTAAATGATAACCCTGCCTTGTTTGACTCCTTTGCATATGTCTTTTTTTGTGGTAATGCAGAAGAACCGCAGTTACCACTGTCGCCAATTTCCCAACTGACGGCAAAAATCAATATGCAGATACAATACATGTCTACCAAAGGGTATGCAGGAAAAGTCTGTTAACTATTTGATACCTGATGGGCATCCAATGGAAGGCCTTCAGACAACAAAGGGGTTAAAAGAATACATGAACACCCTACTACTAAACTACCTTCCCTGCTGCATTGCATAGAAGAAAAGTCAATGCCCTACTAACTGCTATGGAAAAAAGTGTTACAACCCCCCCCCCCCCCGTTCCACATCCCCAATGCCTATCACCCCTCCACTATCCATATTAACCACCCCCACTACCTCAACCCACCCAGAACAAATCCAACATGGAGAGCCTCATCGACACTTAAGGGGTTCATGACCACTTGATATATATGTAATATATTTTTTACTAATGATTTTTATGTTATGTTATATACACGTATATAGATATACAGTGTATGTGTACAATATATATGGGTATATAAATAGATATAGATATGAATTATGTATACATATAAAATCTGTTTCACATCAAAAGATTTTGATACGGTTCCACACAAGGTTAGTGTACAAAATAAAGCAAATTGGACTCAGTCAAAATATATGCACCTGGATTGAAACCTGGTTGAAGGATAAACAACAGAGTTATCATTAAAGGAACTTTTTCAGGTTGGGCTAAAGTTGTGAGTGGAGTACCTCAAGGATCGGTACTAGGACCCCTGCTTTTTATCTTGTTTATTAATGACCTTGAGGTTGGCATAGCGAGCAAAGTCTCCAGCTTTGCTAATGATACTAAATTGTGTAAGGTGATAGAATCAGAGCAGGATGTAATTTCTCTGCAGAAGGACTTGGAGAGACTGGAAACGTGGGCAGGTAAATCGCAGATGAGGTTTAATACAGATAAATGTAAGGTTATGCATTTGGGAAGCAAGCGTAAACAGGCGACTTACAAATTAGGGGAATATTAGACGAATCGCCCTTGCGACGTGAAACGCGTAGAGGGAGGACATGGTATAACCTGTTCCTATGTGTGCAACAAAAAGCCTTTTATCTGTCCGTCTGTTCGTCTGTACTGATTGCCGGTTGATCTGCAGTTGCTTCGGATGTCTTTTTTCAGTTTTGCTTGTAGACAGCTGGCTTGGCAATAGTGCTCAACGTCGTGTAGTATCTGCAAAGGCAAACAAGATCTTATCTTGCATTAAACGGGCAATAGATGGAAGGGAAATAGACATAATTATGCCCCTTTATAAAGCATTAGTAAGACCACACCTTGAATATGGGGTTCAATTTTGGGCACCACTTCTTAGAAAATACATTATGGAGCTAGAGAGAGTGCAGAGAAAAGCCACCAAATCAGTAAAGGGGATGGACGATCTAATTTATAAGGACAGGCTAGCTAAATTAGATTTATTTACATTAGAAAAGAGGCGTCTAAGAGGGGATATTATAACTATATACAAATATATTCGGAACAGTACAAGAAGCTTTCAAAAGATTCATCTCAAGGGCAGTACAAAGGAGTCGGGTCATCCCTTAAGGTTGGAGGAAAGAATATTTCTCCAGCAACAAAGGAAAGGTTTCTTTACAGTAAGGACAGTTAAAATGTGGAATTCATTACCCAAGGAGACTGTGATGGCAGATACAATAGATTTGTTCTAAAAAAGGTTGGACATCTTTTTAGAAAGGGAATGTTTACAGGAATATACCAAATAAGTAAACATGTGAAGGATGTTGATCCAGGGAGAAATCTGATTGCCAATACTTCGAGTCAGGAAGGAATGTATTTTTCCTCTTATGATATACAGTATTATTGGATGATATTTCACTGGGGTTTTTTGTTTGCCTTCCTCTGGATCAAAATACTGTAAGGGAAGGTCCAGCCCCCACCAATAGACGACACCGGATCTGACGTCAGACACCGAGCGGGAACGCAGCGGAGCAGAGGCAGAGACGGAGGAGGACGGAGAGTCTCAGGATGGTGAGCCAGCTGGCTGATGATATCCTCCTGTACACTTATTAAGTGTGACATGCCCGTTTTTCTTTAATATATTGAGTGTCCCTTATATTGACATTATTCTTATGTGGAGAGGATAGAGATACCTCCCTCAAGATCGCACTCACATCTGCCCATGTGAATGTTTGCAGAATTCTTTCTGCTTTTGATATATTCCCTTTACTATTTGAAATCAACCATTGATTTTTATATCTGTATTGTCCCTAAACATTTTGTATTGTCCATTTATTTGGAGGGGAACTTCGCATATGACGTTTGCCGGACATCTGAAGAAATCATTATCAAGATCCGAAGAAAAGAAACTTCGCACCAGGAGAATCCAGAAGAAAGAAAGAAAAGAAAAGAAACCTTGATGTGACAGCATTTACACAAGGCCGTGTAAGTGTTTATGTTATTACACACTCCACTGTCCCTACGTTTATTGGCCTAGGAACTTACTGCTGCGACACACTTTATTCGAGCAAATACCCAGTATGTACCTGGCAGATACCTGGAATGCGCCGCTCCTCACCTCTGACAAGCCCCGTTGCATTTGCCTTCCCAGCCTGGGTTCATGCCTGGCTGACGGGCGGCTGATCTGTTAAATGATAATGATTAGGATTTAATAGGTTGCAATGCTTCGCGTGTCTACCAGATGGCATAAATTCATGAATTGTAATGCAGTATATATATATATACTGTGCAGTATTGCAGCCAGCGGGAATAAAATGCTTCAATCCCTGCCTGGAAAATAACCCAATGCACTCGGGCAGAAAACAGTCACAAACCTCAATACACCCGGGTATACCCGAATTCGTGGGACTAGCCGAGCTCGAATAAAGTGTGTCGCCAGTGTACACTCCCGAGCTGAATAATTTGTTACTATTTTGTATACCACAACCTGTGCTCCCCCTTTTTCTCTTCTTTTTCTCTTCTGTTTCAATATACTGTAAGTATGAATATAGGATAAAGTGTCTGTCGTCTAAATTTGGCATAGGTTGAACTGGAACAACCTACCGGAGACTCTCACATCCACCACTAGTCTAAATTCTTTCAAAACTAAAGCTGTCTCACATTTTAATCTGGTCTGTAACTGTTACATAAGCCTATAATATATATTATCTCTAACTGTGCATGCTATGTCTTATATATAATGTATACCCTGTTCATTTATGTAACTGTATTTTTAACCATGTATTATTTGTCATATTAACTATGTCCAGGACATACTTGAAAATGAGAGGTAACTCTCCATGTATTACTTCCTGGTAAAACATTTTATAAATAAAATAAAAAATAATAAAATAAAAAATAAATAAATAAACTTGATGGACGAATGTCTTTTTTCAACCTCATCTGCTATGTAACTATGTAACTCCAAAGATGGAGTGAAACTAGAATAACCAATTATGTACACTCACAAGATGCCTATGAGGATCAAAAAGTTTGACAAATTAACACTAGCGTAGAGTGTACACTATAATTTCCAAAACTGAAAATGGTTTGTCCTCCAGGTGAAAAGAGTAAGGTAAACTGATTTATGTTTAAAAGTGTACTTTATTTCACAATAACATATATTACATAATGGGGATGAATGAATCAACAATTAACTAATAGATAATAAAAGCCATCACTGGAAATATACAAATATGGCTATAGTAGATTCACTGTGAGTGAAAATCTACAAGCAAACTAACCAGCCTGATAATTAAGGGCAATTAGGTAGTTGATTTACCCAATGTGTAAGTCAGCCTATAGGTGATTCGGATACAAAACCTTATACAGCGCTGTCTTATTAGTAGAGTCCATTCATTAATGTTACCCTAATAGCATGTAGCAGGCAATATACTGTATGTCCTAGGAAGATTTTGTATCATCACCTGGCGGCTGTTCTGGGACGGGGGATAGGGATGGGGCGGGAAAAAACAAAAAAGAAAAAAGAGAGAACATGGATGTGTCTCCAGAGAAAAAGTCCTGATGCCCTTGGGAACAAAATTCTGGTTTCAGGGGGAACAAAAGAGAACAAGGGCAACTGTGTCTTCAAGGACACATACATGGTTGGGGGTAGTGGCCAAGACTCAAATGGTCTTTCTACCCAAGCTACGACCCAGGAGCTTCTTTGGGCCCTTGGCTTATTGTAAAGATGAGGCTAAACTATATTCATATCGTGGGCGTAAAATTCGCTAGTAAGCCATTAGTAAACCTTATATTAACTTTAACCCGAAAACCTAAGATAATATATCAACATGTAATACTTTTGCATTTACTCTCGCAAAACCAAACATTTGGCTACAACCTCAAATTAACTAAAACCAGAAAACATAATTTGACATTTCAGCATATAGCACTTTTATGAATGATCGTTTTATACTAAACCTTCAAGACTCTCCAGATCATGAGACCCCCAGTCCCTTATTTTGGGGTCTTAGCCTTACTCTGCTCTAAACAAGGTCCGATCTGTCCAGGAGGCCTCACGTAGATCTTGATTCACAGGTAATGGGGGTCATAAATCACAAGTCTCGGAGTGCTGCCTGGTTGGGGGGAAGGACCCCATTCCGGAATCCGGACCTGCTGCTTAGCTCAGGGTTTGGTTCCCTTGGTGGGTGGCTGTTTAGGCTGGTCCACTCTAAAAAGTCTCGGAGTGCTCCCATGTAAAGGGGAAGGACCCCCCTCTAGGACCTGGGCATGGTGACAAAGCTCCGGGTTTGGCAACGATGGAGTTCGACTGTTTCGTTGGGAAGTTTTGTTGAGGAGGTCCACGCGAAGAAACCGCAGATTCCAGTGCCTGTGGGCTCCCACCTCTTGATGCAGGACTAGAGTGAGGAGGACCCAGGCCTAAGTGGCTAAGGAAAGCTTCACCATCATCCAGGTTTCTGAGTTTCTTCCATTTTTGACCACCATGAGTTCGAAAGGAAACGTCCATCTATATAATAATTATAATAATTGTTTATTCTTGTATAGCGCTGCTAGTTTTACGTAGCGCTTTACAGAGACATTTTGCAGACACAGTTCCTGCCCCAGAGAGCTTGCCCAAGGTCACAAGGAGCTGACACCGGGAATTGAACCAGGTTCCCCTGCTCAGTGCCAGTCAGTGTCCTTACTCACTGAGCCACTCCTCGTTATATTTAATGTTGGAGGATTTGCTCCTCCAACTTATTAGCTTTGCTGTTACCTCACAGAGATTCCTTCTTTTAGCAAAGGTGGACGGCACAAGGGCCACGTAGACCTGTAGGGATATATTCTGGAACCTGAGGTCCCTTGAGCTTCTTGTCACCATGTTGAAGGCCTCCCTTCTTTTAAAATAGTGGAATCTCAGCATCATGTCCCTAGGTCTATCTCCTGGTTGGGGTCTCGATATTAGGGCTCTGTGACATCAGTTGAGGGCAAGGGACTCTTCAGTAAAAATCTGGGAGAGCTGCTGTTAGCCACCTGCCCACGAACTCCTCAATATATGTTTCTGATTCTGTGATCCCCCGAATCCGGAGATTGTTATGGCAGTCCCTGTGCTCGCATCCTCCTGTTTGTCTTTAATGTCCAAGAGTAGGGACTTCCCCTCTTTAAATTCTGCGTCCATGAGGGATTGCCGAGTAATTGTAGCATCCACCTTGGATTCTAGAGAGCTGGTGTATTCCCCGAGGGAAGATATCTCGTCTTTATGATCTTTCACTGCCGTTTGCTTTAGGGATTCTATTTTGTTAAAGAGGGTACGTATGTCATTCTTCGTGGAGAGGGTTTCGATCTCCACATGCGGTTCAGAGTCTGAATGATCCTGGGAGGGGTCATCTCCCATCTTCGCCTCTTGTGGGGCTAACCTGTGCTTTTTAAAGTATTCCTGCAACTCACTCTGGTTCTTTTTTTTATTTTTTAATGGTTCTAACAGCTTTTGAAGCCATGGTAGGTGAGTCTTATACGTGTTATGATTTATGTTATGTTAGTCAACGCAGTCGTGCTGTCATAAGCTTAGATTGAAGTCCGGGACACTAAGGAGCATGAATCTCAAGCCACAATCCTAGCACGCGTTGCTTAGATGCCTCTATACAGAGGGCTCTTTTTTGGGGGGTTCGTGTTCCCCTTTTGGGGGACTGCACCAGGCTGCAACCATCATTTGTATTAATTTTTATTGATTTGTGTGGTGTTGGAGATGAGTGAGGTGATAGTCAGCCTAGAATTGTTCCTTTTTAGCTGCAGCTGCAGTGTCTGGATGGTACTTACACTGCTCTTTTGTAGCTTCTCAGGGCCACACTGTGGCCATCTTGGGAGTTGGGAATATCCTGTGTGAGCCTGCGTCTTGTTCTTCTGCGTATGCCCATGTGCATCTACTTGGGAGATCACCACAGGACCCCTTCCACCCAACAGAAGTTCCGGACTACCGATTATTTATTTATTTGTGCGGAGAGAGAAGCGGACTCTCGCACATCAGCAATGCCGCTCTGGAGCTCCTGCACAAGATGGCCGCCCCTCCTTGCCGACAGTCTCCTCGCGATGCACCCGCCAGCTGGCTTCTACCCACTCAATGCAGTACCGTAGCGGGAGGTCAGACAGGCAGCTCCCCGTCGCGTAGTCTCTCACCTCCTCCACAGGCTGATGTCCCGAGCTATCCTCTGTTGACAGGATTGAGGGATAGTATCCCTATAAACGGGTCTCAGCTAGCTCAGGGTAGAGTATATGTATAATAATAATGATAACCTCTGTGATCAAGGTATAGGAGCAAATATAAGTGCTGGGGAAATTCTGATAAACCATATGTAATGGTACATGAAATGGTATATGTGTACTAATGACGCGTTTCGGGAATTGCGTCCCTTTCTCTTTCTTTTTTGAGAAAGGGACGCAATTCCCGAAACGCGTAAAAGTGAATATGTTCTTTTTTTGACCACTCAATAAAATACATTTTTAATACCACTGGATGCAGCCCCCTTTCTCCCTCTCTGGTTTGGCAGTGCTCCGCCTGTGCCCCCCTTGGGACTACTCTTCTATCCTCTGTTGACTCTGGCCGGATCAGTCCCACTCCACGCCGGTGGCCATCTTTGTTGCACCGCAGCGTTTCTAAAGGCAGCTCGGAGGTTGCTCAGTGGTCCCGGCACTAGCTCGTGGGCTGAATTTGAATTCCTCCGCTGCAGGGACCTGCAGCACCTCGAGATGGACTTCCCACAGATTTATTAGTTATGATTTAAGGGTTGCTAGGCTTTGATCAGTGAAACACATTTTTATGCTTCTACCATTAATTACTTGTTACCCTAGTGCACCCAAGATACCGCCCTGGTTGAGCGGGTGGAATCTTTAATCTCTATATGTATAGAAATGTAGCAGTCGTTGTTGCTCATACTAGCGCGTCGCAGCAGCATACACACAATGCGCCAGTGGGAGCAGAGGCCAATTAATACCCTTAGACACATTTGAAAAAGGGGCAGGGCTAACGCATTATTAATTTTGTATCTTAAATAAACACAACTGATTCTTTAAGGAAGACCTGTGAGTGCATCGGTTCTGTATTGCGACTACATTAACTTAAGTCCAAAGCACCCAGGTAAGTTTTCATCACATCTTTGACTCTGTGAGTTCCCAATTCTGTGTTTAATATATATCTATATCTTGTCCTTCCTTGCTCCGTTCAAGGACTCAACGTTAGTTGCATTTCCTTCCCACTTCATGGATCTCCATTGCACAGGGGCTGCAGGATGCCTCATTGCATTTCATATAATTATTTCATGTGTTCTGCAAATATCCAGACCAGTCACCGCCCACAGGGGCAAATACGTAATTCCTCACCCAACTGAAGGGCAGCTAATGTCACCCCAGCATTAAAAAAAAGAATTCCCTATGAGAGCCTTGCTGTCAAATCTCAGAAACATGCTACAGTAGTTGGAAAGGCTTCAACTTGTCTTTGAAGTGGGGGAAGCCAGTTTAAGAGTTCTTGTGGGAGTCAGCAAGCCTTGACTTCCCTTACACAGAGATCTGGATTAACTTTACACCTTGATTATATTATATTTGTAGATTTGTAGATTTATTTGTAGATTTGGTTAAATGTTCAACTCCCCATATTCCATTTTTTATTTTTGGGGGTAATGACACTTTTCAATGAATGACAACAAATTCCTTTATCCTCTTCATCACAGGCTAAAATATATTTTTCGTTACTGAGAAATGTGTGCGTGAAATATTTTTTTGCTAGGCCTTTATTTATGTGGCCCACATTGTCAATTTTCTATCAAAACCCTTATACATCACAGCACAAATCTCAGCAGTATTCTTAGCCTGATCCATTTAGTAGCCTAAGTGTATTTGATAATAAATTGTAAAACCTTTTGACGCACATTGAAACAAATAATGAGAATGATACACAAGGGATCTAAAGTACTAAGCATCACACGCGACTTTTTTTGGCACAAACCTTGGCGTATGTCAACCTCAATTTCAATTGCTCTTGTGTGCGCTTCTGTACTAACCTCACATTTCTCCATCTGCACCAGCTGCTTTATAAATGATTATTTTCATTTTTATTGACGCACAAATATGTACTGCACTTGTACAGATGTAAAATGTGTATACTACAAATAACATTTCTGCGCACCACAATAGCAAGTAAAAGCATGTCTAAACTGTCCACTAAGTTTAACTTTGGCGTAAACTCTTACAAGACTAAATAGTATTAACGTAAAATACGTTGCTATGTATCAACCCAAAAATGCATTAGATGCCATACGGATGTATTTTATATAGGGTAAAATTTATTATTTTCACAGTATGGCTGTTATAAATAGTATTACCCTAATAATGTATATGTACTAATACAAGTTCTACATTTTAAAAAAAAAATGCACATAATTCTGTTTAATTTCAAATGTATCAATCAGGTATTCAACATGAGCGATGGGCGATGTGTGAAAAAAAAATTTAATCAACAAATTATGCGCCATACAGATGTAGCCAGGCTCACTGTCCTGGAGCCACAAGAAGAAAAGCAAAACGCAGCAGATGGGAATGGAACACCCATGGGGAGATTTCCCCCTGGAGAGCGATGCTGCAGTTACCCCCAGCAGTGTGAACAGTTAATCTGGATGCCTCTTTAAACTCTAAAGTCTTCATACATATGAGGCACATTATATGAAGGTTTGTATTACTTTATAGCGCTGATATTTTGACACACGGAAAAATGTACAATAAAATCTCAGTAGAAAGGCCCCCAGGTGTTACATGACTGAGGGCTTCCACTTTATTGCAAATCAAATATATGTTGTTAAATGGGAGTGAAGCAACAGGTACAGTAACTACATTTCAAAGTCTCCCAGGTGCAAAACTGTGGCAACATTTGAGGCAAAAAAACAGCATTCGATTTATCAAAGAAAAGGAAGCTAAGTGAATCTCCCTTAATTAAGCAAAGTGTGATTACTAATATGTATTTTTTTTATACAACTAGACTACCACCATTTTTTCTTTTTACAAACTTACAACTCCACTTTCTTTCAAAAGAAAATTGGATTTATTTGAGGAAACCTCCCCCCCCCCCCTGTTTTACAGCATAAATATTGAATACATTTTTTTACAACACAATGTTTAATAAATGTATATTTTTGTCTTTAAATCAAGCTAAATGCCATAACTTTATTTATTTATTTATTTATTTTAAGCCCCTGCAGCCAGAAGGCTTTGATAAAACTTTAGCTCATTAACACGACTAGGTTAAATTCCCAACCCCCACATTAGAGGCTGAGCATATAAAAAGGTATTTTTTTTTTCTATCAAAACTTCCACAGAGCAGTACAGAAAAATATTTATTTACCCTCATTCCCGCTTCCATTAAAAGTGACAGCAGTGACAGGAGCAAAATACAGAAATGGGCCTTAATTGCAGGCCTCTGCCAGCTCTTAACAGGACACGTTTTAGCTCTGTCTCCAGCTAGGCCGGGGATGGGACTAATTCACCTGAACTTAAGGGTAGGGCAAGGGGTTTTTTTTGTTTTGTTTTTTAAATCTGTGAATTGTGCCCACGGGTAAATTCAGCAGTGAATAGACAAATTACACCTTCTCCTTTCTCTGTGCTTAGCTCTCTATCGACCGGGGTAGACGCTGGCGAGGTTCAATGTTCCCAAAAAATGACAATAGTTTAACCCCTTTGCAGCCAAAGCGTTTGCAAGCGTCCGCATCACTGGACCCTGTGGCTCTCAAAATAAATCCCATATTTTAAAATATGTTGTTTTTTTACTTAGTACAATATTTTGGGGAGTTATTGATTCAGTGAAACGTCTTTATCTTTGTCATTTTCTGTGTCATCCTCTTTTTGTCACTCAATGTCCTCTCTTTTCTTTGTCACATTCTGGATCCCCCGTTTTAAGTCTCTAGGTCATCCTTTGCCTTAAAGCGAAAATCACCCTGTAAGAGACGTGTTCAGAGGTACATATAATGGAGACCGATTGGGGTGAAATTATATCTTGGCTTTATTGAGCCTGTTCCTTAATGCAGGCAAAATATACAAAAACACAAAATAACAAACACTTATCCCTGTGTAAGGGCTAACTTACTTCCCCAGTCCCTTTCTCAAAGGCTGGAGGGATAATCACATTACCACCCTATTCCCCAAAGTCTCAAGAGATACCTTAAAGCAGATGGCCCTTCATGTCAGTCTCTGGTAGGTTCCTGGGTCCCCTGTGTCCAGGAATATAAGTCTCTGGGTGTCTTGATCTCAGCAGAGCCTTTCTGCTCAAGACGTCTGTGTGCAGGCTTCCCTGCTTTCATCTTGTCAGCACCCTTGTGTACTGAGGAAAATTTCCTTCCTGTTTCCGGGAACAGGCTTTTTCACAGAGCTGTCATTAGGCAGGTGGAGTGGTTGATTGCAGGTGTGCAATTAACCAGCACACTGCTGGATTAGAGGCAAGCCTGTTAACAGGGATAAGACCCGGTTACAGACCCCATAATTTAATTTTTCTTTAAACCTTACATTACTTGCATCTGGGTTTCCCTTGGAGCTCTTAAATCCCCCCCACCCCCTCAAGATTTTCAGATATTTGTAGTTTGTGCCAGTTTTGAGACAGAAAAACTACAAACAAGCCACAAATGAAAAGATAACCAATAATGGGTCAGCTTTCGATTAGCTGAGTGAACTACGACCCTATGGCCATTTTATGCCCAACGGAAAATACATTTGCCTGGCGCCAGTACCACGGAAATCAAGTGGTCCTCGGAGCTTGGGAAACCACAGAGCAGCTCCGGTAAGAAGAATAAAATGTTGACCTGTGTAGATTGCTGTTTTGCGTTTGGGTAACAGTAGGTTAGACGATCCACTGCAAAAAATTGAAAGCATCATCATGTTGGGCTTTTTTATTAATGTCCTAAACCGATGCAACCACCCCCCTCCACCCCTAGTAACAGGATCAAATGTTACAGATGTCTCTGTGTCTCTCGATATGTAGGAGATGTTCTTTATAATATTGTAACAGGAAATATACATTGAGATGTAAGGTGTTTAAGGTATGTAGATTTCGAAAGTTTGTATTTTAATTTTTTAAGCAGGTAAAATGGGAAAATATGTAATCCGCAGTGCAGAGCAGCATTGAACACGATGGGGTATATTTTATAAGCTCTGAGATCACGATCTGTGCGGTCTGACACAAAAGCCTCATTGAAGTCAACCGGGCTTCCGTGTCAGATCGCATGGGTTGGCAACCTCTGAGCTTATAGAATATACCCCTCTGGGCTTTGTGTAACAAAAAGGTGCGTGTGCGCTGACGCAGTTGGGTCAAAAAATTCGCATTTTTTTCCTGTTTGAAACACAACACATTTATATTGTGTATTTCTTCTGTTTTAGAATGTGGTCAATGCTGTGTTGGTATTCTGCACTATAAAAAGACTTACTCCACCTTTAATGTGATGGAGAAAACCAAAGCAGAAAACCAGTATGTGACGGCAGGGGTAGCCAGTCTTCATATTAAGGGTGACGCGTGACTGGTTACCCCTGAAAACAGTGGGTCTCCGGTAGCTTAGAAGCACCATGAGCCGGGGACACTGTGTTTATTATAACCTGTACTGTTGTCCAATAAACCTTGGATTTTGGGAGTGGGAGTTTAAAGGGGGATATTTGGGTGGAAATGTGTTCAAAACACGTGTACAAGGTTGGGGGAGCAAAGATACCGGTTGTCCCCCATTTTACCCACCGACCGCATCTGGTCTGCGGGTACGCATACAGTATGCATGTTGTACCCGTAATAATCTTCCCTTTAAAATATTGTATTTTCCACCGGCCATGCTTAGTGTAATAGTTGTATTCCTGAGCCCAGGTTAGAAGAAAAAAGTGGTGTTTTAAAACGTTTATTCATCTCTATACAGACAGTCCTGGTATTCTGATAAGTAGCCAGGATGCTGCATAGAGTTGAGGGATCAAAGAGGAGAAGGCAAGTTGAGAGGTCTCAGAACGTTTGTTGCCCGAGGGGGAGACTCTTTGTTCTCCCAGACTCGGTGGAGCCTACCCAGCGTGAGGTATAGGGCTGGCAAGGGGAATCCGTTGCCGGTAGGCGTAGGCACGATTCCCATTGGCCAGTTTGAATTTCCCGCTTGCCGGCATCCTGAGCCTCCTCGACACACCCTCTCCTCTGACACGTACAGCCAGACGAGCCCCCAGCTCTGATTGGCTGGTACAGCTACGATCTGGGCTCTGTTTGGTCACCAGACCCTTCTCCATATTGAACATAGAACAGCAAGGCCTATGTAAGGGGACTGGCCGATCAGAGAACCAGACGATCTTGAGACTTGGTCCAGTGAAGCGCTGGCGGGCTTTTCAAAAGTGCTTTGCTCCGAATAGCAAAGCACTCGGCACGGAGTTGCCGTAGAAGCCTAGCTTAGCTGAGGACAAGTTCTCAAATTGCGGCTAAGTGCCAGCTTTTGCCTAGCTTGCGGTTAGTGGGTATAGCCAGGTATCTTTCCGAAAAGAGAACCATGGAGTTCATGGACGTGGAGCGGACAGGGTAATTCTTCTGAAGAAGGAGATCTGCCCCTAGTTGGGGCTAGAGACTCCCCCCAGACCCCCAGTGAAGTATTTCTTGTATGTTGTGTATAATTGTATGTCTGCTGGTCTCACCAGAATAAACCTCATTTCATTCCACTACCTAGTTCTGCCTAGTGAAATGATCCCAGAAGGTAAAGGTGTTTAAAAGTACTTGTCTCCCATGACACACCAAAAAAAGTATCTTAAGCCGAAAGTTTCCTATTCATAGGAACTGCACCAATATGCAAATATAACTCTGCCGTAACTCCTCTCACTCGCTCCATAAATCCCTTATCTCATCGCAGCATACCTGAAAATGGTTCTGCTAAAATTAATACGCAGACGCTGCCTGGAGCAGACATATTTCAGCGCACATTTTTACAAAATAACGACTTTGCATTAACATTTTGTCTTTGATACATAGAGCCAAGTGTGTGTTATTCATCAAAGTGAAATGGTGCCATTCAGACACTGCCGCACGGAAACTCCTATGCAAGACGATAGGAGTTTTCATGCAATAGTTCCCAATCAGCCCTATTACACTTTGATGAATAATTCCCAGTGACTTATATATAGGACTGTATTATTAAATAAAAAATACTTTTACTAGATTTAGAAAAGTAAACCTATTTTGGAATTATTCATATTTCCCTAAACATCACAGCACACGACTATTCATTTTTAAGAAAGGGCAGTTAGGGGTATTCTAATAATACTAGTGTTCATTCATTAATTCTTATCCTAAAATACATAACTTCATCCTTTCACAAGAAATCACTCAACCCCGCTGAGTTTCTTCAGGGTTTCAGGGAAATTCCACACAGACACTTTATGCTATGGTAAGAATGGCAAAATAATGATTTATTAGTGACTACTGTGTTATTTATAATTTTACAAGTTGTCACGGGAGACCAGCACTTTTAACACATTTATACCCGGGATCATACTGTATGATTGAGCAAAGCAAGGAGCTAAAATAAATTTTAATTTATTCCACGAATTGACATACACACAATGTTACACAATTACACTCAAAAAATACACTTACTGGGATGGGGCAAACGAAATAAATTGCTTCCAGAACGAAATCTTGAAAAACAAAGTCTTTAGGAGCACTCTTTAGGAGCGGGAGTTACTTGTGAAACGGCTTGGAACTGTCCTCGGTCAGCGGTGCAAGTTGCCACCACTGTGTACTCCGACTGAGCTGCTTCCTTCATTCTGTCACCACGGAAATGGCACTTGGAATCTCGATATCTTACGAAGCTTGATGAGACTTGGTGACTCTTAGGGGAATCTCATTCCTGATGGGCTGCAGGGTTTTTTATAAGTTTAAAACTCCTATACAGTGCAGCCAATCACTCCGTGGGAATAACTTTTCCCACCTATCCCGGAGTTGCCAATACTTTAAAAACCTGGCAGAGGAGGCTTCTCATTCTGCTAAGAGCATGAGCCAACCTAGCACCTTTGATCCTTAGCATATGAGACCCAGCCCATCTACCTGGCGACACCAAGTCTGGGCTGGCCACCATTTGCCAAACTACCTGGACTTTACACTAGGATGGGGGTACTTGAGGAACCCCAACCCAACTGACACCTTGGGGACACTGAGCCCTTTCAACTTCGGGCTTTTACAGACATCGTGGCACCAAGCCAGCGGGGTATCTTAGAATTCCGGAGCTGCACATCCTCAGCTCATTTACAGCGAGTCCCTAGACGCATACTCCGGTGGTCTGAATGAAAGCCCAAAAGTGCCTATCATGTTTAATATACTATTTGAGGGGGACTTTCATCCATCAATTTTTATAAAACGTATAAAAATTACACTAAGGGTGTTTTCCATGTTTCTCCCTGAACTACGCGCACAACAAGTTTCAGCGCTCTTGGAGCTTCCTAACAAAAGTTAGCACACTGCCGCTTTTATTCCTCAAGTGCTGAACTTAAAAAACAATTTTACTCTCACCACCTTATACCTGGTGGGAGAGACACTGAACCCCTACACTGGGTTCTGGGGGTTTGGGCATACTGTATACCAGGGGACCCTGGAATGTGATTTCTCCCTGGCCGGTCTTACTGTTTTGGTCTGTGCTGAAGCAGGGAGATATGTCAATGAGCCACTAACTGCTTCCTAGAGAGAATTTTGTCCAGTGGTCTGTGTCTTCATGTCTCCAGGACTCTTGTAGGATTCCTGGGTACATGTTTCGGGGTAACCAGCATGTCTGGCCCCCTTCTACCCAAACACACCTTGACAAAATTTGACCTTAAAATCATCCCTGAAACTCATGCCCTGCGAATCTCTTCTGGTTAGCACTCCTGGAACAGTAAAACACACACATTCATCTTTATTGAAATACAGTGTATATGCCATAACTGTGTTCCAGAGCTGACACTTCACATTCCCCAATATGGCTCAGGGGCACCCAGCTGGGCATAATACCTTTATTATTGGCCTGGTACCCCCTCACCATCACACAAGTAACATTATTTTTTGTAACATTGTTGGCAATTAGTGCTCAGTGGGATAATGGTAAATTTGCAACTATCTTTGCGGCACCGAAAGATTAACACCTACATTTCACAATGGCTGCATTACAGTAACATCAGCAAAAGGCCAACATATTCTGGAGGTACAGTACGTGATGAAGTACCTTTCATTTATGTGTGCAGCTAAAATAGAACAGCCAAGTACTCTAGGTGTACAGCTTAAGTTGCAATAAAATGCTGCAGTTGTGTTGTTATATGGAGCAATAGGCGTGATATGGAGAGGATATATATGAAGCAATAGGTGGAGTTATCAGGAGGAGTTATATAGAGCAATAGAATGAGTTATAGGGAGCAATAGGAGGAGTAATAGGGAGAGGTTATATGGAACAAAACGAGGAGTTATAGGGCGGTCAGGGCCACTGGCAGTTTTCCCAGGGCTCAAGACTAGAATCTCCACCTGGGCTCTCGGTTGTTGAGCAGGGGCGGTGTCAACTCGCCCCCTGTTGGCAGCTCTGCGGGTCCCTTACCCCTCTATATCAACCCCCCCCCCCCCCCACCCCCAAAAGAAATCTCTCTATCTTTCAGTCTTCCCTCTCTCTTTCCCACTCTCTACCTCCTCTCTTTCTCTCTCTCTCCCCTCTCTCTGTAACTCTACTCAGAGACAAGACAGGAAGTGGACCCACAGGGCTGAGGTGTGATATCCAATCACTGACCAGAACCGTGAGTCCTGAATTGAGTTTAGTGAAGTCAGGGTCACAGGCTGGGTCAAGGCTGGATGTAAGTATAGCCTTGGTCCCCGTCTGTCCCCTACCTCTGGCTGCAGCTGCGTCTGTCAGCGGAGGCAGGGGGGGGGAGCGTGGTGAGGTTGCAGCAGGTGACCCGGTCGCCAGAGGCTACTGGCATCACCCCTTGCAGGGCGCCACCATCTTGGCTGCGATCGCGCATGTGCGAGATGCCACGCATGCGCAGTGTAGGCACGAGAGGCGGCCATAGCAGGGAAGGTCCTCCATGGGAACTACAAGCCCCTGGGGCTGCAGCTCATATGGCACGAACCAGCCAATAGGGCTACAGTATTCTCCCTTGCTGAAGTTATAGATAACTTTTGCGTGCTAGGAGCACGTCAGTTGGAGCTGGGACCAGGATAGGGTAGGTTGTGTGTGTACGGTGTCTGTAACCCCTGCACTAGGCCAGAGACCTCCTTAGGCCCCAGCTAGGCCCTGATTTCCCTCAGTTTGTGGTTGCTGCAGGGACAGGTCCATTAGATAGGGACACTGCCCTGTAGTACCAGTGTGAGGGACACAGCAGGACTGTAACAGGGGACTTATCCCTGTTCAGTAATGTGCCTTTAATCTGGCAGTGTGGTAGTTAATTACTAAACACCACCTGCCTGATTTAGATTGATTACAAAAACCTGTCTGTTCAGACAGGAAGTGACTCTCTTTAGCTCTGACTGAGAGCTGACCTTTGGAGAGACAGAGCAGAGGTTCTTGAGTCCCAGGAGAGACTGACGAAAAGAAACCCAGATCTCTGAAGCTGACCAGTCTTGAGCTCTGCCAGCCACACAGCAGAGCTGATTGCAAGACACCAAATAAGACTTCTAAACCTGGATGCTGATATTTTTCTGTGCACGCACGGGTGCGGTTCCAGGAGAGCAGAGAAGCTTACTCTACAGCAACTAAACAGATAAGACTTTCCTTATTAAGAGACTGCTTATATCTGCTTATTTTCATGTTATGTGTTTTGGCTGGGAGAAGCTTAACTAATGGAGATGTGAACTAATTGCAAGGATTTCACTAGAAATACTCCCAAGTGAATGGAAGCTTTGTCCCCCCCCCTGTGTTTGGATAATTTCCTGATGAAAAGGAAAAGGCACAATAAAGCCTATTATAATTTCACATTATAAACGTCTCCAAATTGTGTACCTCTGTGAATGTCCGTCGTCATTTGGTAATAGAAGTGTGATAAGAGGTGTCTTTGTAGTTACAAAGGACCGGAGATTTTTACGTGAATTTTTTTTTTATACTTTTTGCCTACAAACAGTCTGAGAAAAAAAAAAAACCTCATGCAGCAGAGATCGGAATTAAAGGGATACATACCACTGAAAACTTACAAAAACCCAGAAGAGACTGCTGAAGTAGCTAAACCTTATTTTGTGTATCACAAAGTGTAATATGGTCATTGAAATAGGGGTCTTTGCCTTTCAGCCATAGTCAGGGTTCAAGAAGTGAGTCAGCCCTTGGAAAGGGATAGGTGTTTGTTGTTTTCAAAAGTTTCGCCGAAGCAGTGAATACAGATGGTGACCCACGAGTGGTACTGATTTTGCAGATAAAGGTTGCCACACCGCATAGGACTACCAACTGTGAATGGAGTATATGCAGAAAAGTGTGAAAATTGATACAAGACTGTGCTGAAGCAGGGGAATTTTTAGCAAACCAATTGCTGAATGTTGAGTCACCCTGCCGGGAATGAAAGAAATAGTCCACTGCAAAGAATGTTTTTTTTCTGAAAGTAAAAAAGTCTGCCTATATATATCTTGGGAGCAAAAACAGACACCCAAAGTGTGAAGTGTGAATGCCATAATACCCAAAGATGAGACTTAAAATTACTGAACTCAGGCAGAAAACCAAATTCTGTTGCTGAAGCGGGGAGGTTGCACCCTGCAAGAAAATGGTGTAAAGCAAATAGACTTTTTTACCTAGCAACTGCACAACTTGTTTACCTGATAAAAGAAAATGCATGCACAGTACTGCTGATATTGAAAAAAAAGAAAAAATTATCCAAGAAAGAAAAATCTACAGAGATGCCTGTGAGAGCTACGACCTCTACAAGCAATATATGCCCATCTGTAGGACTACCACAATTGGGGGTTCTAGCAAATACAGTGGCAACAGCTGCAATAGTGCCTCCTGAGGTCAGGAAGAAAATTACACCTGATAGCCTAAAAATGGAGGACAAGATGCAGCGTTCCTGTAATGAACCCTACCCCACGGAAGAGTGGCCCTTCCAGTCTATTAAAGAGGAAGACATCTCTTACGGGGAACCCGAACCGAGTCACACCCATAAAACACCCCAAGAATGGTGGGGGTGCCTGAACTCGGCACGAACAGAAAAGACCGCTCCCTTTGATGACGAATATGATCAACAGGAGACAGAGCGGGAGAAGCAGATCACCCAATATTTCTGTCAGCTAAAGCAACTGCAAGAAAAGCCTGGCGTATATAATGAAGCTGCTAAAATTTCAAATGAAGATGGAGACCCCAATATCCCTGCAGGGATGGTGTCATCCAAATCAAAAAGGCGGAAAAAGAAAAGCAGTTCTTCACTTACCGTGGAAGGAACAGACACGTCCGCAGACCCTGTGGAGGAAAAGGGGGACGTAGTTGCCCTGCGGCCTAGAGAAAATGGAGAATTTGTCCCGCGGTTAACCGAATATCCAGAGGGCCCAAGGCAGAAGTCGTGTACCCAAAGATGTGTCTGTCCGGTGCCAACAGTGAGGAACCCTCAACCAGTCATCCCAGGGAAGCGGAGCCGGAACCAGTGAGTGACGATTCCTTGACCAGCCCTGAAGACGCCCTGAAAATTGCCAGGCATGACTGTGATCTGCTCTGTGAAGAATTAGGAAGAGAGAGAAAAAATAATGCTGAGCTACAGAAGACTGTGCTCGCAATTTATTCTGTGGCCAAGACCGAATTGGAGGATCTCAAGACTGAGCTAGATACTGCAAAGGCTACTATCTCCGCCATGGATGAAAAGCAGACCCAATCTGATAAAATAGTGGCTACTCTAAAGCGGAAGTATGAGGAGGCACTGAAGCAGATGACAGTCTTCCATCAAGAGGTTCACACTCTTTGTATAGAGCTTGATGCCTCACATCATGAGACCAACAGCTGCCGCACAGACCTGGAAGTTTCCAGAAAGGAACTACACAGTCTCACTGAGAAGCTGGACATTGCTAAAGAAACTATTGGTAATCTTGGTACAGTTCTCAAAGTCTCTCAGAAGGAGCTTCAGACCCTCAACCTAGAGAAAGAAGTCTCACGCCAGGAGAGTGTCATTCTCAAAGCAGATGTGCGTAAATGGAAGGAGGACTGCAAAGAAGCCCTGAAGAATACAGAGACTGAAAAAGGAGAAAGTTCAAGATTAAAAAGAGAAAACTTTAAACTGAAAGAAGAAAATTTTCAGTTAACAGAAGAAGTCAAGGAAAAGTTTGACGCAGAGCACCGACTGCAAAACCAACTGCAAGGTCTGCGTACACACCTCCAGTATGCTGAGGAGAAGCAGCAAACGCTACAGGAAGAAAAACTGCAGGCTGTTAAAGAGGTACAAGCGCTGCAGGAACGTCTGAATACCCAGTACGTCCCCACAGAGCAGTATGAGGAGCTAAAGGCCACGCTGCATGTCTTCAGAGCATCGTTGGAAGCGGAGCTTCAATACCAGGTGACTCTGTATGAGAGGGAGCGTGAGAAGGCTCAGAAACTGGAGCAAGAGCTGGAGAGACAGAGAGACTGTTCCATTCCCTAGAGTCAGTACACAAAGGAGAAAACAGACGCAGCGACAACCTTGACGACAAAAATGACAGAGCTCCAGAATATGAAGGAGACTCTGATACAGATTCCTCCAATACGGAAAAAGGTATTGGCTCTGCCCAAGCACCAGTATCCCACAGTAACTAATGCCCGTAAGGACAAGGGTACAGTGAGAGTTGGGGACTCCACGCAACTTCAAAACAAAATTACGAAGTTTGAGCCACCAAAGAAAGCACTAGCCAAACCTACAGCTGCCCAACAGGCAACAAACAGAGGTAGGAGTGCAGAATCAAAGCCAGAAGAATCCTTAGCTGAAGAAGCTGAACTGGCGACTCCGTGGTGTGGAGAAGCTGCAGAAAGACCACTTCAAGAGCAGAAAACTCTAAGGGCTAGTCCTAACTGCTCAACAACTGTTGCCATACACTTTGTCTACAAAAAGAGGAGTGCCCGACGCAACAGAAATCTCAAGACCGCGCACGCGATAAAAAGACTTTACGTGGAAAAAGTAATCCTTGAGCGACTGAGGAGTGCTGATCTCAAGCATCTTCGGGAGGAGACAAAAATAAACTGGAGAAAGGGCTCCAATCCCAGCGGGACAGAGGGTTCTCTTCCTCCATCCACTCTCATTCAAGTCACAGAGATATCTAGAATGAGAGTGGAAGGATGGGCTTTGGCCGTGGTAAGCCCGAGCTTCCCACAAACAGGGGAGGTATGTAACAGGGGACTTATCCCTGTTCAGTAATGTGCCTTTAATCTAGCAGTGTGGTAGTTAATTACTAAACACCACCTGCCTGATTTAGATTGTTTACAAAAACCTGTCTGTTCAGACAGGAAGTGACTCTCTTTAGCTCTGACTGAGAGCTGACCTTTGGAAAGACAGAGCAGAGGTTCTTGAGTCCCAGGAGAGACTGACCAAAAGAAACCCAGATCTCTGAAGCTGACCAGTCTTGAGCTCTGCCAGCCACACAGCAGAGCTGATTGCAAGACACCAAATAAGACTTCTAAACCTGGATGCTGATATTTTTCTGTGCACGCACGGGTGCGGTTCCAGGAGAGAAGAGAAGCTTACTCTACAGCAACTAAACAGATAAGACTTTCCTTATTAAGAGACTGCTTATATCTGCTTATTTTCATGTTATGTGTTTTGGCTGGGAGAAGCTTAACTAATGGAGATGTGAACTAATTGCAAGGATTTCACTAGAAATACTCCCAAGTGAATGGAAGCTTTGTCCCCCCCCCTGTGTTTGGATAATTTCCTGATGAAAAGGAAAAGGCACAATAAAGCCTATTATAATTTCACATTATAAACATCTCCAAATTGTGTACCTCTGTGAACGTCCGTCTACAAGGACGTTCTGCAACTTGGGATCAGGTGGTCTGGGACCAGATCACCACCCACAGATAAGAGACTATCTTCATGGTGGGACATTCCTGCTGCACACCACCCAACGTGGAGGCAGACTCGTCGCTGACGACGACGGTGTGGGACCGAACGGCTCCTTGTCCACAGTCAGCACTTCCGGGTGCTCGAGCACCCGGCAGGTATCATCAAGTGCACCAACATTACACACGTTAGTTGTGGGCAGTGCTTTCGTACACACTGGGGGTTGGAGTGCCTATTGTGGGCTAGACACTAGAACACTGGTGCCCCTGCACCCAGGTACTGTGGGAATACAGTGTGGGACTTTATGTACAATACGGTGTCGGTGTGTAATACATACGTGTTATCCATTGTGCTTAGTAAATATCGTTATACCATATCCTGGTGTGTGTTATTGAGTATTGTCCTGTGACAGGGTTATCCAACACTGATAGAATCCCACGCAGGTAGAGGTGCTGTCACTAGACGGATCAGGTACACCTCAGGCTCCTAGCAGGGGAGGCTCAGGTGTGAGCCATGGGTAACGCACCACACACGGTAGCCGCCATATCTCCCAGGGGGTGGGGGAAAGTGCGCTACTGATATACCATACTTAGAACCTTTTTGTGGACACAGATAGAGTCTCGTGGTACAGGTGCTTCAGCAGGAACTTCCAACTGTGCTTGAAGAATTTTTCTTAACAGAGAGATGAGACTGAGTAGATGATGCAGGCAAGGGAAATGATGGGCCATTATCAGTCTCTAACGTCTCTTCTGTTAAGAATTTCCTGGACAAGGCATGTCTTGGTATTCTTTGACCCTGGATGAAAAGAGATTATAAAATTGAATCGAGTGAAAAACATAGCCCACCTGGCATTTCCCAAGTATCCAGACTCCTTTGAAGTATTTCAGATTTTTGTCGTCGCGTATATTGTAATCGGCGAACTTGTTCCTTCTAAAAGATAGATTCTTCAAGTGCCATTTTGATGGCAAGGTGCTCTGGTTCCCAATGTTGTAATTCCTCTCCGCAGAAGGAAATTTCTTAGAAAAGAATAGCTCCTGCCCCTACATTGGTCAGAGGCATCAACATTGAGGACAGAAGGTTTGGCTGGATCGGGATAAATCAGGATTGGTGCCAGCCAAAGAAAGGGTTGTTTTTAGTTTTTTGAGTACAGTCAGGGCTTCCTGTTACCATTTGTAGGGATCTTCCCCTTTTTTGGTAAGCATCGTGATAGGACCTACCACACAAGAACATTTTTGGATAAAGCTCCTGTAGCAGTTAGCGAACCCCAAGAAGCGTTGTATGGGATTGAGACCTATAGGTAAAGGCCATTAAAGGAAGGCTGCCACTTTGATTGGGTCCATTTCTAGACTGTTGGAGGAGATGATATAACCGAGGAAAGGGGTCTTCTTTTGTTCAAATTGACACTTCTCTAACTTGGCATAGAGATGGTTGTCTCAAAGTCTTTGTAGCACTTGCATGATCTGTGACCGGTGTTTGACATCAGAGGTGGAGAAAATAAGAATATCATTGAGGTAGACTATGACAAAGAGATCAAGGAGGTCACAAAAGATTTAATTAACAATTCTTGAAATACCGCACGAGCTTTGCACACACCAAAGGGCATGTCCCAGTATTCATAGTGGCCATCCCCTGTATTGAAGGCCGTCTTCCACGCATCACCTTCCCGAATGTGGATGAGATTTTTTGCCCTGTGAAGGTCCAGTTTGGTCAAAATTGTTGCTCTACATAGGTGCTTAAAGAGTTCATATATCAAAGGAATAGGGTACCAGTTCTTTATGGAGAGTTTGGTCAGAACCTGATAATCTAAAAAAGGCCTGAGGTAGCCAGTTTTCTTCTTGATGAAAAAGAATCACGTTCCAGCAGAAGAACTAGACTTGCAGATATAGCCTCATTGAAAATTCTCCTCAATATACTCTCACATAGCCTTGGTTTCGGTCTCAGAGTGGATAGGTATAGTCATGGAGAAGCACAGATCCTGGAAGGAGATCATACAGCATGTACAAAGTACAAAGGACTCGGGCCATCCCTTAAGGTTGGAGGAAAGGAAATTTCACCAGCAACAAAGGAAAGTGTTCTTTACAGTAAGGGCAGTTAAAATGTGGAATTCATTACCCATGGAGACTGTGATGGCAGATACAATAGATTTGTTCAAAAAAAGGTTGGACATCTTTTTTGATGGGAAAGGTATACAGGGATATACCAAATAAGTATACATGGGAAGGATGTTGATCCAGGGATTAATCCGATTGCCAATTCTTGGAGTCAGGAAGGAATTAATTTTTCCCCTTAATGGGTTTTTTTGTTTGCCTTCCTCTGGATCAATAAGTAAGTATAGATATAGAATAAAGTATCTGTTGTCTAAATTTAGCATAGGTTGAACTTGATGGATGTACGTCTTTTTTCAACCTCATCTACTATGTAACTATGTAACTATGTGTGCTGGTAATACTTCTGTCTGTTTTTTTTATTTTTTTATCAAAGACATCGTGTAGTCCAGATATGGACTAGGAAGCCTCCGACCGGAATTGTCGGGAAAGTGGTGAATCTCCAATATGGAGCAAGGATTTTGGAGGCAAATCCCAGGGCAAGATTTTCTCCATGTCGTCACCTGGCCAGTGACCCAGTCAATACTTGGGGTTATGTTTCTGTAACCACAGGAAGTACAGTAAAATGGTGCAGGTTGCTCTGTGCTTCTGTTTTTCCTGTGCTTTAGTTAGAAAATAACTTTTCGAGGTCTGAAATAATATAACCGTCTTTGCTAATGACCTGCTTTACCCAGAAGAAATTCTATTACCACTCTATTTACATTTGATGCAGCCGTGAGCTAAAATTGATTTTAAAAAAAGAATAAATTCTCTTGCAGCAATGCAAACTTATCTTTGTAAGAGTAATCACACCTTTTAAATGCCACTGAGAATTTTTTTCATTATTTGTTTACATAAGGGGATTTTAGGGTCCCTGGCTAGTTGTAGCTAGTCTCTGTTTACCTCAAAAAGAATAAATTAGATCTGTTTTGACAGCCTTTTAGGGGCAGCAAGTAATCCCAACAAGAGTAACCATTCCTATCCCTGCGTGGTCTCAGTGTCTTGTATGAGGCGGTGTAGAGGGAGCTGTAAGAAGCAGGTTTATTTAAAAAGAGTTTTTATTGGGGCATTATAGGTGTTTTGGTATTTTGTGCAAAGTGGGTCTGCTTAACAATGCATGGTGATGCCTTCGCTTTTAAAGGGGCCTGCAGCGCACTGTGGAGTTATAGTGAGCGGTTATATGGAGAATTAGGAGGAGATATAGGGATGAGTTATATGGAGTAGTAATAAGAATTACAGGACACTTTTATATGTGGAGCAAATAGAGGAGTTATATGGAGTGGTTGTACGAGGCAATTGGAGAAGTTATATGGAGGTGCTATATGGGTCAATAGAAAGAGTTCTAGGGAGATCTTATATGGAGCAATAAGAGTTATAGGGAGCAGATATATATAGAGCAATAGGAGAAGTTATAGGTAGGGTGACCAGATTTTGAAAATGAAAAACCGGGACACATTTTTTTTTTTTTACATAACAGTTTATTTATTGTAGTACACTAATACTTTACTACCATTAGTCCTTGTGACATAGTCACGTGCGTGCGTGCGTGTGTGTGTGTGTGTGTGTGTGTGTGTCGGATGACCTCACTATTCGAACAAAAAAAAAAGCCACATGTGAATGATTCTGAACCCATTAACCAGTGTCAGGATGCCCCCTCTTCACAATTTCTAAAGCAGCAATCCCGCCCGGGATCTTACCTGATCCGCAGTCCCTCAAGGTACTATACTGGAGGGGAGGTGTTCCCTACCTGTCTTCCGATGTCTCCTGCATGAAACTTGAGTCAGATCTGGAAGAAAGCAGGGTAGGTTACTTCGGTGTAGGTATACGGCAGTAAAGTGAAAAAGAAGAGAGTGATCTGCGCTCATATAATCGTGATACTGTGCTCAAGTGAATAATAATGTGAATAAAAAAGAAATTGAAAACCTGTTACATATATAGAGATTATGCTGCTGTGCTCGTGGTATGGCTCCACAAACCGAACTAGTGAAAAAACAAAAAGAGAGACAGCGCAAAAAACCTCATTGTGTAGTATGTAAACAATATTGTATTAATAATCAGGTGAGTATCGCACGTACATCAAATAACTGAAAAATAGGCAAGACATGTTAGGGACATGTTACCACTCTGTGCTCTGCAATCGTGGATGATTGATGTGGGTCACCAGGGTCAGCTCTCCTCCCGCAAGTTCCGTAGGATCGATTCATACTTCTACTCGATCAAACCAAGACCTCTGGTAGCAGGATGCAGGCGCGGTAAACACCGCCACGAGAGGGGAGACCTCTCCGTTTTTCACCGCCATGAAGGGGAAGACCTCTCTGTCGGTTCCTCTGTCTCCGGTCACAAGACGCACGCCAGTGACGTCATCAAGCGGCACCAGCCAGAGACGCGGATCGCGTCTAAATGAGTCACCGTTATAGGAAGAGAATGTCCCGAGAATGTCCCGAACCACAGGGTGATGATGAAGGAGGCAAATGGCAATAAAAACCTCTATAAACCTCAATAGGTATAATAGGAATGCGCCCTCATTCGATGCAACGCGTTTCGTGTATACAACACTTCGTCAGGGAATGACTATAACGGTGACTCATTTAGACGCGACCCGCGTCTCTGGCTGGCGCCGCTTGATGACGTCACTGGCGTGCGTCTTGTGACCAGAGACAGACGAACCGACAGAGAGGTCTTCCTCTTCGTGGCGGTGAAAAACGGAGAGGTCTTCCTCTTCGTGGCGGCGTTTACCGCGCCTGCATCCTGCTACCAGAGGTCTTGGTTTGATCGAGCAGAAGTTTGCATCGATCCTACGGAACTTGCGGGAGGAGAGCTGACCCTGGTGACCCACATCAATCATCCACGATTGCAGAGCACAGAGTGGTAACATGTCCCTAACATGTCTTGCCTATTTTTCAGTTATTTGATGTACGTGCAATACTCACCTGATTACTAATACAATATGGTTTATACGGCAGTTAAGATAAGACATAGAGGGTGAGGGAGACAGGGAGGGTGAGGGAGACAGGGAGGGTGAGGGAGACAGGGAGGGTGAGGGAGACAGGGAGGGAGAGGGAGAAGGGGAGGGAGACAGGGAGGGAGACAGAGAGGAAGACAGAGACAGAGAGGGAGACAGAGAGAGACAGAGAGGGAGAGGGAGGGAGAGGGAGACAGTGAGGGTGAGGGAAGAAGAGGGAGGGTGAGGGAGAGAGGGAGGGTAAGGGAGAAGGAGAGAGGGAGACAGGGAGGGAGAGAGAGGGAGAGAGAGGGAGGGAGGCAGGGAGGGAGACAGGGAGGGAGAGAGAGAGAGGGAGAGAGAGAGGGAGATAGGGAGGGAGAGGGAGACAGGGAGAGAGAGAGAGGGAGACACACCCACTGATACACACACACACACTGATACACACACAGATACACACACACACAGAGATACACACACACAGATACACACACACACACAGATACACACACAGATACACACACACACTGATACACACACACTGATACACACACACTGATACACACACACACTGATACACACACACACACTCACCCACTGATACACACACACACCCACTGACACACACACTGATACACACACACACACACTGATACACACACACACACTGATACACACACACTGATACACACACACTGATACACACACACACTGATGCACAGATACACACACACACACACTGATACACACACACTGATACACACACACACAGATACACACACTGATACACACACACACTGATACACACACACACTGATACACACACACACTGATACACAAACAGATACACACACAGATAAACACACAGATACACACACACACACTGATACACACACACTGATACACACACACTGATACACACACTGATACACACACACTAATACACACACACACACTGATACACAGATACACACACACGGATACACACACACACACACACACATATACACACACACTGATACACACAAACACTGATACACACACACACACACTGATACACACACACACTGATACACCCGCCTCCTCCTGCACCGCCCGCCAGCCCCTGCACCGCCCGCCAGAGACCGCGCAGCCACCACTGCCCGCCCCTGAGCCCATCTCCCGCACCAAGGGGATGGGGGGAAGTGAGCGCCAGGAGAGGCAAAGGTGGGAGCATCGGGGGACAAAGGTGGGAGCGCTGGGGGACAAAGGTGGGAGCGCCAGGGGGCAAAGGTGGGAGCGCCGGGGGGCAAAGGTGGGAGCGCCAGGGGGCAAAGGTGGGAGTGCCGGGGGGCAAAGGTCGAAGCGCCGGGGGGCAAAGGTGGGAGCGCCGGGGGACAAAGGTGGGAGCGCCGGGTGGCAAAGTTGGGAGCGCTGGGGGGCAAAGGTGGGAGCACCAGGGTGCAAAGGTACTAGGTAGGTGGTACAAAGGCAGGTGCACCCCCGCTACCACCTCCTATTTCCACCCCTGGCTGGGACCCGGGACAGAAGGGGGACACTCACCACGCAACCGACAGAGGAGCCAGAAGCGGGAAGACAGACACACTCATGTGTGCTCTGCACAAAGCGGAAGCCCCGCCCCCGGCTTCCTTTGACATGCCTGCGACCAATCCCCTGCGGGTCGGCCGACATTCTAAGTGCCGCCATGGCATTCTCCTTCATTCAATCCCCCCGGCAGCATTCATTCATACACACACATAGAAAATACTTACCGGCCGCCACATTCTCCTCACCGCCGCTGCCCCGCAATACCGGGACCAGGGACAAAAACCGGGACATTTCTGGGACGGACCTGAAACCGGGACAGGACAGAAAAAAACTGGACTGTCCCGGCAAAACCGGGACAAATGGTCACCCTATTTATATGGAGCAGTTATATGAAGCAATAGGAAGAGTTATAGGGAGCAGTTTTATACTGTATATGCAGTTATATGGAGCAATAGGATGAGTTATTGGGAGGTGGATTATATTATCCTTTGCTGGGATGCTGTTCTGTATATTCACTGCTCTTTCAACACAGAAAGACTTCTCACATTGCTGTAAAGAGGTCAAAAGTCTTAGATGGGTTTATCTTGTTCTTGAGGTGAAACAGTTAAGAAGCTCAATTGCAATGTGTTCTTTCCTCCTGGGACCTGGAGGTATATTCACTTTGAGATGTCACGTGTACGTCCTCACATTGATGCATCATCACTCCAAAGCTTGTGTTCTGAAGATGTTTAAAGGAGTCAATTTTACTTTTCTTCTATAGATGAGTGATTTTTTTTTTAGTCTGCAGCAGCTTGTCTTCTTATAAATCTTACCCACTGTAGACATTCATTAAAAAAAATGTTTTTAATTGTAATGCAGGAGTGCCACCTAATGGTAACTACTACAAACTGTCCTTTTTCTCTTATTAGTATTAACTTAAAAATAATACTGGTAATAATAATGATTTATTCTACTATAGCCTCAGTATGGTTCATATTTATAAATACAACAAGTCCATGTCTGATTCGTGGTTGCTACCGTAACTTGCCCAAGTGACTTGCAAAATATTGTCTTGCTTTTATTTGGTGACTTACGTTTTTGGGGAGAAAGGTAGAAAGGAAATATTGTAGGTCCCCAATGTGAGATAAATTAAAAATAGATCCCCTGACAAAGGTGTATGCTAAAACTTTAAGATATAAGATCCAACATGCTTCGTTAAATTAGGGAGGGAGGGAAGTGTGAGGAGGGGAGGGGGGAGATGTAATGTTTTTTTCTGTATCACAATAATAAAACAGTTAAGTAAAAGTTGCGCGCTAAAAGATATTTTTCCGTGGTAGGTGCTCTATGGGGGGGGGGGGCTGCTCCTTCCATTTGTCCCAGGCCCCATGATTTCTTTTGGCGGCCCTGTTGGTGATGTGAGGTGCAGGGGGGGAGAGGGTAATGGGTGATGTGAGGTGCAGGGGGGAGAGGGTAATGGGTGATGGGAGGTGCTGGGGGAGAGAGGGTGATGTGAGGTGCAGGGGGAGGGTGATGAGTGATGGGAGGTGCAGGGGGGTGATTGGAGGTGCAAGGGGGGGTGATTTGAGGTGCATGGGGGGTGATTTGAGGTGCATGGGGGGGTGATTTGAGGTGCAAGGGGTGTGATTTGAGGTGCAGGGGGGGTCATTGGAGGAGCAAGGGGGTGATTTGAGTTGCATGAGCGGTGATTTGAGGTGTATGGGGGTGATTTGAGGTGTATGGGGGTGATTTGAGGTGCAAAGGGGGAGAGTGATGTGAGGTGCAAAGGGGAGAGAGATGTGAGGTGCAAGGGAGGAGAGTGATGTGAGGTGCAAGGGGGGGAGAGTGATTTGAGGTGCAAGGCGGGAGAGTGATGTGAGGTGCAGGGGGGAGAGTGATGTGAGGTGCAGGGGGGAGAGTTATGTGAGGTGCAAGGGGGAGGGCGATGTGAGGTGCAAGGGGGGAGAGGGATGTGAGGTGCAGGGGGTGTGATGTGTGTGCTGTGCAGGGGGTATTGTGTGTTTGATGTGGAGGGGGAGTATTATGTGTGTGGGTGAGTGGGAGAGATGGGGGTATGAGAGATAGATGGGGAGTATCGCAAAGGTTGATAGTGAGGGGTTCTGGGGGAGATATGAGGATGATGATGAAGGGTGCTTTGGGAAATATGAGGATGATGATGAGGGGTGCTGGGCGGAGATATGAGGATGATGATGATGAGGTGCTGGAGGAGAGATGATGATGATGATGGTGATGATGATGATGATGATTTTACCCGTGCGGCTCAATTTTTTTTTCCTTGGAGCAGTTCGGCCCTTCTCACTTTACGAGTTGTGCAGACCTGCCATAGTCTGACTGGGGGGACTGTGACAGAGAGTGACACACACAAGGTACTGAATTTCTGACCAAATTATGTGCAACCTCCCCCCCACATGGGTTTTTTAAATGGCCGTCAGAAAAAAATAAAAAGTCTACAGAGATGCCTGTGAGAGCTACAAACTCTGCAAGTGAATTCTGATCACCTGTAGGACTACCAGCTGTTGTTCTAGCATGTAGGCGGACGCTCACAGAGGTATGCAAGGGAGTCTGGTTATAGTGAAATTAAATAAGGCTTTTTATTGCGCCTGTTTCCTTAACATCAGGAAACCATCCAAACAAGGGGTAAACAAAGCTTCTATTCACTTGGGAGTATTTCTAGTGAAATACTACTGTATGCAGTCCACACTCCATTTAGATAAGCATGTCTCCCAGCCCCAAACATATAGCATGAAATAAGCAGATTATAAAGTCTCATAACGTTCAGCTCAGGTGTGAGCTAAGGAGTCTCACTTCCTGTCTCAAAAGACAGGCTTTTCTAAACAATCTAATCAGGCAGGTGGTGTTTGTTAATTGACTACCAGCAGTTAACCACCACACTGCTGGATTAGAGGCACATTACCTGAACAGGGATAACTTCCCTGTTACATAGCATATAAGGAGAAAATCACTGCAATAGCACCTCCTGAGATCAGGGGAAAGAATTCACCTGATACAGCAAAAATGGAGGGCAAAATGTGGTGTTCCCAAAATTAACCTGGTCACACGGATGAGTGTCCCTTTCGGTTCAATGAGGATACTAATGAGGAGGATGTCTCTTATGTGGGCCCAGAAATGCAGCACACCCACAAAACACCCCTAGAAGGGTGGAGCTGCCTGAACCAGGTACGCAAATAGAAGACAGGTCTTTACTACCGTGAATATGATTGGCAGCTGAAAAACGAATATTTCCAACCAGCTAATGCAACTGCAAGAAAAACATGGTGGATGCAGTGAAACTGCTGACGTTTCAAACAAAGAATGACACCCCAGTATCTCTCATAAGATGGAGTCATCCAAAGAAAAAAGGCAGAAAATTCAATGAGGTCCTCCGCTTACCATGGAAGGGTCAGACACGTCTGCAGATCCTGTGGTGAAAAAGGGGGACCAGGATGCCCTGCAGCCTAGAGCAAAGGGAGGATTAATCCCGGGAATGGTGGAATCCCTAGAAAGTCCAAGGCAGAGGTTGTGTACCCTGAAAAAGTATCTCTCCTGATAGGGAAAAATTCTTAGCAAACCATACTAAAGAAGCAGAGCTGGACCAAGTGAATGATGATCCCTTATCCAACCCTGAAGATGCACTGCAAAAGACCAGGAACAATTATTTAAAGAAGTTCTGGGCAAGCAGACAAAACATATTGGCCTACTACAGGAAAAATCTGTTCTTGCAGGGTGAAAAATAGATGCAACGGTTGACCGCATTGGAGTCGGCGAACGCTGAAGCAGCAGGAGGCTCAAAAGGAGGCCCTTGGCCTCGATATAGAGCTGGGACACTCAAAAAGCGTTTTGCAGACTTACAGAGTTCAAAGTCTCTCTGGAAGAGATCGTGTGGATGCTGGCAGTCTCCCAGAAAGTGTCTCACTGTAAAATGTCCTTATTGCTCTTTCTTCAATTAACCCAGCACCACAATATTCAGCATTCTGATCTCAGCGTATAAAAATAAATGTTTAGGGGCGTGGATTGGATGTGGTTCAAAGCGGTTGCCCACTAGCTTCGCTCCATAGGAACGTAGCCTTTAAGTCCTAAAAAAAAGTGGTAAATCGAACAAAAAATGTAAAATAAGATAAGAACATAAAGGGACAAAGACCTGGAACTCCCACATAACTCTACCAGAAGCCATCTAAAGGAGAGAACCAGGTATTCGCCTTTCCTCTTTCTGGACGGGCTGCTTTGGGCACAGACTACCTAAAATGGCTGCTGGATGTGCGTATTTGACAGCCACTTGGCCTGAGATCGTGCTGGTGGTGGGGTCACAGTGCTGAGACTATCATTAATTACCCTAAAAGGACGCAGTGAGCTATAAGAAAAATCATAGCTACCAGCGAGAGGATCCATTCAGAGTGGGGCCCACGGCTTGACCCAATATAATATTAATAAAATGACCACTGTCTGCCTGTAAAGTGGCAAAGCGGAGATAGCCCATAAAAGCCTGAGCACCTGTTTTACCCCTGAGACCTCCAGCAATGCACTTACCTCTCCCGCGGGGTAGGGATTGGGCGATCGGGCTTGCCGCCTCTGCGGGTAGTCAACGGAGACAGCCCAGGATTTTTGCCCACTAAAAAACTAAATGGCCACTGGGTCCGCGTGGGCCGCATAAAAAAGTGAAGGACGGAGTGCTGAGCTGCAAGGTCCCTGCGGTGGCTGGATTTGATGCGGTGGTGGGTAAGGAGTGCAGCAGATGCCCTCAAGGGTGATCGAAGGAGCCCTGCTGCACTGCAGAAGGAACGGTTCCTGAAGTGCCACTGCAGTGTCACAGAAGCAAGTGAATCTTCTCCCCACCCTCCCTGTGGGCCGTAGTTTGGGCTCTGCCGGGGTCATGGTGGTCTCAGTGGAACTTCCAGCCTGGTGGCGGGAGGCCCAAATCCTCCCGGTACAGGCCTCGATCAAACCAAACAACATGATAGCCACCCAAAGATCTATGATGACACTTGATGACGCTTTATGAATCTGGTGAATCTTAGGTGGATCTTGGATGAATCTGATTCCCGATGGACTGCAGGAATTCTTGTGGGTTCAGAACCCTATACCTAACAAGTGTAGCTAATCTCTCCGTTGGAATAACTTTTCCCACCTATCCCGGCGTTGCCAATATTTCAGAAACCTGGCAGGGGTGGCTTTCTATTCTGCTAAGGGCATGCACCAACCTAGTACCTTTGCCTCTTAGTATATGGGACCCAACCTCTTCACCTGGCGACATTAAGTCTGGGATGGGCAACCATTTGCCAACGGCCAGGACTTCACATTAGGATGGGGGTACTTAGTCTACCCCTCCCAACCTGACACCTCAGAGACACTGAGCCCTTTCAACACCGGACTTTTACAGACATTGTGGCATCAAGCCAGCAGGACGCCTTAGAACTCCGGAGCTGCACATTCTCAGCTCATTTACAGTGAGTCACTACACGCATACTAAGTGGGTTGCTATAATAAATTAGTGTTTTCCTGTCTCCGGTGTTCTGATTGAAAGCCCAATTATTTCTATCATGTTTAATACACTAATTTAGGGAGACTTTCATTCATCAATTTTTATAAAGCGCTACAAAAATTAAGTTATGGTCGTTTTATATGTTTCTATCTGAACTATGCGCATGGCCAGTTTCAGAGCGCTAGGAGCTTCCTAACAGAAGTTAGCAAAAAAGCTGCTTTTTATTCTCTAAGCGCTGGACTTAGAAACATTTAACTCTCGCCACTTTATACAGGGTGGGAGAGACTCCGAACCCTTATAATGGGTTCTGAGGGTTTGGGGCATATACCGGGGACCCTTGAAGGTGATTTATTCCCCTGCCCTGTTTTACTGTTCTGTCTGTGCTGAAGCCGGGAGACCTGGCGGTGAGCCGCCTAACTGCTTCCTAGGTAGGATTTTGTCCGGTGGTCTGTGTCTTCATGTCCCTAGGAATCTGGTAGGAATCCTGGGTACATTTTCAGGGTAGCCAGCAACTCTGGTCTCCTTCTAACCAAACACACCCTGACAACATTTTTACTGTAAAATCCTCCCTGAAACTCACGCCCTGCGAATCTCCACTGGTTGGCACTCCTGGAACAGTAAAACACACATACATCTTTTATTACAATGCTGTTCACATGCCATAACTGGGTTGACGAGCTGACAATTCAAACTCCCCAATATGGCTCAGGGGCACCCAGCCAAGCATAATACCTTTATTATTGGCCTGGGTACCCCCTCGCTGTCACACTGGCATCCCTGGAAAGGCAAAAACACATAAAATCTTTATTGTCGGACATTTACACATTATGAATATACAGTTGCTGGGCTCAAGAGCTGACACTTCTTGAACCCTTATACACGGATCAGGGGTAACCATTCATGACCTTTATTGAGATTTGTTGGGGTAACCATTCATGACCTGGTTACTCCCTACCATCACAGTGGGTTGGATGTGTTGAGCCTGAAATCCCGCGCTGGGATCAGCTTCTACTCTGTGATATTTCCAGGTTCAAAGGTCCCACATGCACTTCATTAGTGCACATCTCACTCGCTCACAACTTCTTCCGATCGTGGATCTCTCAATGCGCAAATACACAAGACAACAAGGAGGGGGCTGCTAACACAACGCATTTCACATTATGCAGTGCTTTGTCAGGCAGAAGTTTGGTATACTCATACCTTGATGTATATACCCTCAGTTCCAATTAACTCCATCAGAGTGTTGATTTGATAATCAATTGATCAAATTCAAATGTATAAAGCTACCTACTTGTTACAGTCTTCAATACTTGACAGACTTTGTATCCAAATGGGCTGATACATCAAGTTGTGCTAGAGGTGAAATACTGCACAACATAGAGTATATGGAAAACATGATGGGTATATATAGAATGTATACAGCGGTTGTTGGCATGAGCATAATCAATAAAAGCAGCATATATATTATATACACACAAAGAACACTGTGAAATACACAATAGTACTCAAATCCAATTGTTATAAAAATACATAGACTAACCAGTGAATAAAAAAGGGGGAAGGAGGAAAACGAAAAAAAAACAGAGATGGGAATAAGGAAAAAACACTAAACAGAAGGAAAACAGGGAAGAGGGGGGGAGAAATGGGGGATAGAACAAGGAAAAGGGGAGAGAGAGGGGAAGGGAAGGGGAGGAGGGGGGAAGAAGAAGGAAGGTGAAGGAGAGAGGGGAAGATGAGGGAGGATGAGGATACCTAAAATCCAATGAGGGCAAATGCACGGCAGCTGCGGTGAAGGCGGACTAGGCAGTTAGCTCCGTTACCCCACAGCACCACTATAAAATAAATCACCACGAAAACAGAGTGATTAAAGATAAAAGAACACATGTAAAATCAGAACACCCAAGGAAGTCAAAAAGGGCACTAAGACAGAGACTGGCCTCAACCCTAAAGAACTATTTCCATTCTGCCCAAATGGAGCAGAAAAACAGACCGGTGGCCCCTGCCTTGCAATATGGCTCCGACTCAGAGAGGGACAACAGGAGAGAACTGAGCAACAGCAGAGAGAGAGACTTAGTCACGAGAAGTGACTTACAAGCCAGTCTAAAAATTCTCTTCGGGGACCTGAAATTGCTGTTCCATGAAGAGATGCAGGTGCTGCGGAGAGACATCACCTCCATAGGCGTCAGGATGGATGAGATAGATACTAAGTAAGATGCCACAATTAAAGCAGTAAAAAAAGTGGAAAAGACAAACTTCTACCTGAAAAATCAGATCTCTGCTATTGCTGACACACAAGAAGATTCTGAGAATAGAGACAGGAGAAACAATATCCGAATCCGTGGAGTGCCAGAAAATATAATTGAATATTGAAGAGTGCATATCAAGATGCTGCTGTCTCTGTTGCCTGATAAGACTGAGGCCAAGCTGCATTTTGATAGATGCCACAGGACCTTGCGGGCTAGGCCTCAACCAAAAGACCCTCCCAGGGATATAGTAATGAGGTTTCATTATTGAAGTAATAATCCCAAAGAACAGGGTATTACTGGGCAATAATGCCCTGGCGGGAAGAGTTGAAGGCCCGAGGCGAAGCCGAGGGACTTTAAACCAGCCAGGGCATTATTTGCCAGTAATGCCCTGTTCTGAGGGGATTATTACCATTATAGGCTAAATGTAGCCTTTTTTTTCATAAATAAGACACTTTTGTATAGTTATACAGATTTTTTTTATTAAAATAAAATGGTAAATACATTCTACGTATAGATATATTATGAGTCCTCTTCCATTCCACAAACTCTGCCATCTAAATACTGTCCCGGTAAGCTTTATTCTAAAGTTTGCCGGGTGCATAGCAGGCTAGCCGCGGGTCTGTTCTCCGTTTAAAACGGAATTTCCCGCGCGGCAGCCGCTTCAATAGATAAGCGCTAATGGCGCTTACTACTGAAAGCGCCCGAGGCGCGGGAAAACCGGGCGAAAATGGACGAAGACAGCCGAGCGCCGCCCACAGCTATTTTTAAACTGCGGGGGCAGCCGCATTAGATTTAGCCCGGCCGCGTGTGTATGTGCAGAACGATATAGGAAGGGACATAATTCACGTAATAAACATTATGAACACCAGTAGGAGAGTATAGTAATATATCTATACGTAGATCCTAAGGGATCCTATAACGCCCAAACGTGTATACTTATATGTATGTGTAGGCGGACGCTCACAGAGGTATGCAAGGGAGACTGATTATAGTGAAATTAAATAAGCCTTTTATTGCGCCTGTTTCCTTAACATCAGGAAACCATCCAAACAAGAGGTAAACACAGCTTCTATTCAATTGGGAGTATTTCTAGTGAAATACTATGCAGTTCACAACGCCCTTAGATAAGCATGTCTCTCATCCCCAAACATATAGCATGAAATGAACAGATATAAAAAAAGTCTTATAAATGAAAGTCTTATCTGTTCCTTGTGGTTTGGAGGGGAAATCTTCTCTGACCCTGTTTCAGCTCCCTTTTCCTCAGAGTGTGTCAGCGTTCAGGTTTAGAAGTTTCCCATGTGTCTTGAAAGCAGCTCTGCTGTTTCTTCTGGCAGGGCTCAAGACTGTTTGTCTCCAAGTTCAGCTCAGGTGTGAGCTAAGGAGTCTCACTTCCTATCTCAAAAGACAGGCTTTTCTAAGCCTTCTAATCAGGCAGGTGGTGTTTGTTAATTGACTACCTGCAGTTAACCACCACACTGCTGGATTAGAGGTACATTACCTGAACAGGGATAACTCCCCTGTTACAGTATGTGTCAAACATTTCACCCTGTCTTATTTTAAAAATTGAGTTTAATAAATTATTTTAAAAACTACCATTTTTATCACTCAGAATTTCATTACTGTGCATCAGTACCAGTCCTGTCTGCTTTGACGTTACAACCAAATACCTAAAATTATAGGTGTGTGCTCTGTGAGGGGTTCTTAGGGAGACTCTTGCTGCTCTAGCAGTAATCACCCTACTCTCTTGTTCTTAGTCATCACATTAACCCTATTCTCTCTGTCTCTGTTTCTCTGTCTCTCTCTCAGTCTCTCTCTCTGTCTCTCTCTCTGTCTCTCTGTCTCTCTCTCTCTCTCTCTCTCTGTCCCTCTCTCTCTCTCTCTCCATTTGTTCTTGGCTGCAGGGCATCTCGGCCCCCATTTTTTTCTCTGCGGGATCTGCGGACGTGTCTGATCCTTCCATGGTAAGTGGAGAACCTCTTTTCTTTTTCCGCCTTTTTGCTTTGGGCGCCTCTATCCCATCAGGGATACTGGGGTCTCCTTCTTTATCTGAAACTTCAGCAGTTTCACTTATCCGCCAGGCTTTTCTTGCAGTTGCATCAGCTGGCGTAAAAATTCAGTGATCTCCTGCTCTTGCTCCGCCGATCACATTCGTCAGCATAGAGACCGGTCTTTGCGATGTGTATGGAGAATGAGATGACAAAGAGAGAATTGTGAACATTTGAAGCAATGTGTCATTGTACTCCAGTCAAATGTTAGGAAGTGTCTGCAGCAAAGATGCTGCAAAAAAATAAAGGAAGTTGCTTGTGTGATTCAATCCAGATATAGGTCCTTTATCACAACCAAGCAAGTTGTGCATTGCTATAAGTGCGCCAGCAATGCCGTCTCACTGCTACAATCGGCTTTCCCCGCAATTCAGGAAAGAAGAACTGAATTACGACTAAGAAGTACGACTAAAACGCGCAATACAAATCCAGTCATGCTACAGTGCCCACATGACCCAATCCAGATTCCTCCCTATGAAAATATCCGCTGGAAAGATTCAGTCTTCGGCTGCGGTGAGGCAGAACTGTTTCGGTGATTACATGCCTGCAGGTATTATACTAGTTGTCTACCAAAAAGAGAGGCCACTGATAATGTGTGAAAACTACAACCAAAACAGGTGATGTACTGGAACCTAAGTATCCTGAACAAAACGCAAATGACCTCTCAACTGATGAGGGGGCCATGCTTGTTGCTGATGGGCCTGTGATGAATGAGAAGGCCCACTAGACATCACTTGGGCTTTCCCCACATATTGAAGAATTGGTCAGTGTAAAAGAGGTCAGCAAGAAAAGAAGTCTGCTGACTACTGAACTGAGATGCCACGGGGGTCAATCAGAATGGATAGGGATGGGCTTTAGCCATGGTTTGCCCGAGCTTCCCACAAACTGGAGAGGTATGTAACAGGGACTTATCCCTGTTTTAAATAAAGCCGCTGCTAAAAGCTCTGAGGAATCCAGCAGGGAGCTAGTTAATTGCAGCCATTCAATTAACCAGTCTCCACCTGGCTAATCAGAGCTGTAGAAAAGCCTCCTGTGGGAACACTCCTTAGCACACAAGTTCTATTGAGCAGAGAAGCCTGCAAAAAGACTCCTTGGCACACAACTGTGCTGACAAAGGAGAACAAAGACAGAGGATTGCCACAAGAAGAGACAAGTCTGCTGGATACAGCCCAGTCTACAAGGTACCAGCCTTCCAACCCTGCAGAGGAATTAAAGCTGCTGTTCCTGTATCCAAAAGGGATTGCTTGGACTCTCTTGGGGTGGCGTACCCCAAACACAGATAAGAACTTTAATATTTTCATGCCAGACGTTTGCATAATATTGTTTTGACCTGAAAGTAGGTTAGCAACCCAGTGGGATAGCTAGGGACCTACTGTATAGTTAATCTCCCAAGGGGAGTAGAGTTTTATTTTATGGTTTGCTGTTTAAAGGGACAGGCTAAATAAAGCCCTGTTTTAATTTCACCCAGATCGGTCACCATTAGTGTACCTCTGCACACATCTTTTACACCCACATGTTATCCTGTGATTTTACTACCAATGTTTGTGAGTGTGCATTGTTAAGGTTACCTAGTTAATGTATTAAAATGGTAATACACGATGGGGCATGCGCTTCGTTTTTTTGCCTTTTAGATCTGTTTGGAATTTGGTTTATTCCTTGAAGCAGCTCAGACCCCAACGATTCACCAGGGCCATCTACCCTATATCCTTTTTACTACTGGTTACTTTTGTTGTGTTGACAAACACTTCTCATTGTTTGGACTAAAACTTTTGATACATCTTTTAGCGCTGATTTTTTCTTTTTTGTTGCGATATACTTTATAATCCTCGCTTTTCCGATGGAATGCATCCTGCATACCGCGGTCTGTTAATGGGCCGTCATATTGCGGGGCCACCTTAATCGGCGTCGGCGGTGACCGTCGGATAATGCGTCCGTGGACTGCATTATGTGGCGTCGGATAAGGCATCCTTATCTCACTGTACACATACTCTGTCCCACAGCCGAGCAGCCGCTTTACCTTTTGTTCCAACAGTTCCCCTTCTTCCCTCTACAGTGTAAGCTGTCACGAGCAGGGCCCTCATTATCTTTGTATCTGTTTGCGCTTGTTAGTCCTTATTTGTAACTGTTTATGTAATATACATAAACTCTGTACCCCCATTGTACTGCGCTGCGGAATATGTTGGCGCTTTACAAATAAACGATTATAATAATAATAATAAAGACAAAAACAATAATGTGACATATGAATTTTGATGGAGCCAGGAAAGCTGCTTTAAATCTTTAGCAGCTGGCACAATGCGTTGCAGGCCCATTGAAGGGTTCACTATTGTTGCCCCCACTTTCTCTATGCGGTTGGGGGAATTTGCAACAACCCCTATTAAAATTGTTATCCAACATCTTTTCACTTGTGCTCTCATCAGAAAGGCGAGCCGTTTTTCCAGCAAAAGGGGGTGGGGGGAAAGGAAATAATCAAACTTGTCATTATCCGCCCCTCACACGGTCTGCTGTGCAAACCTGGCTTCTTCAAAAGAGATTCAGAAATAGAAACAGCTTCTTTTTTTTTTTAAGTTGTCTGCCGGCTAGATCTTCGACAGGGACGCAGTCTTCAAAGCCGGGAAGGTTTTAGCTTTGCAAATCTTCAAAGATTCCTGAGCCCGTTTGTAAGGCAGGTTGTTAGGGATCCAACTGTTTGCCGACGGCATCTGCTAGAGTTATTGTAGTTAAAAGATTTTTTCCAAATATCTATCCGCAGGTAGATTTATCATGTAAGACCCAGAATGCCTGCAGCTGTTAATCAAATGAATCATTTAATTTCTATTTTTTACGAGGGGAACTGTGGCATTCCTTCTTTTTCACTGATGAAGGGTTAACACAGTCAGAAGCGGAGGGTCCCTGCAACACAGAATTCTGCACCACTCACCTTTTATATTAGCGGCTCTTCTGGAGAACGCAGATAGCGCTGGTTGTTAAGCACCCAAAATGTGTTTAGATGCGCAATTTAGAAAGAACCAACAAACTGTATTTTGCTTGTGTCTGCATCAAATACGACATAAGAATGCAACACGAATCAGCGCTAACTCACAATGGAAAAAACAAATTCAATAATTAATGATGGTAGGTTAAAAGTTCACACAAAATCAGTGAAAGGATATGAGTGAAGAAAAAAGTATATATTTACAGTTAGGTCCGGAATTAATTGGACACTGATACAAGTTGTGTTATTTTGGCTGTGTACCAAAATAAATTCAAGTTACAGTTAAATAATGAACATGGACTTAAAGTGCAGTCTAACAGCTTTAATTTGAGGGTATTCACATCCAAATTGGAGGAAGGGTTTAGGAATTACATCTCTTTAATGTGTAGACCCCTCTTTTTCAAGGGACCAAAAGTAATTGGACAATTGACTCAAAAGCTGTTTCATGGGCAGGTGTGGGCTATTCCTTCGTTATTTCATCATCAATTAAGCAGGTAAAAGGTCTGGAGTTGATTCCAGGTCTGGCATTTGCATTTGGAAGCTGTTGCTGTGAACCCACAACATGCGGTCAAAGGAACTCTCAATGCAAGTGAAACAGGGCATCCTCGGGCTGCCAAAAAAAAGAAAATCCACCAGAGAGATAGCAGGAACATTGGGAGTGGCCAAGTCAACAATTTGGTACATTCTGAGAATAAAAGAACGCACTGGTGAGCTCTGCAACACAAAAAGGCCTGGACGTCCAAAGAAGACAACAGTGGTGGATGATCGTAGGATCCTTTCCATGGTAAAGAAAAACCCCTTCACAACATCCAGCCAAGTGAAGAACACTCTCCAGGAGGTAGGCATATCATTATCCAAGTCTACCATAAAGAGAGAACGTCACGAGAGCAAATACAGAGGGTTCACCACCTGGTGAAAACCATTCATAAGCCTCAAGAATAGAAAGGCAAGATTAGACTTTCCCTAACAATATTTAAAAAAAGCCAGACCAGTTCTGGAACAGCATTCTTTGGACAGATGAAACTAATATCAACCTGTACCAGAATGATGGGAAGAAAAAAGTATGGAGAAGGCTTGGAACGGCTCATGATCCGAAGCATACCACATCATCTGTAAAACACGGTGGAGGCAGTGTGATGGCATGGGCATGCATGGCTTACAATGGCACTGGGTCACTAGTGTTTATTGATGATGTGACAGAAGACAGAAGCAGCCGGATGATTTCCGAAGTGTATAGGGATATTGTGTGCTCAGATTCAGCCAAATTCAGCGAAGTTGATTGGACGGCGCTACACTTTACAGATGGACAATGACCCAAAACATACTGCAAAAGCAACCCAGGATTTTTTTAAGGAAAAGAAGTGGAATATTCTGCAATGGCCAAGTCAATCGCCTGATCTCAACCCGATCAAGCATGCATTTAACTTGCTGAAGACAAAACTTAAGGCAGAAAGACCCACGAACAAACAATAACTGAAGACAGCTGCAGTAAAGGCCTGGCAAAGCATCACAAAGGAGGAAACCCAGCGTTTGGTGATGTCCATGCGTTCGAGACTTCAAGCAGTCATTGCCTGCAAAGGATTCTCGATAAAGTATTAAAAATTAACATTTTATTTATGATTGTGTTAATTTGTCCAATTACATTTGAGTCCCTGAAATAAGGGGATTGTGTATGAAATGGTTGCAATTCCTAAACGTTTCATACGATATTTTTGTTCAACCCCTTGAATTGAATCTGAAAGTCTGCACTTCTATTGCATCTCGGTTGTTTCATTTCAAATCCATTGTGGTGGCGTAAAGAGCCAAAATTATGAAAATTGTGTCAGTGTCCAATTATTTCCGGACCTAACTGTATATATATACTGTATATATATATTTGTATATATATATATATATATATATATATATATATATATATATATATATATAGCCCTGGTAGGTTTGGGCTATTATTCTGTCCTCCTCCTGTGCAATAATCCCTGGTAAATGCAGGTTTGCCAGGAGTAAATATGGGTTTGCCCCACACACTGTACTTCAGTTGGTCAAAGACGGTAATGCTCAGGCCTTGTGTCATTCAAAGGCACAGGGGTGGGTCTACTGGATCTGTACTAAATCATCTACCACTTCCTGTTTTGGAGAGTTCCTCTCCACCTTATAGAGAGAGGATAGTCGGTTCCAGCAAACTGCCAGGGCTCTTGTACGCTTGAGGCCCTCCCTCTGGGAGAGGGGAGAGATATTCCTCTTACTCCACAAGGGAGTAAGAGAAGAGCAAGGACAGCTCCTAGGGCCCTGACATGGAGTGTCATCCAGGGACATCCTGAAGGTGACAACCTTTGATTGCTGTGGGCTGTGACAGAGATTGTGCTGAATCAGGAAGGATCAATAAAGACCATCTGCTTTTATCTATACCTCCTGCCTGAGAGTGGAGTATATTGGGAGGAGGGGGACATAAATCTTTTGCAGATACTCCACCCCACACAAATGGGGGCTGCACAAGATGGAGGCGCTGCACCAGTAAGAAGAATTCGGGCACAGCTCACATGAGCCTGTCCTGTTATCCCGCATGTCATCGCGCGAGCCTCAGGGTACCCTGTTACCAGCAGGTATGCACCAACAAGAGCCATGTAACCAGAGTGCTAGTTCCCTTAGGAGATCTTATGTGAGATTGGGTACGTGAACCATGTATAACAAAAATAATATACATGTTTGTTATGGATTGGTAGGTGTTAGTGAGATGGTATAATATTAATATAACAAATGATTATATAAAATTATAAAAATAATAAGAGTTCTACTTACCCACAGACAAAAAGGTGATTAATACAATGAGCCCACTAACTGCTTTTAATTGGATTCCTTACTCCACCGCCTCCCCACTCCCCCCTCCCCCCATCCCCTCCCCCCCCCCCCCCCCCCGCCCCATATATATCTAGGGCTTTGATTGCATTAATTTTGCCATAGTTGTGATATATAGCCCTTTTTTCAAATATATATTCCTTTTTTTATTATTTTCATACATACAAAAAAATATAAAGACAACACAATACAAGTACAAAAGAAAAAAAATTAAACAGACAGCAACAATATGACACGTAACACGTAAATCAATAGATTGGAGAATGTTGAAAATGAACCCTTTTATGAATTATTTGATCATATGATCATTGATCATTTAAAATGCTGTTGTTTTTGCAGATTTAAACCAAGGAAGAAAGAAAGACATATCCCCGCTGAAAGAAGTGAGATTGTCTTTCCTTTTATTAGAAAAACACTTTTCATCTTCTTTATTTTCCATGCTCTTCAAAGACAGATAATTCTTTGGGCCTTGTACTAAAGCTGCACACAGGTTACATAGTTGCATAGTAGATAAGGTGGAAAAACTATCAAGTTCAACCTATGTTAAATTTAGCAACTGATGATTATCCTATATTTATAGTTACAGTACTGTATATTGATCCAGAGGAAGGCAAACAAAAATTCCCCAGTGAAACATTATACAATGATGTCTCATAAGGGGAAACATTTATTTCTTCCTGACTCCAATAATGGAGTTTTTTCCCTTGACCAACATCCTTCATATGTTTACTTATTTAGTATATCCCTGTGTCTTTAATAGGATCATGATATATTAAGTATTTAAATAAATCTGGCATATCAGAGGTTAATATTAATTGCAAATTGTCTTAAAAATACATGAACTGTTTTTATGGCGGTTCACTGACCCTGCCTGTTTCTGTGCAGATCTAGGAATAGGATTATCTAGGGTCAACGCCTGGATTTGCAAATGGGGAGATTCAAATACCCGTCTAGCACCTCTCTATCCACCTTTAAGACCCACCTTAAGACACACTTGCTTAAAGAGGCATATGAATACCACTGTGGATAATACTGGACACATGATACATAAAGCTTGGCCCCCTGCAGACGCACTTACCAGAATTCCCTCCTACTGCATCTGTACGTTCTCCCTCCCTACCAACTACAGTATATTGTAAGCTCCTCGGAGCAGGGACTCCTCTTCCTTCATGTTACTTCTATGTCTGAAGCACTTATTTTCATGACCTATTATGTATTTATATTATTTGTTATTTATATGATTACCATGTGTATTACTACTGTGAAGCGCTATGTACATTAATGACGCTATATAAATAAAGACATACAATACAATACAATACAAAATATGGTGTCACAATTCTTCTCTGACAGTATGAAAAAATAAAACCCTTTTTGTATAAATTGAAAGGAATTCCTTTGGTGTTCTGCAGAATACCACGGGGTGTGGCCAAGAAGACATTCCAGAATTGTGTAGATTTACTAAATATAAAGATATCCGGAATCTAAACACGATTCACGAGAATTACAGATTAATCTTTGGAAAAGTTGCAATGTGACAAATCAAAAAAGGCCAAACACTTCATGGTTATGACATTTCAAAGGACAGATATCTATTTGTTGCTCAAACATAGGTGTAAGATGGCTAAACATAGTCTCTTTATGTGCTGCAAACTCCCCTAAATATATTTCGAAACATAGTTTCAGTATATTAGCTCGCTTTCTATCCTATTTAGATCAGAAAGTGCAGCCATAGTTTAAATGTGATTCATCCCACAGAATGACAGTTCTGATGCTGGTGGATGGGAAATCCAAACCAGCGTTCACAATGGCTCTAATTCTCTTCACATGCTCTCCTAAGTGAGGAACAGGTATTTATCGCAGTTTTGTTTGCTGTATCAGTCTCTCTCCTAGAGCCTAGAGCACTGCTGCTCCCTGCATCAAGTTAGGGGAGGATGTACAGATGCAGTGGCCATTATCCGACCATTTCTCGGGTTGAAACACGCACTATAGTGCATGGTGGTCCGAGATGGTCTACTGCAGACTAAGTGGCCCATCGGATTAACACAGCAGGGGTCCCTGCTTTGTTAATCCTACCAGGGTCTACCTGTCTGTAAGGGGCGCGCAGTAAGAGATGAATAAGTCACTCTACCTGAGCACCTCTAACAGGTAATCGTGGGTGTTTAATTTAATGGTAATACTACAGTATTGTAGCAGGGGGTCTCCGGAGCTGAATCGCATTGATTTCAGGTCCAGGGACCCCCTTCTTCACGAGTTATAGGCCCAGTTATGAGAACTCTTGGATGTATGCCATCGGGGCCAGGTGCCTTATTTACTTTAATTTTTTCAAGTCGCTTATGAACTTCTTCCTCAGTTAACCAAATGTTCATTAATATGGAGGTTTTGGCTTCCTCCTGCGGCACTACTATTGAACTTGATTCTTCCTTGGTAAACACAGAGGCAAAGAATTTGTTTAATACCTCAGCTTTTTCCTTATCTCCAATAATCTGCCTACCCATCTCACACTGAAAGGGTCCTATATTTTCTTTTCTCATTTTTTTGTTATTAAGGTACTTAAAGAACTTTTTAGGGTTGACCTTACTTTCTATTGCAATCCTTTTTTCATTATCCATTTTTGCTAATTTGATTGCCCTTTTGCAATTTTTGTTGCATTCCTTATAATTCTGACACGATGTCTCTGTCCCTTCTGACTTAAAGAATCTAAACGCCTTCCTCTTCTTGTCCATTTCCTCCCCTACCTGTTTATTTAGCCATATTGGTTTTGACTTATTTCTTTTATACTTATTACCCAAGGGTATACACTGATAAGTGTGCTTTTCTAACAATGTTTTAAAGACTGCCCATTTATCTTCTACATTTTCCCTACAAAAACATCATCCCATTGTATTACTACTAGATTAGACCTCAGTTTATTCAAATCTGCCTTTCTAAAATTTAAGGTCTTTGTTGAACCCAAGAAATCTATTTTTGATCATTTACTTCAAATGAGACCATGTTATGATCACTGTTACCCAAATGTTCCAGGACTTGAATATTTGTTATTACTTCTATATTGTTTGATATGACCAAATCCAGTATTGCCCCTCTCATGGTTGGTTCCTCAATTATTTGGGTCATATAATTGTCTTTAAGCACGCCCAAAAACCTGTTTCCTTTTGTTGTAACGCTAATCTCGTTGCCCCAGTCTATGCCTGGATAATTAAAATCCCCCTTTATGCAAACATGACCCAGTTTTGATGCATTTTCCATTTGCAAAAATATTTTAGCTTCCTCATTCTCACAGATATTTGGTGGTTTATAGCATATTCCCACAAACATTTTCTTAATACTTTTACCTCCACTGTTAATTTCTATCCACAAAGTCTCTACATTTCCTCATTCCCTTCATAAACATCATCCCTTATAATAGGTTTTAGATCCGGTTTAACATATAAACATACTCCACCACCCCTTCTATTTGTTCGATCCTTCCGAAAAAGGGAATAACCCTCTAAATTAACTGTCCAGTCATGAGTTTCATCCCACCATGTTTCAGTAATGCCTATGATATCATACTGCTCCCTTGCAGCTATTAATTTAAGCTCCCCCATTTTATCTGTCAGGCTTCTTGCATTAGCAAGCATGCATTTAAAAGAAATTTCAGCCTGAATATTATCTTATCTGCTCCTTCCTTTCTGCACCCACTTGGTTTAGTCTTTAGAAGTAGCTGTATTCACTCCGCAGGGGGAGGAAAGAGAGACACCCACTTTAGGAAAGTGCCAGTATACAGTATATAGCCTTGAGTTTGTGTTTGTAACCCTGCCCCTTAACAAAGCAGGTTGAATACTGATAGGTCATCACATCCTATGTGTGACCCAATAAGTATCCTTGCCTCAGGCTGACACTTTCTGGCTGTTGCTAAGACCCGCCCTTGGATACCTACAATATGTATCCAAGTCTGCAAAAAGCATACAAAGCCTTAGAGAAGGAATAACCCATTCACTGCCTGCACTTAACAGGTCTTACACTGGTAGGGCCCAGGAAAAGGCATAGCGGCCGGGAGGCTATGCTAGATTGGAATAAAAGATATTGTATATTTTATATGACAAAGCAGCTTTTTAAAGGATTTTTTTTCCTTAAGCCGTTAAAATGTCATGGGCTTCAGATTAATGAGAATTAGGGTTGGGGATACGCCCATATATATTCCACTAAGATCCTGAAGAACCCAAATATAGACAGATTTTCCGGGGCTCAGGCCTACTGTCACGTCCAAACCCCAATACCCCCCTGATCTACATCATGAAGGGGGATGTGCCACAGAGAGTCATGTTTGTAAAATATTTCACCACTAATGGTAATGATATAGCACTTCTTCTATTCAGATTCATGCTGTGGCTATCAGTGAACCTCACGTGCCATAGGACCCAGAAAATGGCACGTGGCCAGGCCATGCCTTTCTCTATTCTCAGAAATGCAAAAGAACATTTGCCGTCCTGTCCTCAATTGCTTAATGTTTCTAAGAAACCTGTGTTTTAACTCAACTTTCAAGCAAAGGCTGTGTGTCCATTATGAGAGTCCTAACGTGCATTCTCAATATTTGTATAATATAATATGCTGTAGAGCCGCTTACTCATGTTGGGGAAGGTTTTAATGCCCTTTATTGGAATGGAGCTGATCTCTTCTCCAGCCAGGGAAGCAGGTTCACAGCATATTGACAAGGCATGGCCTAGGAGAGATATTCAGTTTCTGTATTTTTTTGCCTTCAGCAAAAATCCAACATTCATCACAAATATGCTTCACCAATCTTTACTGAAAAGGTTTGTTTTATCCTATGATATTGTATCTCCCTGTGAGAATTCTCTACTTTACATTATTTCTATAGATAAATTCATTCACTCCCTTCCATTTGTCCATGTCTTCCTATCCATATCCACAAGGTGGAGCCACCGTAAAAGAAAACAAATATTAGATACAGTATTTATCAAAGAAATAGCGTCATCTGAATTCTATTTTAAGTCCTTTCTAGGTACTTCCCCAGGCACCTATATATAGCAGATCTAAATCAGAAACACATGTAATACTATTTGGAGCATTAAGTGGGGGGATGCTTTGCTGGTTTCTGCAAGTGAATATATATTTATCCTTGTGTTCATTGGGATAGATAGATAGATAGATAGATAGATAGATAGATAGATAGATAGATAGATAGATAGATAGATAGATAGATAGATAGATAGATAGATAGATACAATAGATAGATAGATAGATAGATAGATAGATAGATAGATAGATAGATAGATAGATAGATAGATAGATATGTAACATGATTTGTCTATCTGTACCTGTTTCTCTCCACATAGTGTATCTGCTATGTAAGTCCTGTTAAGATCCAGGCATTAGCAGGTTAATCTATGGGCCATTGACCCCCCTTCTGCTTCCCCAAAACGTGAAGGAAGGTAGGTGGTGACTCATGGCCTGTGTACAGCCCCTTATACGTGGGTACAGTCCCTGAGCCCGCCCCTTCCAGAGTTTTCTAGGGGAGTAGCCTAAAAGTTAGAGAGTCTTCCCCTCAGCCATGGAGAGGGTGAGGTGGTGCTTGCCCCCTTCTCCTCCTGGAGTAAGGAGGGTGAGAGTGTTCCTCTATGAGCCCATGCGAGGGTATAGGAGGTCTATGCTCCCTGTTCCTCAGGGAGTGAGGTGGGAGCTGTGAGTCTTCCCCATGGCGGGGTAAGGTTGCTCATTTTAGGCTGGCTAGCCTAAAGACCACCTGGATCAGAGAACTAGTGAAGAAGGTGCACCCTCTAGAAAGACTGGGGCAAGTGGAGTGTGATATGCTGCTAGAAGAGATGCTGCAGAATGCCCTATAAGAAAGTATCTTTCAAGATACCTCTGCCTCAGGTGTCAGTTCCTGGGCAGGAGGGAGGTAATTGTGTAGTGTTGGGGGCTGACACCTACACTCCATGGGATCCATCATTGCTGGAGGCGCTGACACCCCCATGACAAACCCAGAGACCTGTGCGAGCCCGCCCTCTTCTTGTCTCCTTAACTTCATGCAGATAACTCAGACCTCCTGCAAACCTACAGGTAGAGCACCATACAATCGTGGTAATGTGCCCAGTCCCATACACTGGTCCCTAAGTGAGGTTAGGGGATACGTGTTACAGATAGATAGATAGATAGATAGATAGATAGATAGATAGATAGATAGATAGATAGATAGATAGATAGATAGATAGATAGACAGATAGATAGATAGATCAGACTATATATATATATATATATGGGAGTGTATATACATATATACCTATATACGCAAGAATACACTATCTATCAATCTATCTATATACCCACCCAAACCTCATTACATATTAAAAAGACACCTACCCACGCCCCCAATACATTTTTAAAAACCACCACGCCACCAATACATATTAAAATACACCATCATCCCCAATACATATTAAAATACACCCACTTCCCAATACATTTAAACACCCCAACCAATACATATTAAAAATTAGACTTACCTTGAGGATGGTCAGGCTGGGCTCGGTGACTGCGGGGGCACGGCCAGCTGGCGCTGCAAGTTGGGCCCAACCTCTGGCAAGGCCCAGCTGCCGGTCCTCTTGCGGACAGGCCCCGGCTCTCCCTCAGCTTCAGGCCTCTCACTCTGTCCCACGCCAAGCTTCCAACGTCAGCAAGCGCCTGGCCTCCCTCTCATGCGGAGCGTGCCGGAAGCTGAGGCCCAGCTTACTTCTGGTGTGCTGACATTAATGAGGACCATCGCGCATCAGCATTGGAAGCTTGGCGTGGGATAGAAGGAGGTAGAGGCCTGCAGCTGGGGGGGGAGGGAGAGGGGGGGTGGTGTCCAGCAGCATGAGGACCGGCAGCTAGGCCTGGCCAGAGGTCAGGCCCAACTTGCCAGCCGGGCCCCCAGAAGCCACCTGATCCGGGACACCTGTCCCGGCTGTCTCCCCCTGTCGCCGGCCCCTGCTGTATTTTTTTGTGATAATCTTTTTCTGGAAATTAAGTACTGTATTGTAAAATAGTTTCAGCAGGTGATAACTGGTATAACTATACCAGGTATAACTAGGAGTTATATACAAACTTTCTAACCAGCCAGTATTGCCAGACGCGACGGACTTGACGTGACGTCATCAGAAGTCTCCTCCAAGCCTGACACGTGAATTCAACGGAGCACCGGCATTTCTTTATACCGGTCAGAGTATTACTCTGCAAAGCCCCATAGATGTGCATCCAGGGCATCTTTATGGGCAAGCTACCCAACTACCTGAACAAGCTCCTCACCCCTACCACATGCAGCACCTATCACCTGAGATCAGACTCCAAAAGACTGTTCATGGTCCCAAGGCTCAACAAAGTATCCGGCCGTTCCTCCTTCTCTTACCGTGCACCCCAAAACTGGAACAACCTACCAGAGACTCTTACATCCACCACCAGTTTAAGTTCTTTCAAATCTAAGGCTGTCATACATTTTCATCTGGCCTGTAACTGTTTCATACGACCATAATATATATTATCTCTAACTGTGCATGCAATGTCTTGTATATAATATATACCCTGCTCATTTATGTAACTGTATTTTAAACATGTATTATTTGTCTTACCTCTGTGCCCAGGACATACTTGAAAACGAGAGGTAACTCTCAATGTATTACTTCCTGGTAAAGTATTTTATAAATAAATAACAGAGACTAAGAGGAAGCAGAGAAAGTCACCTGGAGGACGAGGATTTCGGTCCTTTAACCCTGCAAGAACCGAAGCGATCTGGTGTAGAAGAGCTGCTGATGTGGTAACATGTCCCTAACATGCCATGCCTAAATAATTATTGATTGATGTACATGCGATACTCACCTGCTGAAACTGTTTCACATTATATTTATATATACTACACTCTGAGGTCTTGCGCTGTTTTCTCTTTTTGTTTTTTTTATTAGCATTATGGTTTGCGGAGCCAATCCATGAAATCAGCAGCAGCAGCAGCCTCATTTATTCCAATTGAATCACCAGGTCTTATATCATTTACTTGTTGTTAATCACTAAGCACTATATATGTCATAAAAATTAACCACAATATCTCACTATATTGTGGAGTTTAAATATATGTATATACACTTATTTATGCATAATACATCAGTACTTTGAGCGCGGTTTACGTTCACATTTATACATTAAGTACTGTTTTGCAAATTAAATCTAAAATCTAATTAGTTATAACTTTGGGCTCTGATTAGAGTTTAGCACGTTTTGAAGAGGGTATATCACATTTTCAGACACATGTTGCTACAGTAGAGTTTTGTGTGTCAAGTGCATATTTTCTTAGTAAACAGGGACCATAGACACTGCAAGTGAATTTTGATAACTCTTTGGTGGTGGAAGCGAGTTAAGATATATAATATATCGGATTGAGGGTTGATATTATTAATTTGAGGTACAGATGTAGGAATACTCAGTGATGCTATTTTCACAGTTCCCCTGCAGCTGCACTGCGGATACAGTTCTCGTGGCCAGTGGACAGTTAGTGGCCCAGGAGATTTAACTCTATGGGTTCCATGCTTCTGAATGGGATCCCGCAGCATGAATCCTTTTGGGCCATCTGCAGGGAGAGAATATCGGTACTCACCTTTTAGATGAGCGGCGCAGCTGTTGCAGCCATGTCACCATCTCACAGTCTGGATCCGTGTCCCCGCAGCACTGACGGTAAGAGATGCAGGGCTGTACTGTATTTCCTTCCCCATGGATGACCTAGATGCCCTTATATCAGTCTCTACATCATGAAGCGAGGCTATATAGCCATATTTGGTAATCTACATCAAGGGTGCACAAACTTGGGGGCACACTAGATTTTCGGGGGGGTCGCGGCAGTTATAGAGGTCCCGCACTCTCCACCAGGCGCGAGGCCTCTTAACACACCTTCTTATAACACACTTACCTTCCCTTCCAGCAAGGTGTCGTTATGGTAACCCGGGATTAAATGACGCCGCGGTGTCACGTGACTTCACGTTACCATGGCAACGTGACGTCACATGACCCCACGCGTCATTTGATGCCGGTGCCGAGTAGGGGGGGGGCACGAGGCGCCAAAGAGAGAAGGCAGGGGTGTGCACAGGGAAATGTTTGCGCACCCCTGACCTACGTCATCAAGGGGGATGTGCCACAGAGAGTCATGTTTGTAACATATTTGACCACTAATGGTAATAGATATAGCTTCTTCTATTCAGATTCATGCTGTGGATATCAGTGAGCCTCACGTGCCATAGGACCCAGAAAATGGCACGTGGCCAGGCCGTGCCTTTCTCTATTCTCAGAAATGCAAAAGAACGTTTGCCGTCCTGTCCTCAATTGCTTAATGTTTCTAAGAAACCTGTGTTTCAACTGAACTTTCAAGCAGTGGCTTTGTGTCCATTATGAGAGTCCTAAAGTGCATTCTCAATATTTGTATAATATAATATGCTGTAGAGCCAATTACCCATGTTGGGGAATGTTTTAATGCCCTTTATTGGAATGGAGCTGATCACTTCTCCAGCCGGGGAAGCAGCTTCACAGCATATTGACAAGGCATGGCCTAGGAGAGATATTCACATTTTCTGGGGGGGTTTTGCCTACAGCAAAAATCCAACATTCATCACAAATTTGCTTCACCGATCTTTACTGAAAAGGCTTGTTTTAAAATATGACATTGTATCTCCCTGTGAGAATTCTCTACTTTACAATATTTCTATAGATAAGGTTATTCACTCCCTTCCATTTGTCCATGTCTTCCTATCCATGTCCACAAGGTGGAGCCACCATAAAAGAAAACAAATATTAGATACAGTATTTATCAAAGAAATAGCGTCATCTAATTTCTATTTTAAATCCTTTCTAGGTACTTCCTCAGGCACCTACAGTCATGTGAAAAAGAAAGTACACCCTCTTTGAATTCCATGCTTTTACATATCAGGACTTAATAACAATCATCTGTTCCTTAGCAGGTCTTAAAATTAGGTAAATACAACCTCAGATGAACAACAACACATGACATAATAAACCGTGTCATTATTTATTTAACAAAAATAAAGCCAAAATGGAGAAGCAATGTGTAAAAAAACTAAGTTATGTTTCAATAGCTTGTAGAACCACCTTTAGCAGCAATAACTTGAAGTAATCGTTTTCTGTATGACTTTATCAGTCTCTCACATCGTTGTGAGGAATTTTGGCCCACTCTTCTTTAAAATGTTGATTCAGCACATTGAGGTTTGCGCGCATTTGTTTATGCACAGCTCTCTTAAGGTCCCGCCTCAGTATTTCAATCGGGTTGAGGTCTGGACTTTGACTGGGCCATTGCAACACCTTGATTCTTTTCTTTTTCAGCCATTCTGTTGTAGATTTGCTGGTGTGTTTGGGATAATTGTCCTGTTGCATGACCCAATTTCGGCCAAGCTTTAGCTGTCGGACAGATGGCCACACATTTGACTCTAGAATACTTTGGTATACAGAGGAGTCCATGGTCGACTCAATGACTGCAAGGTTCCCAGGTCCTGTAGCAGAGAAAATACAAAAAGACAGCGCACAACGCTCATAGTGTTATATTGAAACATATATTGTGCATGAACAATGAAGGTGAGTATTCTGCGTACATCAGATAATCATCAAAACAGCATGTCAGGTAATTGTTACCAAAGCACCATGTGCAGGAAGGACATCAGTGGTAGAGTGTCAGCGTGTGCTTCCCCAAAGCTTGAATCCCAGAGGGGCGTCTCATCAGTGGGTATTGCTGTCCCAGTCCTTTTCAGGAGGGACGTATGTTGGCGTTAGGCACTCCTGCAGACACGTCCCACTGCCCTTCCGTCGGTATCAGGATAACGTCACTCGACCGCGACAAACAAGCACCGCAATACTCGATCGCTCACCACCAACCGGATGATGATGTGGCAGTGTGGAGCTTATGAAGAAACGTCTATCGTTTCGAAACGCGTTGGACTAGTGCCTTAGTACCAGTACTTCGAGTAAGCTCCACACTGCCACTTCATCATCCGGTTGGTGGTGAGCGATCGAGTGTTGCTGCGCTTGTTTGTCGCGGTCGAGTGACGTCATCCTGATACCGACGGAAGGGCAGTGGGACGTGTCTGCAGGAGTGCCTAACGCCAACATATGTTAAGCAAAGGGCTGACATTTTTGAGATCCTGTGGAGCAAACTCATTCCAGTTATTTAAGGACCTACATAAATTTATACGGAATGTGACATTAAAAAGACATTTTCTTAAAATAGAGAAGGAATTAATATCTAATCCAAATGTTACCCCAACTGTAGAATCAGTAGAGATACAAAATGTCGAAGAATCTATATGCATACACACGCCCTTTAGGGCCCAGTCCACTTTCTACCCTTTTCAGTCGAAAGGTCACCATGTTGAAACTTTCTTCAACATGGTGTACCATGACCTTAATATGGTCACTGACAATATGAAATTAGGGAGTATTAAACATAATTTAAGCAAAGCAGAAGATCTAGCATTAAAATTCTTAAGAGAGAATAAAAACCTAATAATAAGACAGGGTGACAAGGGTGGAGGTGTGGTACTCCAAGATCGTTCTGATTATGAACAAGAGGCGCACCAACTCCTTTGTGACCCTGTCTTTTACAAAAAACTAGCGAATGATCCTACGAGTGAATTTCTTACCTCCCTTAAAGTTCCCTTAGATGAGGCCCTATCTCTGACAGTTATAACATCTAAGGAACATGCATTTCTGTATACACATTCACCAAAAATTCCGTTTTTTTACCATCTTCCAAAAATGCATAAATCCCTGAATAACCCACCCGGAAGACCAATAGTATCTGGGATATCCTCTTTGACTGCAAACCTCTCACAATATGTGGACTACTTTTTACAGAGTCTTGTTGGGAAACTTCCCTCTTATTTTAAAGATTCTTCTTCTGTACTAAATTTGTTTACCAATTTGAGTGGAAAAAAACCTACAGGTGGCTTACTTGTGACGTACAGGCTCTGTATACGAGTATTCCGCATATAAAGGGACTAGCAGCAGTTGATTGTTATCTAAAAGGTGATCCTCAGCTTCATGATTTGAATAGACAATTCATCATGAAAGCAATTGAATTTGTGTTGACCCACAACTATTTCCTATTTCCCAGTTCTTCTTGCAGGTTTGCGGAACTGCTATGGGCACTCGTTTTGCCTCCAGTTTCGCATACTTGAATATGGGGAACTGGGACGAATCGAATATGTGGTCCAACAATCCGTTTAGTACCAATATAATAGTGTGGCGTCGATACATAGACGATATTATTTGTGTATGGGAAGGTGATGAAGTGTCAGTTAATGAGTTCCTTCAATATATTAATAAGAATGAATCTAACTTGGTGTTCACACATAATACGAATATAAAAAGTGTTGATTATCTGGATTTAACTTTAACAGCTTCAGAAGAAACTGGTGTGAACACAGTTACATTCTTCAAGAAGGTAGTTACTAATAATCTTCTATTGGCCTCCAGTAACCACAAGCATTCGTGGATTAATAACATACCTGGAGGCCAATTCATGACATTAAAAAGGAACTGCAGTAGTGACATGGATTTCAAGAAGGGCCCAATTCCTGCTTCTGAGATTTATGGAAAGGGGATATAACTATAAAAAATGAATGGCTGACTTGGAAAGAGTCAGAAATATGGATCGTGCTAGTATGCTTATACCTAAAACCAAAAAGACACGTGAGACTGGTAACAAAGTAGATATCTCGTTTATTACGAACTATAACTCTATGACTAAACAGATTGAGGGAGTTATTAAAAAACATTGGGGTATCCTCTCTAACGACCCTATACTTAATGGTCACATAACTTGTTTTCCTAAATTCATTTATAGAAAAGCCAGAAGCTTGAAAGATGCTTTGGCCCCTAGTGACATTGGCAGGGGTATTGTCCAGACCCCCAGTCTCTCGTGGCTTAGTACCAAACCAACTGGGAGCTTTCCATGTGGAAATTGTTCAGTCTGTAAACATCTTCACCCTGTAAGGAAAATACACCCTGTATACCTCCTAGAATGCTCGTGCGGTCTGCAATATGTAGGTGTGTGAATGTGCTGACTGAGATGTGATTGGAGGTGGGTGGCGTCTCACGTAACCAATCAGATGTGACCATGAAGTATAAATACTCCAGTGTTCCAAGTAAAAAATAATCCCTGAAGAAGTAGCCTTGCGCTAAGAAACGTGTTGGATTATCACCACACGATTGATCCCCCAGTATCTAAGGGTACTCTCAACCAAATTTAATCATCCTTCAAGGAATAGCAGGCTCCAATTACCTCAACGAGCGGTGCTGAAACAGCTGACGGCCGTCATTGCTTGGCGGCTTGCCGCAAATCGTGTGGAACAACCGGACTGCTAGTGAGACTGTGGCTGTTTAACATCAGAGGGAAGCTCATTGATGACAACTTGTGAGCAGTTACCTAACTACAGCTGATCCATCTCGAAGTGCCAGCCGCTTATCATCAGAGGGTGTCGCCAGTGAGACTGTTCCTGCAGTCCTTGGTGTGCGGTGTCTGGTAACACATGTCTTAGTACATGAAGTGCCTGTTTGTATTCGATCTCATGTACGCAGATATATTACCTAACTTTTATAAATATTTGTACTGAATTTACTTCCCTATATGCGTTTTTGCGCTGTTTTTTCTTCTCTACCACTGTCTTATAGGGGTGCAGAGCCACTCCAATATTAGCAGCTGCAGACGCCGATCACCTAATAGAGGTTGTTGTTATTTTTTTATATCACAGAGGTGTCTTATTTTATGGGTGGCTAATTGTGTCATTATCAAAATAAGGTTATATTATAGAGCGCACTTGTAAATTTTTCTCTGTTTTGATGATTATCTGATGTACGCAGAATACTCACCTTCATTGTTCATGCACAATATATGTTTCAATATAACACTATGAGCGTTGTGCGCTGTCTTTTTGTATTTTCTCTGCTATATCCCTGTGGGTGTCCAAGCCACCCTCCTTCTACGGCTGCAGACGCTCATCCAAATTATCAGTATATTTTTCTGTCATTTTCACTAATTTCACTTGGTTGGTGAATTTTTAATAGATCGTAGTAGGGCACTTTCCCACCTCCTGTTTCCCAGGTCCTGTGGCTGCAAAACAAATCCAAATCATCACCCCTCTCCACCACCGTGCTTGACAGTTGGTATGAGGTGTTTGTGCTGATATGCTGTGTTTGGTTTTCGCCAAACGTAGCGCAGTGCATTATGGCCAAACATCTCCACTTTGGTCTCGTCTGTCCAAAGGACATTGTTCCAGAAGTCTTGTGGTTTGTTCAGAAGCAACTTTGCAACCCTAAGCCGTGCTGCCATGTTCTTTTTAGAGAGAAGAGGCTTTCTCCTGGCAACCCTTCCAAACAAACCATACTTGTTCAGTCTTTTTTTTTTTTTTGCAATTTTTTTATTGGTTTGCTTACATGTTATCACAATTTACATTTTTGTTCATATCGTACTGTTGTTAGATCTCCATTTACATTTTTTTGACATTTCTCTTAACATAACTACAATTTTTCATAACATTTTTTGCATCTGCATATTTTATATAATATTTTGTACAAAATTAAGTTTATTTCATCATTTTTCCCTTATTTGGGTTTAATCTTTCTTTATGGTAAAGGATAGGTCAAGAGTAGAGAGAGGGTAAAGATGGGAGGGGGAGGGGTGGGGGGAGGTGGATTTCGGCCCATGTGGACAGAGCTTCGACCTACAATCACCTGTGTTTAGGAGAGGGAAAATAGATCCCAGACTTTATGGTACTCCTGTAATTTTTGGTTGAGCTGGGCCGTTAATCGTTCCATTAGTTTACTCGTGTTGAACCTTTTAATTACTGTCTGCTTAGAAGGCACATTTATATTCTTCCAAGTCGCTGCTATTGAGCATCTAGCAACGGTGAGAACAAAAGAAATCATTTTCCTCATTGGTGTGGGAGACTCTTCAACGGGTTTGGACAACAAGTATCAGAGGATCTAGAGGGATTCTTGCCCCTGAAATGTCAATTAACATATTTTGAATACGTAGCCAAATTTTTTGTATCTGTGGGCAAGTCCACCATATGTGTACCATATCTCCTCTCAGGCCGCACCCTCTCCAGCATAGATCCGGTGTGCCTGGGAAGATCTGGCTCAGCCTGCTCGGGGTTAAGTACCATTGGAATAAAATTTTGTATACTGTATATTCTCTTTTGTCGTTGTGCAAATTGAGGTTTTAGCTGCTGATTCCCAGATATCCTCCCAGTCTTCCCTATCTATCTCTATATTGAGGTCTTCAGCCCATTTCAACATATAATTATGGTTTTGGGGCGTTGTTTTTAAGGTTAGTTCCGTGTATATTCTCGAGATCAGTCCTTTCTGGTATATACCTGTTTTACATAGTCTTTCAAATTTTGTTAAATTCGGAAAGCTCTTGTTCTGCGATATTGTTTGCAGAAAGTGCCTGATCTGAAGGAAGCTGAAGATGTGGATGTCCTGCCTTTGGTACTTTGTTTGTACCTCTTGCAGTGTCATGAGTTTCCCTCCTATCACCATGTCGTCTGCCATTTCAACATTAAGCTCTTTAAATTGTCTGAAGGAGTTTTTCAGACATCCTGGTGGGAACGCAGGATTTTTAATTATGGGGGTTAATAGCGAGGGGTTTGAGTTTAATGAGTATTTCTTCTTATTTTTAGACCAGATTTCCCAAGTGCACCTCATCGACCCCAGTTCAAATCTTCCGATTGATCCCCCACTCTCTGACTCCCTCCAGAGGGCCGACCTCAGAGAGTGGGGGGAGGCGTAGATCGACTCCATTTCCAACCAGCATGCTGATATCGGATCATTATTCCATAATACCATTTGTTTTAGCTGGGCCGCCTGATAGTATTTGGCTATATCTGGGACCCCCATGCCTCCGCTTTCTCTTGGCGCTAGCATCACCGATCTTGCCACTCTTGGTCTTTTGTCATTCCATATAAATTGGAAGAGTCTATTCTGAATATTTTTCAGCTCGGTTAGTGAGATTTTTATCGGCAGGGTCTGGAATAGATATAGCAGTCTTGGTAAAATATTCATTTTGACTGAGATCATTCTGCCTATCCAGGAGATCTGGAGATCATTCCATCGTTGGAGATCCATTTTTATTTTTTCAAATAGCGGTGGATAATTACTCTTATAGAGATCCTGGAATGTTTTTGTTATTTTGATTCCTAAATATTTAATATTGTTGGAGCTCCACTTATATTTGAACTTAGACTGTAAGAGTTTAATTTCCGATATTGGAAGATTCAGGTTTAAAACTTCAGATTTATCATTATTAATTTTATACCCGGAAATTTTGTCAAATTGGTTCAATTGATGTTGGAGGTTAGGCCATGATATCAATGGGTTAGCCAATGAGAGAATAATGTCATCCGCAAAGAGAGATATGTTATAATTGATCTCGCCTATTTTGATTCCTTGAATATTTATATTGTCTCTGATTGTGGATGCCAGTGGCTCAATTGATAATGCAAAGAGAAGCGGAGAAAGGGGACAACCCTGTCTGGTTCAGTTTTGGATCATAATAGGAGTCGAGTCTCCCCCTGGGAGTTTAACATAGGCAGTGGGCGTCCTGTATAGAGCTCGAACGCCCTTCAGGAAGGGGCCTGAAAATCCAAATTTTACCATTGTTTGATCTAAGAATGCCCACTTTATTCTATCAAACGCTTTTTCTGCGTCTAAACTCAATAGAATAGCCTTTGTGTTGGTCAGGTGCACATGGTCTATAATATTTATAACTTTTCTGGTATTATCTGAGGCTTGTCTATCTTGTCTATCTTGTCTATCTTTGTGTATTAGTCTCGGCAGAATCGGCGACAATCTGTTCACGAGGATTTTACTATAGATTTTCAAATCTGAATTTAGCAACGAGATGGGCCTATAGCTTCTGCATTGGAGGTATTGTGTATTATTTCGAGGTTAGCTATAGACATTGAAGAAGGTATTGAATGAATGAATTGAATGTCCCGAGAACATACGGGGAGAGCACCTTCTTGAATTTTTTGTAGTACAGATTTGAGAAGCCATCTGGGCCTGGAGTTTTGTTTGTTTTTAAAGACTTTACAGCATCCGAAAGTTCCTCTTGTGAAATTTTTTTGTTTAATATACTGTATGTGATTCTTCCTCTGCCAGAGTCGGTAAGCAGCTTTTCTCTAGGTACTCCGCTATTGCCTCAGATCCTGTACAGCCATCCTGATTGGGGTGTAGATTATATAATTTCATATAGAATTTCGAGAATTCCTGTGCAATTTCTTTTTCATTATGTATGTGATTGGCCCTGCTTTTGTTCGGATAAGTGGGATTTGAGATTTAACTCTCAGACCTCTAAGTTTGCTGGCCAATAATCTATCTGCTTTGTTCCTTTACTTGTTCAGTCTTTTTCTAATTGTACTGTCATGAACTTTAACATTTAACATGCTAACTGGGGCCTGTAGAGTCTGAGATGTAACTCTTGGGTTTTCTGCAATTTCTCTGAGCATTGCACGGTCTGACCTTGGGGTGAATTTGCTGGGACGTCCACTTCTGGGAAGATTGGCAACTGTCTTGAATGTTTTCCACTTTTGAATAATCTTTCTCACTGTAGAATGATGGACTTTAAATTGTTTGGAAATGGCCTTATAACCCTTCCCAGATTGATGGGCAGCAACAATTGCTTCTCTAAGATAATTACTGATGTCTTTCCTCCTTGGCATTGTGGTAACACACACCTGAATGCTCCAGACCAGCAAACTGCTAAAACTTCGGCTTTTATAGAGGTGGTCACACTTGCTGATGATCAATTAATCAAGGGCATTTGATTAGCAGCACCTGTCTGCTACTTAGCATCTTAATTCCTATGGAAGCAGTAAGGGTGTACTAAGTTTTTCACACATAGCTTCTCCATTTTGGCTTTATTTGTGTTAAATAAATCATGACACTGTGTAATATGTCATGTGTTGTTGTTCATCTGAGGTTGTATTTACCTAATTTTTCGACCTGCTAAGGAACAGATGATTGTTATTAAGTCCTGATATGTAAAACCATAGTATTCAAAGAGGGTGTACTTTCTTTTTCACATAACTGTATATAAATTGCAGGTCTAAATCAGAAACACATGTAATACCATTTGGAGCATTAAGTGGGGGAATGATGTGCTTGTTTCTGCAAATGAATATATATTTATCTTTGTGTTCATTGGGATAGATAGATAAGTTTGTGTTTTTGCATACAGTATATTGGTATATATGTATATGCACACCCATATACGTAAACACACATATATATATCTAGGGTTTTATTGTATTTTTAAATAGAGAGAGAAAGAGAGAGAGAGCGTGTGAGAGATTGGCAATTTGCAATTATGATTACACTAATACTCAGGTATCACTAACAAAACATTCCTGTTTTTTTTGCCCTCTCACATCTAAATATTTGTGACTCAGCAGATTCAGGAGCATCGTAGGAACCTCGCATACTGTACCTTCAGGATACTGGGCCAAGCCCAACACAAACAAACAGGTACATCAGGTTATAAACCACGACCAACTCCTAGCTACTGAAAGAGTGTGAAGGGAGTGCCACAGCTGCCTCAACTTCTGACCCATTTCCACTACACCCTATGATAAGTGTTAGAGTGAGAGATGTCTGTGGGTAGGAGGAAGAGTTTGATGCTAAGATGCAGTTTCTGAATTCTTTTTCTGGGCAATGCTAAAGTAGTTCTTATTTAAGTTCCATCTGTAGGATATTGGAAAATGGGATGCCGGAATTTCGGAAGAGGTGCAATGGACCTTATAACTTGTGTGGTGTTGTTTGTGCTTTTACATCATGTGGGACAGATATCCTCTCAGGAATGCTTGGAAGCCGCAGACACAGAGAAGCTGACATTCAATGCAGGGGGGACCACCTCGAATATTTCTGCACAGGTGCGGGACAGACGGGCATTGGCGCCCCTCTACAGGATGGTGCGACTGTTTCTGAAGGCAGTGCAGCCAAACCCATTCCCTGAAGGTACAGTACGACACACTGACAGCATATATCTGTGTATAGTTCCTATTTGTAGAGTGGCAACAGTGTATGCAGAACTTTACAAAATGGGCATTGGGATACTGGAAATTATCATTCAATAAGTCCAACAAACATACAAGCATACAATAGCTAAGAGAATCCCTCCCCTGCAGAGCTTACCATCTAATTTGAATGTTTGCAGGCTTAAAAAGACAGTAGGGGAAGGAGTAAGTACAGTGGATGGCAGTGCCTGGCCTTGATGGTGGGTAAGTGCCTCAATGGGTGTGGGGAGCAGTTATCAAGAATCCAGGCTATTAATATGCTTCAGTCAAAGGGTACCGTATGTTTTTAGGTTTGAAAGTGAAGAGAGAAGGTGCTTCGTGTATACTGAGTGTGAGGAAGTCCCACAGGTATGTGGCAGTGAGGGAAAGATCATTCAAGTCAGAGTGTCTGCAGCAAACCAGACGCACCTTTCATGCCATAGAAATAATATTGTTTCTACTTCTTATGTTATTGTTTAATCCCTTTGTTTTGCAACACATTCCTGGCTGCAGAGAGGTTACAAACATCAGTCGTGGTTGTAAGACAGGTCAACTTGATGTCCAAGTGCCAAATCTGTCCCATGGAGGACTTCAGAGTGGCCCCTGGACTTCCTACTCCTGCTTATTTTATTGTAATTGCAATTTTCTTCCACATTGAAACTCACTTGTAAGCTAAAGTAGTAAATATATGGTAGATATGTTATACATGCTTTCAAAATGTTGGAGATATAAATCATTTGAAAGATTTAACATGTATCCAAAATGACATTACAATACGTGGCCCATGACTGAAATTTTTTCTTATCCAGCCCTTTTGTAAAACCACAAATGTGGTAGTTTAGGTTAAAAAAGGCATGTTGCATTTGCTAAATTGTGACTCGGCCAGACACTGACACTTTATTTTTATTTATTCAGTCCAGTTACATTTGTTTTACTTTTTGCCAGAGTTACTACGTGTGGTTCTGAACAATCCTTCATCGCTGAGACATTCTCAGGTGAGCAAAGCTTCCTAAATGTTATCCCCACTCTCACAGCCTGGAGCCTCCGCGCACCCTTACAATAAGGGAGTCCCCTCAGTTTTATTCCACTCACACAATTAATTAGCTGCTCCCAAATACCAAAATCTAATTCCCCTTTGCTAAGTCAGGATCAATCTCTTACACACACCTGTCGTCTAATACTGGGTTATGTTCTCCAATGTGTTGGTGCCAATCGGGCACTAGCTCACGGAAACTCGCATTGAGGGAGTTTCTGTGTGCCTCATTAACTAACTTTAAAGCATAACCCCCATAGATTTCATTGGGAATCCACTATTAAAATTAGGATTACACTCTTACATAGATAATTTTCCCAACAAACTTGCATGGGATCATCCTATTAAATGTCAGGACCACCATCTTGCGCACACCAATTCTCTCTTGGACTTACATGGGATCACCCTCTTCAAAGCTAGGAGCACCCATTAACACATACACTTTAATGGGTACACCCTCTTACATACCCCAGTTGTGCCCTAGCTTTTAATGTGGTCATACTACTAAAAGACACCCATGAATGATTCCATAAGGTGAGAGCTGTGTTGTTTATACTTTAGGTAGCAAAGTACGAGGCTGGGTACGTGACGTGCGCTGTGATTGCGGTTCTATTTCTCATCTTGATGATGCTGTCCGCGATCATTTTCGGCTTGTTCCAGTGTCGAAGGATAAAAACCTCAAGGTGCTGCAAGGGGGTGCGGTGTCAGAGGACCCCTGTACTCCTGTGCCTGCTCGTGACGTGCAGCATTTTATTGTAAGTTACAACTGAAATTGTAATTCTGTCCCTTGAGTGCTCGACACGCCTGAAATACATTACAGAGCAACCCAAGGGTTGAAAGGCTGAGTACTGTATTTGTTTTGTGAGGCTAATGATCTACTTTCTCAGGTGTGACAGAGACAAGGTACAGTCAGAGTGAGGAAGAGAAAACAGATACAGACAAGCATGTTTAATAAAACACAATGCCTCATAGGGCTAGATACACAGAGCTCTGCTAGGCGAGTTAACCTAATGTACATTGTGTCTGAACGTGCATCTTCAAAGTTGAATAACGTAAAGTTAAGTCCAGTTTTGGGCCGGACAGAGGATTGCATTCACTATAACAGACGTTGTTGCTGATTATATGCAAAAGAAGCCCCCACTAAAGTCCATGAAGGTTAATACAGGGATTCAAGGTGACGTTAATTAAGTTATACTGCAAGGTAGCATTACAAAGAGCCAGAGATTGCTATTTTGCTAGAGCACCCAGTGACTATACATACCTCTCCAAACACTCCTTCATACAACATGTGGAGAGACACCGCTGCTCAAAAAGGAATACAGCCGAGATATGTGGGAAATATACTAATTCTATCTCGCAAAATTATTTGAAGCTAACGGACCGTTGTTTTTGCACATAATTAGCTCCGTGTATATGCGTTTATCTCAGGGAAAATAATGTCCGTTACTGATTTTGGCCCAGTCACGGTATGAGACCTAACTTAACCAAACTCTGTGGATCTGGCCCAAAGATGTAACAACTGCAGGGAGCAAATATCAAGAATTTGTGTTAAAATGTAGGAAAACAATTGCAGGGAACTGCAAGCATGGGTAGCAGTGAGCAGCGCATTAAACAATTAACAGATTATTGAACATTGGGATCATCATTACAGTACACGGCAGAATAAATAAATCTGCTTGCTTAGAGTAGGTATATTCGGTGCTGCAGTATCAGATCTATTTATTCCTGATGCGAGGAGCAGATGCAGTGAGTGTGGCACTTTAGACTGCCAGTCTGCTGTCACTTGAAACCATTTGCTACTTGTTATCATGTAATTTCAACTCTAAAAGGCTTTAAAGCCAATCCAGAGGTTTTCTTTTGTACCTAAGACACACAGGCACAAGAGGAAACTCTCAGCTGAGGTTGGCTGCTTAAAGATGTGATAGGCTTTGCCAAAAACTATCCTTATTTGCATTGTGTCGCTGCACTTGAATTCTCTTCTGGGCCATTTATAACAGCAGATACGTTTTACGTTTGGATATGTTTTTAGAGAGGAAATGTGTACAAGGACATGGTGAACAAATGAAAACAGACCGAGTATTAATCCAGGGAGAGATATGGTTACCATTTACTGGGGTCAGGAAGGATTTTTTCCTCTTGTGATACATAAATTAATTTGATGTTTGTCTTCAATACAAAATATAAATACAGTATAATTATCTCACGCAAATAGAATTTAGTAAAAGGCGGAACGATGGACAAATGTCTTTTATTCACCCTAATCTATGTTTCTATATACACATCAGTCTACATTCAATATTAATAACTAATCTCTTAAGGACAGAGGTTGATGTCGTCGCAAAATAGGTGTGTGCACAGCAAAAACATTGATTAAAGATGCTAATTAGGATCCATGCAATTATTAAATTGCAGCCCGTAACTCCTCTAATAAATACTCCCCAGATCGCTTACTGACACTAAACCATCATAAACGGACTATTTAACACGGAGCTAACTCTGCGCATCAATGAATCAATGTAATGACAGAACAGCTGCTTGTGACACTGGATACACACACTGTGTTGTGGGTAGAGTTGTCTAAGCCCTTGCCTATTAAACAGAAAAACAATCAACCATTATGTTTCACAAATATCTTTTTATTGATGGGGCTATTCTGTTGAACATTATGTAAACAACACAGTGCCAATAATAATGCAAAGCTGTTAATAAAGGACCTGCCATTTCTTCATAGAACTTTTAATCAGATAACTCAGATAAAGAACAGGTTTACCTTTTAGTCCTATCAATAGAATCAGATGCACAAATCTCTGTTAAATCAGGGCTCATAACGTGATGTTCCCTAAAACAGGACTGAACGTTATGTTCCCTGAGGTTAACGTACTGTATATTCTCAAAGTTAACAACGTGCAAAAACAATGGTCGTTCTATATCTCATTAGTACAGGCTTAACATCAGAAAACAGTTACCTGTACAAACCGGCGCCTTAAAGATACAGTCCAAGTAAATGTCCAAATGCACTAATAAGTAGGTGGCATCTAGTCCTTATAGGATGATCTAGTCATATGCACCTGGACTGGCTCGCAGACTTCGTGGATGGCGTCACGTGATATGTGAAATCCAACACAAAGAAAAATCATAGTGTATACTGCTAGTTCAAATTACATATAACATACAAAACATACAAACATCAACATAAAACACAAACAGAAGCTAAAATAAGATAAATAAAGCATGAGCTTATGTGGGTAGTGCAATTAAAATCTGGCTAATGCCAGTATCATACTTACCTTTACTATGTAGGTACCTGCATACGGTTATACCTTGACGTGGCATGCAGGCTTACAAATGCTTTGGCCAAAGGGTTTAACAAAATACCCTTTTATGAGACTATTATTTTATTTTAGCCTAATTGGTAGGAGCGCAGGAATCGCTCTTTTTGTTTTAATTTTCAAACACTGGATGTGCTCGCCGGGGGAAAGCTGCTGTTTGCTAATTCGGCTGAAAAGATGTCCCATGCCTGAAACACTGCACACACTCCTCTCCAAGATCGCCTTGGGGATCACCGTGGGGTCAGAGATCAAGGCGATCTGGGAGAGGAGTGTGTGCAGTGTTTGAAGCGTTGGGCATCTTTCCAGCCAAATTAGCAAACAGCAGCTTTCCCCCGGCGAGCACATACAGTACAGTGTTTGAAAATTACAATGGAGTGCACCGGGGATATTGGGAAGATCTGCATTTATATGAGTTTACTTTGCACTCTTGAATTATTATAGCACATTTCACAGTATTGTTTTATTGTTTACTAAGCTTTCTTTTTGTGTCTAGTCTTAACATCATGTTATACTAGCATAACATTATCTTCCAATAACGTGACATTATGCCAGACTTGATGTTGCTCTAATCCAGATCCTGATAAGTAAAATAGAGGATAGGGAAATAACACTGAAATATAATGCTATGTTATTGTACTTATACCCAACTGTGGCATTACACCCATTCAGACCCTGCAAAGCCATATTTTAGTGTCTGGATGTGAGTAACGCCAAGTTTAGGTATAACTTAAATAACTTCATTTTAATTCCTGGTGTTAACCTTACAAGACTTTAGTGGATATGCAATGTTATAATGCCTCATCTGCATGTTATTATCACGAGCGGCCGTTAAAGTTAATGCTATGTTATTTATGGGAGAAAACATGACTTTATAAAAGTTATGTTATTGTTGTCCTTTGCGGATATAGTTAGTGTTAACTGAACATGACAATAACTTACTGTAGGTTAACATCATGTTAAGTAGCCAAACAGAGCTTTGTGGACCTGGGCCTAGTGTCTCTTCATTTCTCTCCCTCTGTTCCTCCTTTTATGTGTCGGTTCCATCCAGTCCCCATGTGGGATTGTGTTTCTATCTTTTTAAATATCTCTCCTTTTTATCTACCCTCCTATCTTAACTTTTTCATTCACTCTCCCTCTGTTCTCTCTCTCCCCCGTCTCTGTGCCTCCCCGTCTCTGTACCTCCCCCATCTCTGTGTCTCCCCAGTCTCTGTCTTCCCATGTCTGTGTGTCTACCCCGTGTCAGTGTGTCTCCCCCTGTCTCTGTCTCTCTCTGTGTTATTGTGTCTCTCTGTGTGTCTCTCTGTCTCTGTGTCTCTCTCTCTCATCTGTGTCTCTGTGTCTCTGTGTCTCTCTCTCTCTCTCTCTCTCTGTGTCTCTCTCTCTCTGTGTGCCTCTGTGTTTGTCTCTGTGTGTGTGTGTGTTTGTGTCTCTCTCTATGCGTGTGTGTCCCTCTTTCTGTCTGTCTGTCTGTCTTTCTCTTCAGTGCAGCGCCTACATCCACCAGGGCCTATCATGGATAGGTGAAGTCCCTGCAGGAAACCACTTTCCCTCCCCCTGAATGATTGCATCCTCAGGCAGGAGTAAAATAACTGGTGGCCTTTATTCTGCATACATAAGACAACATACTGACATATAGTACACCTTCATTCTTGCGTTGTCCCTGGAGCCAACCCAAGGACCTTGAGGGCCCAGGAGTCTTTCCTTAACTCCCTCATCTCCTACTGAGATAAGGTGTACTGTATGTGCTTCCACTCCCCTGTGGGAGGGAAGGCCTGAAACCAGGTCCCTGACTCAGCACAGAACACACACTCTTATCCATAAGGGGATAGCACAGAACACACACCCTACTCCAGAAGGGAGAGGGTAGAACAGAGAGAACACAACATTTAGGCTGCAACCCGTTTGTTACCAGGGGAGGGTCCCAGGACTTAGCCCCGGTAATGGGCAGTACCTAGGCCAGTACCTGGACCCACCCCCCTGTCACTACTAGGGAGTTGGTTACTGCAGCAAGGGTAAGGATTAACCCTAACACTGCCTGCGCTGGTACCAGGACTTATGTATTCGGCTGAGTCCTTGGTGACTCAGCCCGTGCGGAGGCGCGCTGAGGCTGAGAGAAAGCGGGTGCTTTCCCTGGCCTTGGTTAGCGCACCATCCGGGGGCGTGTCGGGGGGCGGGCCAGTGACGTCACGGAGCTGGTTCGCCCTCATTGGGTGAACCGCTCACGTGACCGGCCCTGCGCTCCCGTGAGCGCTTGAATCTAAAATTTTCTTAAGACCCACGCTTCCGCACGCTTGCGGAAGCATACTCGAGCCCCTGCTAAAGCCGCTCTCATTGCGGCTGCAGGGGCTCACTGGTAAGCGAGAGCGCGCCTCAGCACGGGTCAGCGCCTAAGCGCTGACCATGCCCGAGGCCTTAGGCAGAGAAGTTTAATAGCCCAGGGGGTACCTGGCTACACATATATATATATATATATATATATATATATATATATATATATACTGAGTTAAGTTATGGTGAGTAAAAAAAGTGACAAAAACCCTCCACAGGAAAGCAAATATGCAAATATAGCTGTATGCTCATCTGCATGTCTTAGGCAGGTCTGCAACCCCGCCTTTCCCCATTATCACCCAGCATACAGCACTTCCACTGCAGCAAGGGATTCTGGGAAATGACATGCAAATGAGCACACAGTGTCACTTTTTGCCTCAATAACCATTTTTAACATGGTTCCCTATAGGCTTAAGCTTGCTGCATGGTCACAGCTTTGAGCACAGCCAGGGTTAAGGTGCATACCCAGAAAACCACTGGTTTTACATATATATGTAGCCAGAGCCCCTCTGCGTGCCTGCTGCCCTGCGACCCCCCCCTCATTTCCTCCGCTGCCGCGGGTCACTCGATGGACCCGCCGGCACTTCTGGAGGGTGGGGGCCAGTGTAGGGAGCGTTCGGGCATCCCGGCGGTTCTCGGCGGCTCCCGAGCAGGGCGCTGCCATCTTGCGCTATGTCGCGCATGCACAGAAGTCCCCGGCGGCCCGACAGAGTTGCGCATGCGCAGAAAGGAGCACGCGAACGCTAGCCTACCAGGGAAGGCTCTTAAACAGGACTACAAGTCCCATGAGCCTCGGGAGCGGCCCCATGACGCAAGGGAGCCAATAGGGCTGCGGGAGCTCCCTGCTTGCAGGGAATAGATACTTTTCACGCGCACGGGAGGATTAGTGCTGGACCAGGAGAGCTAGGGGAAGGAGGTGAGTGCAGGGGTCTGTGACCCACTGCATTAGGCCAGCAACCCCCCCTAGGCCCCAGATAGGTCCTGAACTCCGCCAGCTTGTGGTGCTACAGGGACAGGCCCTAGGTTAGGGACCCTGTCACATTAGTACTAGTGTCAGATAGGGACACAGCGGACGCTGCGCTCCCCGAGAAGAGACTTGGGCTCAAGTCTGTGCTAAAGAGACAGATAATATCTCCAGGGTGGGATCGCCCCTGGGGACCCTCGTGCGAGGAAGCATTGGATGACAGACGGGATCACCAAGCAGCAGATCCTTTTTGAAGTTGATTGCTGGCCCGAGTGCAGGAGCGCTCGGCAGGTACCTTTCTAAGTGCACTAACGTATCATATATATTATCATTACACATAGTGGCAGCGCTGACCACGGGACAAAGGGGTTAGGCTGTGGACACGGTGTGGGGATACACGGTGGTGGGAAGGTACACTCCTAGTGGAGTGAAAGACACTTTGGACTGCGTTATAGACTGTGGAGTTACCCCCTAGGGGGGAGTGTATTAAAGTGTGTGTTATTCCTGCATATTATAAAAACTGGTTATATACATCTTCGTGTATGTACTTATTATATATGTGGGTCCTGTGTAGGCAACCTTCTACATTTCTAGAACCCTGCACAGGTGGAGGCGCTGTGAACCAGTTCGAGCTGAAGGACTCATCCCAGGTTCCCAACAAGCGGAGGCTCAGGCCTCTTGTGAACCTACAGGTATATGCACCACACCTGGTAACACATAGGTTTCCACCCACACACACTATATCTGTGATTGGGATAGAGGGAATACCCGTTACATATATATATATATATATATATATATATATATATATATATATATATATATATATTCCACTTTAATTAACTATAAGGTGCCTTATAGAATAGCTGTGATTAGTAACATGGGCCTAAATCTCTCTACCTTAGTGCTGGACTGGTCTGTACCTTTGATCTCAATCAGAGGGTGAACAAGGAAGTTGGACCAGGAGTGCAGGATATCACCAACACCCTACACAACTTCAGAAATTCCATTTCCAGCATCCCTCTGGTAAGTAACCGGGTAATGATGCAGAGCAGCGGTGACAGCTACAGTACAGTATGTGAGTGTGATACAGGGTAGTATTTAACACCGCCACATACAAATGGCTCAGTCACACCTAAGACAAAGTGTACTAAAGGCAGAGCGCATTCACTCCAATATGTTGGAAGGTGTCTTCACCCAACAGAAGGTGTCTTATGGCAGAAGACAGTTTAGTAGTTATAGCCCTAAATATGCGTAAAAAAAATAGTTTATAAACACATTGAGCTGAGACTTGGGAGAGGTTTGCTTTCCTCTGGCTGCTCCCTTTTGTCTGATGTCCCTTTGTGGTTCAACAAGTCTGCACAGCCTATACAAGTCTCCCTCTCCCCTTATCTTTATTGGATCTCTGATAATGCCAGGGGCACTGAAGTAAAATAATGTGTGCTTATTATCCCCAAAAAAACAAACAAAGCAGTCACATCTTTGCTTTTAGCAGAGTCATATTTCTTTAAGGGAGCTTAAAGATTAAACATTCCTTGCAAAATTAGATTTCTGTGTCTACAACATTAACCCCTTTTGTACCAGAGTGGCCTGCAACTTATTGTGTGCAAATCATGGTAAACCCCCATAGAAATTAGGGGGTTAATGTTGCATTTACTTAAAATCTATAAATATCCTTTTTTTGGAAGGGGGGGGGGGAGACAGAGAGATGTCAAGTTGTTAATGCACAGGGAATATCTGCAGAGAATAACATTTTAATAAGAGAGGGGGGGGTTGTCCTGTAGCTCTGTGTTTCAAACGCTCCAGTGCTAACAGGCAGAGACAGCCCGGCTCTCTTAAGGGACCCGGTAAGAAATCAGAGAAAGGGACAGGCAGCAAAAGTGGAGAGCAGACACATTCAGCAGGTCATGCGCACACAGGCAGCCCCGCGTGCACCGTGGGGGAGACCGGCCAAGGTGACCCCGGGGCACAGGTGATGCGCAGCTAGAGAAACGTTTTTCATCTTGTGGGATCTGTCCTGTGCAAAACTGCAATTCATTTATTGAAGAAAAGGAAACAATGGGAGTTATGCGGGAGGGGTTATATGAAGCAATAAGAGGAGTTATATGGAGCTGTTAAATGTAGTAATAGGATGAGTTATATGGAGTACTTTTCTTGTATTAATAGCTTCTTCTTTGGCTTCAGGTCCTTGGTGAGGCGCTGTCTGAATTCTCCATACCTAAAAATAAAGTTTTGGCTGAATTACAGAGTAAGTAAAATACCCTTTACCTTAATATGGAAATAAAGTAACTACACACACCCTGACCTCAGAGCATTTAAACTGCAATACATTTATACTATTAATTAACCCTTCACTGGGTCTCAAGTCATCTTATTTTTTTGACCAGTCTTTTAATAAAAGTCTCTGGGGAGAATATGAACTAGGGCAAAACTTCTCCAGGAAAAACTCACAGGATTGATTAAAGGGAAAAAAAACAATCCCATGTGGTATTTCTATGCTATAGGCCTGGCAGCTTTTTAATTTTGCTGCTGGAAGACTATAAATGTGGGGGACAAGTAGTATTCTGGATCCAGGGTCATGTCTGGGGTATGAATGAACCCAGCTAGCTTCAACTCAGCCCTCTTTCCAAAGCACAACAAGTCCTGTATATTTTCTTCACTTTATTTAGGAAGGCAGCAATAAAAACAGGCACTTGTGGATAAGATGTTTGTGTTGGAAAGGTGTATCTCTGTGGGTGCTTTGAAGTAAGGGCAGGTGAAAAGAATTGTTCTTGCCATAGGGGTGTAACATGAATGTACTCACTCTGCCAATGTCAGGAAGTAAAGACAGTGGGTACTGCTTGTGACACGAGGATAGGGGTCAGGCCATACTAACTGTCAGCAGGGACAGGGGGGAATGGGACAGCCCATTAACTTGGAGGACTGGAGATGTTGCCAGGGCAACCAGGGGTGTGACAGACTGGACGGAAAAAAAGGCAACATTATGTATCCATTCCATCTGCACTGGGAGTGAAACTGCAAGGAAAGTAACATCCAAATACAGCTAGCAGGCAGAACTGCCAAGGAAAGGGGGGGGGGGGTGTGAAACAGAGAAGGCAGAAATAGGTATTTCTGTTCCATGACAAGTAGCAAAAGTATAAAGATGAAGCAATTTGCTCCAAATTACAGAGCATAAATGTATGATCCGTGTCTGTTGGTGCCAGCATCTGATGTGTAAATCTTGCGTTTTTGTGACGTGAAGGGGTAACCAGGCCATAAATAAAGGTCGTATGCATGGCTGGTTACCTCTGAGCCATATTGGGGAGATTAGAGTGTCAGCTCTTGAACTCCGTCATGGCACATGCATTGTACTGTAATAAAGTATTTATGCGTATTTTACCTTTCCAGGAGTGCTAACCAGTGGAGATTTTCAAGCTGAGTTTCAGGGTGGGTTTTGCAGTGAAAGTGTTGTCGGATTGTATCTAGGTAGAAGGTCCAGAGATGCTGGCCACCCCAAAAATGGGTCCGGGAATCAGGTCACATTCCCGGGGACATGTAGACACAGACCTCCGCGCAAAATCCTCTCTGGAAAGCAGTTGTGCGACTCACCGCCAGGTTTCCCTGCTTCAGCACAGACCAGAAAGGTAAATGAGGGCATAGGAATGTGTATCCCGGGTACAGTCAGGGGTCCCTGGGTTAATGGGAGTCCACAGTATATGTCCCAATCACCAGAACCAAGTATAGAGGTTCTGTGGTGCTTCAACCCTCGATAAGGTTGCAAGCTGATTTTATGTCCAAATTCCTATGTGTTTTAGAAAAGTAACTCTGGGATTGAATGTAAGCATTGTTTGGTTCAACTTTTTACACATTTTCTTATAGGAAGGTCTAGAAGCGCTGAAACTGAACGTGCGCATCTTTCAGTCAAAGCTAAGAAAAGAAGGACTTAGACAAAATTGTGAAATATTTTTATTTCTCACATTGTGTATAATGGTATATGTTTATGCACTGTATCTGGGGATTTCAAAGTCCATGGTTCCGAGAGACCCTGTTGCTACCAAGCCTGGCGCCACTGAGTCTGCCCGGGTCCTGGAGTTGAAAGCCACCGAGATTGCCACGTGTTAAAGCCATTTGGGCGGAGGAGTTAGACTCAAGTACCCTCGTCCTGGCATGAATAGAGGTCATCGGACTACCATTTGCCCAGCCCAGACCTTGAGACGCCTAACTCCACGGGTGGCTTCTGACTGACAGGTGGCAGAGGTGCCAAGTTGGCGCATGCCCCTGTCAGATTTTGAATCCATCCTTGCCCAGCTTCAGTAGACTGACAAACCTCTTATTGGCTGGTAGGAATTCTCCCACACTCGGATTGCTGGAGTATTTCATGAATAGGACTGAAATACTATAAGAAAGCCAGCAGCCAATCCAGTCGTCAGATTCTAAGCGCCAAGACAGCAGCGGCAAATTCAAAACCACCAAAAGATGCTCTTGGAGAAATACACGCGAGCTGGCTTCAGAAATTTCAAGGCAAGAAATTTTCTGTCCCACTTTTCGGGCCAAGTGCTGAAAACAGAACGTAGTGGTCGCGGCTGAAACTACACGCCGAAAAGAGTACCAGGACATTTGGTGCTTTCTCCCGGTCAAGGGATTTTGGCAACTCCGGAAGAGAACAGCGTCTGGAACAGTGGCGCCAGTGGTGTCTGGAACTACCTGCTGATTGGAATTTCAGGAATTTTCGGGCTAAACTCCGGTAACCTAAAGACATTGTTTTATGGACTGTAGAAGGTACGAAAGGCTAGTTTGTTCAGCCAGACCCCAGTAAGGGTGTTTTTCCATTGTATATTGTAATCCATTGTGTGTACATCTGTTTCCAAGGAATAGATCACAATTTATTTCACCTCCTTGTTTTGCTCAATGTTATGATCCCGGTTTTAAAAGGTGTAAATACCTGGTCTCCTGTAACAGTTTTACATTAGCTGCAAATCTCCCAGGAGCTTAGAACAGCAGCGCGGAGCTGGCGATTTATATAATGGGTTTTGCCTCAAACTCATATGTATATTATTCTCCTCCTAGGGTTTGGTCCAGCCATTGGCCACTCTGTTTATTCCAAGCTGAATGAAGAAATTTACCCTCACCTCGAAAATGCTCTCAAGACAGCAAAAGGTATATAAAGAAGCAGTGCTTCAGAAACAACTGTTTGAGACATGCAAAAAAGGCAATATTCTTTTTACAAGCAAATACGGCTGTTACTGCACGTGAGCTGATAGATAAGGAAAACTTTGTCATACTGCACCGACACACTTTATTCGAGCAAATACCCGGTATGTACCTGGCAGATACCTGGAATGCGCCGCTCCTCACCTCTGATAAGCCCCGTTGCATTTGCCTTCCCAGCCTGGGTTCATGCCTGGCTGACGGGCGGCTGATCTGTTAAATGATAATGATTAGGATTTAATAGGCTGCAATGCTTCGCGTGTCTACCAGATGGCATAAATTCATGAATTGTAATCCAGTATATATATATATACGGTGCAGTATTGCAGCCAGCGGAAATAAAATGCTTCAATCCCTGCTTGGAAAATACCTCAATGCACTCGGGCAGAAAACAGTCACAAACCTCAATACACCCGGGTATACCCGAATTCGTGGGACTAGCCAAGCTCGAATAAAGTGTGTCGCCAGTGTATATAACAGGACTGTCCCCAGTACAGTAACTCTCAGAAGTCAGGACTTTCCATTAACTTGACCCCCCTTCCAATAACCCTCATGATCCATTCAGTAACTTGCATAATCGTCCAAGTAACATTCAGTACTCTCCCAGTAGCCCTCATCTTCCTCCCAGTCACTCATGAAACCGCCAAGAAGCCCTCCATGACCACACCAGTAACTCTCATAAAACCTCCCAGACAGAAATTCCCAGAAGCCTTCATGGCCCTATCAGTAACGTTCATGAACCTCCCAGTAGCCCTCATGACCCTGCCATTGTTCCTTTTGTGACATGACATGCTCTTTAGATTTCTGATTCCTGTAATTTCTGTTGTTAAGAATTGGAAACAGCTGCTCTGAATGTAGTGAAGGTGAACATGACCGTGTCGAGCCTGCAGCATAGACAGGACGGGTTGGAGACAGCGCTCACGGGTCACAAACTCAAGCTGCAGACGATCCTGTCTGACCAACGCTGTGCAAACTGCACTGAGGCTGCAGACACCTTACAAGAACTGCGGCTGGGCATAAATTATAAACAGGTGTGTGGTGGGGGAGGGAAGAGAATAAGGTGAGGAGCAGAAAGGAAGAAGGGTAGAAAGAGTATGAGGAACACAGAGAGTAGAGAGATTAACATTGAGCAGGAAAGAGAGAGATAATAGAGGCGAAAGACAGGAAGAGAGAGTATGATAGAGGCAGTTTAGAGAATCATCTTGTTTTGTTTTTTTTAGATCCCTTCTTTTCAAGATTTTGTGAAAAAAGTGAATAATGTGAGGAAAGTCAACCTGACTGGTATCTTTCAGCAGGTAAATACATGATACCCAGTAAACCTGCTTCTCCCTCAAAGTGTCCATCCCTCTCCTTGTACATTAAGCATATCAGAAAAGTGCTAAGCTCTCCCATTTCCTTCTCTTATACTCTCTTCCCGCACCCTCTCCCCCTTCTCCCACTCTCTCCCCCCTTCTCCCACTCTCCCCCCCCTTCTCCCACTCTCCCCCCCTTCTCCCACTCTCCCCCCTTATCCCACTCTCCCCCCCCCATTCTCCCCATCTCCCCCCCTTTCTCCCACTCTCCCCCCCTTCTCCCACTCTCCCCCCCTTCTCCCACTCTCCCCCCTTTTCCCACTCTCCCCCCCTTTTCCCACTCTCCCACCCCTTCTCCCATCTCCCCTTCTCCCACACCCCCATCTCCCACTCCCCCTTTCTTCCACTCCCCCTTTCTTCCACTCCCCCCTTTTCCCACTCCCTCCTTCTCCCACTCTCCCCTCTCTTCTACCACTCTCCCCCCTTCTCCCACTCCCCCCTTCTCCCACTCTCCCCCATTCTCCCACTCTCCCCCCCTTCTCCCACTCTCCCACCCCTTCTCCTACTATCCCCTTCTCCCACTCCCCCCATCTCCCACTCCCCCCTACTCCCACTCTCCCCCCTTCTCCCACTCTCCCCCTTTATTCCTCTTCTATCCCTTCCCCCCCTCTTCTCCCACTCCCCCCTTCTCCTTCTACCCCCCTTCTCCCACTCCCCCTTCTCCCACTCTCTCCCCCCCTTCTCCCACTCTTCCACCTTCTCCCATTCTTTGCCCCCCTGCTCCCACTCCACCCCCTATCCCTCTTCCTCTTCTATCCCTCTTCCTCCCCCTCTATCCCTCTTCTCCCCCTCTATCCCTCTTCTCCCCCTGTATCCCTCTTCTCCCCCTCTATCCCTTTCCTCCCCCTCTATCCCTCTTCCCCCTCTCTATCCCTCTTCCCCCTCTCTATCCCTCTTCCCCCCTCTCTATACCTCTTATCCCCACTCTATCCCTCTTATCCCCACCCTATCCCTCTTCCCACCACTCTATCCCTTTATCACCCCCACTCTTTCCCTCTCCCCCCCCCCACTCTATCCCTCATCCCCCACTCTATCCCTCTTCCCCCTACTCTATCCCTCTTCCCCCCACTCTATCCCTCTTCCACCACTCTATCCCTCTTCCCCCCACTCTATTCCTCTCCCCCCACTCTTTCCCTCTTCCCCCCCCCCCACTCTATCCCTCTTTCCCCCCCCCACTCTATCCCTCTTTCCCCCCCACTCTATCCTTCCTCCCCCTCACTCTATCCTTCTCCCCCTACCCTATTCTTCCCTCCTCTATCCTTCTTACCCCCCCCCACTCAATCCCTCTTCCCCCACTCTATCCCTTTCCCCCACTCTATCCCTCTTCCCCCCCACTGTATCCTTCCCCCCTCTATCCCTCTCCCCCCCCACTCTATCCTTCTTCCCCCCTCTACCCTTCTTCCCCCCTCTCTCCCTTTCCCCCCCACACTCTATCTCTCTTCCCCCCCACTCTATCCCTCTCCCCCCCACTCTATCCCTCTCCCCCCCCACTCTATCCCTCTCCCCCCCACTCTATCCCTCTCCCCCCCACTCTATCTCTCCCCCCCCACTCAATCCTTATTCCCCCCACTCTGTCCCTCTTCCCCCCCACTCTATCCTTCTTTCCCCCCCCCCACACTCTATCCTTCTCCCCCCTCTATCCCTTCCCCCCCACTCTATCCCTCTTCCCCCCCCCCACTCTATCCCTCTTTCCCCCCCCCCCCCACTCTATCTCTCTTCCCTCCACTCAATCCTTATCCCCCCCCACTCTGTCCTTATCTCTCCCCTCCTCTATCCCTCTTTCCCCTCCTCTATCCCCTTTTCCCCCTCTAATATCCCTCCACCCCTCTCCCCCCCCTCTCTCTCCCCTCTCTCTTCCCCCTCTCTTCCCCCTCTCTCTCCCCCCTCCCCCCTCTCTCTCTCCCCTCTCTCTCTCCCCTCTCTCTCTCCCTGCCCCCTCTCTCTCCCTGCCCCCTCTCTCTCTCCCTCCCCCTCTCCCCACTCTCTCTCCCTACCCTCTCTAACTTTCCCCCTCTCCCTTCACTTCACCTCCTCTGCTCCTTCTCTTCTTCACCCCCCCCCCCCCTCTCTACCTATCTCTCCTTTTCCCCACTCAATTTTTTCTCAATCCTCTCTCTCCCCTTCCCCATCCTCCTTCTCCTCCCTCCTCTTCCTCTCACCCCCTCTCCCTTCCTCTATCTTTCCCCCTCTATCCTTCACCCTATCCTTCCCTCCGCTATCCCTCCCCCTCTTCTATCGTCCCCCTCGTTCCGTCTCCTCCCCCTCGTTCCCTCTCCTCCCCCTCTTGTCTCTTCCTCCCTCTATTCCTATTTCCCTCCATCCCTTTTTCTCTCCATCTATCCCTCCTTTCTTCCCCTATCTCCCTCTCTCAATCACTCTCCAACCAGCCCTCTCACCCCAATCTCTCCCCCTCTCCTCCCACCCTTTCACTCCTCCCCCACCTCCTTCCCCCATCCCCCTCTATCTCCCGTCCTCCTCCTCCCCTCTCCTCCTCCCCAACCCCTCCCCCTCCTCCTTCTCCACCCCTCTCCTCATTCCCCCCCTCTCCTCCCCCACCCCCCCTCTCCTCCTCCCCTCTCCTCCCCTCCCCCCTCTTCTCCTCCTCCCCCCTCTCCTCCCCCATCTCCTCCTCCCCCTCCTCCCCCTCCTCCCCCACTCTCCTCCTCCCACCCTCCCCTCCTCTCCTCCACCCCCCTCCCCTCTCCTCCCTACCTCCCCTCCTCCCCTCCCCTTTTCTCCCACTCTCCCCCCTCCTCCCCTCTTCTCCTCTCCCATTTCCCCCCTCCTCTCCTCTCCCATTTCCCCTCCCATCTACCCCCAACTCTGTCTGTCCCTCCCTCTATTTTTCCCCTTGCTTACCATCCCACCCCCCACCCCCCTCACAGTAATCCTCTCTGATATGCGCCTTCTCTTCCATTCTCTCAGGGAATTAAGGCTTTCAATGAAATACCAAAGCTCGTGACCACACAGAGTTCCAGAAGTATAAACGGTGAGTTATGAACCTAAAGGGAAAAAAGAAACATGTCATCCTTAATACTTACTTGCATATGTGTGTACATTTGCATGCAATTTCCCAGAATCCCTTGCTGCAGTGGAAGCACTGTATGCTGGGTGATAATGGTGAAAGGCGGGGTTACAGACCTGTCTGAGACATGTGAATGCGCTCACAAGTGATATTCTTTATTTGTTGCATATGATATATAACCCAAACTCTCCATCTTTCCTATTCCCTTTAATTCCAGATATAAGGAATGCCCTGAACAGTGCTGAGCAGCAAATCCAATCCTATGCAGGCACGATCTCCATAGAGCGATACACTGACCCTATAAATAAGGCCTTGCTAAACATTGAAAACAAGACTGTTTTGTATGGGAAGGAGGTAGAACGCTATGAGCAGTACAGGTATAGTTTGAATCTGGAGCTCAGAGTTAAACAAACCTCTGTAAAGAATGCCATGGTCTAATTTGAAATCTAACCATATTAATAGCAAATATTTGCCTGCTTTTGTTTATCTATGAATTAAATATGTTCTGTCCAGGTTTGTCCCGGAGACTCTGGGTTGCGGGCACTTACCTCCGGGCTATGGGTTTAGCCCGTCAATCTCCGGGTGGCAGCAGGGTACGGCGTGCTGCGAAGGCGTCTCCGGCATTCTCCGGTATTCTTCTGCAATTCCCCCTCCAACTGCAGTGAACATGGCTGCGCGGGGTAATTTGACCCCACGTTGTCATGGCAACAGGACTCTATGTGACGTCATGACGCTACACGGCATCATGACGTCATGTAGCGTCCCCCATGCACGCCGAGCAGCCATGTTCACTGCAGTTGGAGGGGGGAATTGCAGCAGGATGCCGGGAGATGCCGCCACAGCACGCCTGCAAGTAAGGGGGAAAAAAAATGTCTTCTCCGGGTTGGCCTTTGCCTTCCACCAGTTGAAGGTGGCAACCCTGGTTCTGTCCCAAGCTCGCTGTGGCAAATGAGATGGGGCAGGCAGTTTCACTCACTCCATGTAGATGCACACAGAGTCCTTCTTTTCTTTGTACTTTTAGTGTAAAAACAGCAATAACAAAAAGGGGGGAACTGGGCAGGTGGCACATATAAGGGAAATCTAAATTACAATGGCTTTACCAGGTAATAGACACGTTGTGACTATCCACAATGGCTACTGGGTCTAAAAAGAAATCATGCTAGCCTGGACTAACAGGAAATACAATCAGGCAGTGCCAACTAGCAGAGTGAGCCAGCAGCAGCTCAACTATCTGAGGAAAAGGGGCGTTGCATTTGTTGCGACATTACAATGAGGAGTGTTAGCATCCTCAGAACAGGGAAGATATGCAATCTGGTTCCAGGCCAAAATACAATTACAGTACCACTCCAAAATAACCCCTCATATTGCACAATATAACCCCCATATATCTCCATTTAACTGCTCTCTATAACTCCTCATATTATCTATATCAACGGTGCGCAAAATCCCCACGCCTGCTCCTCACCTACCTGCTCCCTCCTTAGTCGCGTCCCCCCTTGCGTCTAATGTTGCGTCAAATGATGCTGCGGCATCATTTGATGTCACGTCTCCATGGCAACGGGCGTCATTTGACGCCGCATTGTCATAGAGACGCGTGACCAGAGCCTTGTAATTACGTTTACAGAGGCCTCGCGCTCTCAGTGCGGGGCCTTTAAAAACACTGCGCCCCCCAGAAAAGTCTAGTTTCCCCCCTGGGGGGCGCATCCCCCAGTTTGCGCACCGCTGATCTATATAACGGATCCCTATAACTCCTCCTATTGCTGTATATATTATTACCCCCTTGTTGATCACATAATCTGCATCGCTTTTTTTTGCACCAGTCAAACAGCCGACCTGAGATTAATACATGGACACTGCAGACAATAGTTCATGACATTTGTCCCATTGCAGGTGGATTATAGGAATCGTCCTGTGTTGTGTCATCCTCCTGATTATTGTCTGCACTCTTCTGGGGCTGCTGCTTGGTGTTTGGGGGCTTTATGTGCAGCAGGAACCCAGCGACTCAAGACTCAAAAGGAAAGTTGGCTCTGGATTCCTTATGGTGTAAGGTGCTTTCTACTGTTTTACCAACACAGTGCTACTGTATGCTGAAGAATCTTGGTACTCTGCTATTAATCATTCCGTATTGTTTGTTATATAACTATTGTAAAGCAAGTGTTTGATTGTGCCATGCACACAGGACCGTTATACAGTGTGTGTGTGTGTGTGTGTGTGTGTGTGTGTGTGTGTGTGTGTGTGTGTGTGTGTGTGTGTGTGTGTGTGTGTATATATATATAGTTATGCCCACACCATGTTGCAGTCTCTTTTAGTCCCAATGTAAGGCAGGAAACACTGTAATTCTCTACATGGGGTTTATTTACAGGGATTAAATCATACACCAATAGGTCCACCGGCCCTTTAAGTCAAAACAACACATAAAAATAACACCTATTCCATTTAGGGAAAACAGACTACGCCATAGCTTTAGCCCTCACTAACTGGATGGCCAGCTAAGCTGGTTCCCACCCCAAAATAGGTAGTATTATATTTAACATACATAGTTTCAGTACATAGCAATAAAGGGGTTTGCTTATCTGTAAGTCCAGGTTTTGAGCAGACGTCCCCACTTCAGCGCGGCCTTGTTGCCTTTTTCCTATGTTAACTCAGCCCCACGTGAGCTCAGAGAAATTCTCCTCTGTAAATGCCATCCCCGCTTCAGCAAGATCTGCTGTCCTTCTTCTTCCCTCTAGGAATCAAACCCAGGCAGTCCCAGCGGACTCCGCAATCACCATCCAGTGGGTCCAAGGAACTGTGCCAGCCTTACTTGCTGGGGAGCACTTCTCTGTCCCCCTCTCTGGGACAGCAATCTGATACTCTGTGACTCTCAGCATTGTCTCTCCTTGTTCACTTAAGGAGTCCATTCTGATTAATTATGCAGCAGCTGCTGTTGAGTTCCCTAGGGAGATTAACTCTATGTGTTGAAAAAGTCTTATAGCTGCCCTATTCCAGCCGTGTGTGTGTGTGTGTGTGTGTGTGTGTGTGTGTGTGTGTGTGTGTGTGTGTGTGTGTGTGTGTGTGTGTGTGTGTGTGTGTGTGTGTGTATATATATATATATATATATATATAATGTGTATATGTATACAGGTTTTCCCCCACCCTCTGGGAGATTACTATATTACACAGTGTCATGTGATGTTCCGCTGATGGTATTGGGGAAGTCAGGACAGGCATTTGGGGTGATAGCTGGTTCTCTCTCACTGGTGCGGCGCCTCCATCTCTTGCAGGCTCCAGGAGTGCTGGAGGCAATCCCTGCAGGAGAACCCTCTGATACTCCCCCTGATTGATTGCAGACGGTCTTGAACTGCTTCCCTGTCTCTTCCATCCTCTGGATGGTCCCTAGAATCAACTCCCAGGCAAGGGCCCCAGAGTCTATCCTAGCTCTTCCCCTACTCCCTAGTGCAGTAGGAGGTATAGTCCCACTCCCCACTCCCCTAAGGGGGGGGATAGAAGGTGGTCTGAGCCCTGCACACACGCTTCCTGGGACAGTCTCTCTCATAGGAGAGACACTGAGACACAGACTAAATTTGGTGATGCAGCCCCTTAAGTGCCCCGGGGGAGGGTCCAAGGTCTGAGCCCAGGATTGGGCAGAACACAGGCCTTAGCCTGCCCCCCCCCCCTGCCCCCTTGTCACTCAAGGGAGCTGATTACTGCAGGGGAAAACCCGGATTTGGCCTAACACTGCTTGCCCTGATACTATGGCTTATATATTGGGGAGCGCAGATTAGTAGCCAAAAAGAATACCTGGTTTCACACTCCCCCTGATGGAGAAACCAACGTCCCCGCTTGGAACCTAAATGGTGTACCATCCTTCAGCTTGGGACAACCTGGAACAAATGCATAACATTTATACTATTACGGTTTATAGTATACAGTTAATCGCATACTCATAACAGTGATGAGGCATAACGGATTCCTTCGAACATGGAGAATCTTCACCCCCTCAATAATAATGCTTAGGGTCAGGCTTCTTAACTAACCTGCCCTCATGATCAGGAACTCTGATTGAGTACACCCTTTTTAGACCCTGCTCAGGGTGATACTCCACCCGATCCATATAGATACCCCGTCCTTACACTCCACACTTTCATGAGGTAGCATACCCTCTCCTCAGTGTAAAATCGAGAGTAGCTGCACTTGGAAGATAAATACTCTATCACAGCATCCTTCAACCAATCTTCCCTATTGGCCTCTATCTGCCTCATGATGGGTTCAGGGACATAGGGGTAGTCATAGCCATGGGACTGCCGGTATCTTTGGACTATGGCCCGGCTGAGCTTTGTTAGCTTACTGCTGCAGGCCTGGCCTGGTAGTTCCCAGAACAGTGGTTTGTGCGACGGGTTCTCCTGATAGAGAATGGTTAAGCTGGTTGGTTTTACTATCCCTAACTTAATCTCTCTTCCTGATGGCCTCGGCGGTCTCTTCTATAGAGAACTTCCCTTCCTCGCACCAGTGAACCACGATGTCCCCACTAATCAACAGGAACCGGGGACATGACCGTGGAACATGGGGTCACACCACTATAATACCTTCCCACAGGTTCAGGGCATGCCGACAGATCTGACTCAGAAGTCACCCTAGTGAATACCCCTGATGTCTCCGATCTGTCTGATTTTCCTCCGAAAGAAACTATGCACTCAGTCCCCATTTCCCCATCAGAATAATCATCAAACTCCACCCAGTCTATCCAGTCCTGGGAAGGCTTGACTACCTTTTGTTTATTGCCCCTGGCGCGGGTAGAACAGTCCTAGGCCTCTCAATGTCTCTGGGTAGGTCAATGTTAGTAGAAGGCCTACCCTGGCCTTTTTCAGCCTGCACCTTGTGTGTGTCATGGTCCCTAGAGGCCCTCTGCCGCAGCCCTAAGACATGCAAATGAGCATACAGTAATATTTCCATTTGCTATATATATATATATATATATATATATATATATATATAAAGACATCAATTGATAAAGGTCCCTGTTGCAGATGACTGATATGTCGATCATCTATTATTAGATCATGAATCACGGTATATACACAACAATGTAGACCACTCTCCTCACCTTATTATGGTTGATAACTGGATGCACAGAGAACTGCTGACCTGCACCCAAGTCAGCACAAAGTTAATCCATACAATATAAGGTCTGCAGCACTCCTCTATAAAGAAAAGTTGTTTTATTTCATCATCTTTAAAATCCTACAAAGTAGGCAGGATGCATGAGATACAAAACACTGTATAAAAAATAGCAACATTTGGGGCATAATAGCCCTTGATGCAGCACTCCGTATGACTTCTGTTTAAAGGTAGATGTGGCGCAAAACAGCAAGGTGACAGACAGCCGTGGGGACATCACTGTATCAGTATCGCCATAGTAACAGCATCAAAAAGACGCGATGTGCATAATGTGTGATGATGTGACATCAGCAGTCAGTAGCCAAGCAACGGGACGCAATGACGTCAACACAGAAACATCCACATACTAACAGGTGCCAAGAAACAAGACGTACAATTATATCATTACTTTATCATTTCAAAGTGTCTCTAGATCATAAAAGTAGTTGAAGAACAGAATCAAATATTTTACCAGTATATTGCATTAACTCAAGATATCCAAACACCACATTATAAAGTAATACCTCTGAGGTGTGAAATTATGTTCAACAATAGCTATTTAAGATGTACAATGTCCGTCCCCTTTGCTCATTCACGCCAAATCCACCTGTAAATAGCAGTTATACTGATGGGCGCTTTTAAGGCCGGATGAAAGACTGTATGCCCTAAACTTCGCAGTTTTTGATATTTAGGAGCCCATGCACCCTGCCTACTTGGTAGGATTTTAAAGATGATTTAATAAAACAGCTTTTTTTTATGATTAGGACCTTATTTTTTATAAATCACTGTATGAAGACCTCGCTGTGGGTGACCCTTGTTTCCTTCTATGATATAAGTGTATATATTTATAAACACTGTCTTTGCTAATGTGTCCATCTCTCTGTCCTAGTGGCGTTTATCTCTCATTCTTCTTCTCCTGGATGCTCATACTCTTAGTTTTTACCACGTTCCTGGTCGGTGGGAATGTGCAAACACTTCTATGCCGACATTGGGCCAATCAGGACATTTACAAGGTGAGTGAAGAATAAGGACAATGGGAGAATTCAACTAATATGTGTATGTATGTATGTATGTGTGTGTGTATATATATATATATATATATATATATATATATATATATATATATATAATACTGAGTTAAGTTATGGTGAGTAAAAAAAGTGACAAAACCCCTCCACAGGAAAGCAAATATGCAAATATAGCTGTATGCTCATCTGCATGTCTTAGGCAGGTCTGCAACCCCACCTTTCCCCATTATCACACAGCATACAGCACTTCCACTGCAGCAAGGGATTCTGGGAAATGACATGCAAATGAGCACACAGTGTCACTTTTTGCCTCAATAACCATTTTTAACATGGTTCCCTATAGGCTTAAGCTTGCTTGCATCACAGCTTCGAGCACAGCCAGGGTTAAGGTGCATACCCAGAAAACCACCCACAGACAGCTGTTTCGACCTATAGGAAACCATGTTAAAAATGGTTATTGAGGCAAAAAGTGACACTGTGTGCTCATTTGCATGTCATTTCCCAGAATCCCTTGCTGCAGTGGAAGTGCTGTATGCTGGGTGATAATGGGGAAAGGTGGGGTTGCAGACCTGCCTAAGACATGCAGATGAGCATACAGCTATATTTGCATATATATATATATATATATATATATATATATATATATATATATATATATATATATTTAGACCATACGATACCGGTTGCAACACGACATCAAGGGACAGCACGCAGGTAAGTAAATCATAAATTTTCTTTATTTGATAGAAGATATATATATTTGATAGATATATATAAAAGTAGAAATATATTTTCAGTTTCTAGATGACCCTACAAACCTACCACAAGATATGGACTTGAAAAGACAACTTGGACTCAAGGAAAATACCAGCTTCACAGATATGTACCAGTAAGTACACAGTCCACAATTCCTTTGCCTGGCTCTTTGCATGCTTTCTCTTTGCTGGTCTGTACCTACAGTATCTCTCTCTATCTCTCCCTCAGCTTGACTCATTCTCTCTCTGTCTCTCTCTCTCTGCCTCCTCCGGTTTCTCTGCCTGTCTCTGTTCCTGTCTCTCTCTGTCTCCTCCAGTCTCTCTGCATCTCTCTTTCAGTCTCTACCTCTCTATCACCTCTCATATATTCTTGTGCCTTCAGGCAGTGCAAGAAAGGAGCTCCATTCTGGGATGTCCTGCAGTTTAACAACCCCATTGACTTGGATAATTCTTTCAACATTACCAGGGTAAGCAGAACAAAGAAGAAAATGACCATTGAGTTATAGTTAGGCGTTAGCTAAGGTTAACAATGGTTAGGCCTTAGGCCAGTGTTGGGTGAAGACTAAGAGTTATGAAATGTTTCAAATTAATCCTACTGTCAGTTTACAAATGAGTCACGCCATGGGTGCTCTTTTAATGAACGATGAGTAATGGGGATTACAGTAAAATAGAAGATAATAGTTACATGTTTTATTGTGATAAACCTGTTTTCTCTCTACTTTCCCAACTCCTCCCAGTATACAGCCGAGTTCCAGCTCAAGATTAACAATTTCACTGTGGATGTTGGGGGCCTTGCCTTTCTTACTGGTATAGCCATAAAAGTGCTGATGGACTACAAAAACAGCCAGATCGACCAAGTACCCTACGGAAACATCACAACGCAGGTGCATGTGTATCAAAAATTGGAGCAGAAAATTTGAACCAGATTCATAAAATAAAAGAAATCCAATTGAATGCTATTGGGGATTTTTCCTCTAATAATTCTAATGGATTGTGCCCCGACAGGAAACTATAGTCAAATATCACCTTCTTGCGCTGATTCACTAAGGGATAATGCACCCAATACAGTGTTGCCTGTAATTGGGTGTAATGGATGCGTCATCCTGCAATGCACCTTTTGTGAATCACCCCTCTGTGTCTAATTGATGATATTAATGACCTTCTATGACCTGCACAATCCAAATTCTTCATGATTAGAGCTGTGCTTAATGTACATCTGCTTTTTTGTTGCCAACAGTTTCAGCCTTAATCTTAACCCTTTATGGAACCTGTTGACTGTTGCTACAATATTTCTAGAAAACTCGTAACACAGACTTTTCTTCCACTTCTCATAGATACAAACTCCTGTGTTAACCCCAGACATTGGGCAATTTATATCAGCACTGGAAACACTTGGCCTCTCCCAGGTAATCCGAGAAGCTTGATTCCCATGCAGACTCAACCATGTATTGCAAAGCAACGAAGGGATTAATCCTTCAAGATGTGGACACAGATTTATGGAAAGAAATGAAAAAACACCATGAGGCCTATTCTATTAGCTTCGATAAGTGAGTTATCGACAGTTTGGGGCACTTCACGAGCGAGTTTGCATGTGTAGCTATTCAGAAAGCTCCGATAACATGGCAAACTCGCTCGAGATCTGCTTCTTCCCGATCGATAGCTCTCCCCGCTCAGACAAACCGAGCGGGCGTTCAAAAATTGCTCAAACTCGCAGTTTTTGAGAAATCGAGATATTCAGGTTGCTCCGAGATTCACATCTCGGCTGCAAATCGCACATTTTCATCTCGCCATCTCAAGGGTGCAAAGATGGGATCCGCGATGTGACTCTGAAGGAAAAATGTATTTTTACTACATTGGATCTCCTTTAGGCGTCTCCCTTGCTTCCGTCCTATGTAATAAAAATAAATTTACAGGCAGCTTCATTACCTTTGTGGCTAACCGCTAAGGTACTGGAGGGGTTAAATACCAGTGCCCGGTTTATTGGGGGTAGAGGGGTAAGGTGAAGGTTAGAGTTGACCCAGGGTGGGCGTTTAGGCGTACCGGGAGGGTGGCAGGAGGTACTAACCCCTTACCTACTGCTAAGGTAATGAATGGGACTAACCTCTACCGCAACCCTCCCGGTATACCTAAACACCCACCGCGGGCCGAATAACCCCTTTACCCACCCTCTCTACCCCCAACAAACCAGGTACTCTGATTTAACCCCTTCATTACCTTAGTGGCTAGTAATGAAGCTATTTTCCTCTCCGTGCATTGTTTAAATCTCCCGTGTCACATGATCGGGACATTTAAAAACTTTGCAATACCGGGGCCTGTAACTCAGAAAGCAGGGGATACCGGAGGCTGAAACTAATGTGGTTTTGCTCCGGAGACCCCATGCTTCAATACTGTTATTAAAATAAAAACACTGCGATCGCCTATAAGAGCTGAGCAGGGAGATGCAGTTCTCTCTGTGCGGCTCTCTCTGTGCAGCTCCTACAGACTGCAGGCAGATCGCAGGGGCAGAACTTAGAAAAGGACACAGATAAAGATACTGCTATCCAGAGCGATATTGGCATTTTCCTACCTCACGGTTTCTGACTTGCGATAACTCTTTCTGAATACCTTGATAATACAAATGTCAGACTGTGAGGCAGGACCATGCCAAACCGTTCAATTTGGCAGTGATAACATCGTAGCTACTAGAATAGGCCCCCATGTGTGCCATGTATCTGATTGCTCATCAAAGTGGTAAAATGGCAGGATGTTCTGATCCCCTCTCTTTCCAAGTCTGCAGAGTCCAGTTGTACAGTACATCTGAGGACCCTCACTAGTATACAACGTGGGTGTCCTCCCTCCCGGAATAAATGTTAATCAGTTGGTTTGGGAGCCCCGTCTTGAATTATTCTCGTAGCCAAGGATTGTCAGTTGGTATTATTTCATTAGAAAAGGCTTCCCTAGGGCGAGAAGGTCATACTCCTCACCTGTTTATATAGCATCACGGTCACAAAGTCCCTGTTATAATGCAGTCGCCACCCTGTTTCCTCTATTTCCCCCCAGAACAATACAGAGATAAGGAGTCAGCTGGAGGATGAAGTATCTGCACTGAGGGATCTGCAGGGTACAACTCTACAAGAACAGAAGGCCGATGTGGTGAGAACTGCTCAACTGCACAGAGCTACAGTAATCAGTGGTTGCGACTTAGGGCCATATTTACTAAGTGTTGCTACTCCATAAGACACCTTCATGTGCCGGAAGACACCGTACTCCAGATTGCAAAGCAATGTGTTGCAGACCCTTCTGGCAGCAGAGGGGTTAAAAAAAATGAGCGGTACTGTGTTTGAGTTAAGCGGGAGAAAATGCTTCAGTTATTAAACCCTTGGGGGAAGCATACAAACGGTATAAGTATTAGCATACAAACGGTATAAATATCTTAAAAATACTATCTTTCTAAAAAAAAAAAAAGAATCCAATTTTCTGTAACAAAAAAAGGGAAATTGTGAGTGTGCAAATAAAAAATAAGTAATAGTGCTTTGGGTTTCTAGTGGTGCTCCATAGACCCTACCCTAACACTAGGACGATTGGCGCTAATCGATTTTAAATACCAGAGCACTATTTCTTTAGCCACAAACACATATGTATATATCTAATTGCTTAGTAAACAGTTCATCAGAAGCTAAATTCATTAAGGTTTCTATGAGAACTGGCTGGAACCTGGTTACAGTTTACAGTATGACACACCTGCTATGGCATTTAAATAGGCAGAATTCATAGCTGTAATTGTACATTCCTGTGTCTATTATTTTAAACGGGATGCTAAATCTTTCGCCGACCAATAAATTAGAATCACCATTGTAACCCTACAGGGCATTTTGCTGCAACTGTTTTGCCGTTGCTATTTTTACGCTTTATGGTTGGCAGCGGGAGCTGGGGGTAACCCCAAACCTTAACCCCTAACCTTCCTCCAGTGACCAGATGGCGGTGGCGAAATGGCCGCAGTCAACTGGCCCGCAGCAGCTAAAAAGCCACCGCCAACTGCCAACAGATAAACAGCCCTCACAGGACTAAAGTGATCTCATGTCAGTGACATGTTAAATGGATCAGTCCCTCACAGGAATAAAGTGTACATGTTTAAGGGGTCAGTCTCTCCTAAGACTAAATGGTACCAATTGGCAGTGACATGTTTAAGAGCTTAAATCTGCATCAGTGATGCATTGTTTATCAAAATCCTACACATAAGTATTTCTAAGTAGTGCGAGTTAAGGCTACAGAAAACTATTTTCTACTAATTACTCCCAACTCCACAAAGAAAAAGGTAAAACAGTAAAATCTATGCTTTTGGATTGTTTAAGGAAAACAATTGGATTGTTAAATGATGTACACAATGTTGTCTTATTGTCAGCTACCCAGGATTGCACCTTTAAAGTCTGTATTGTCTTTCAGAGGAAGTTGAACGATACTTTGTACGATCTGGCTCTAATTTCTCCCATACTGCAGGTGAGTGCTTTATTGTGCCTAATTGCTTTAAGTAGGAAACATCTTACAGTGAGGGGTTAACGGACACCACAGGAAACCGTAAAGAGATGTCTCAAATCACTATCACTCTTTCCTATCTCTGATTCCTCTCACACACTCTTTCTTTCTCTCTTGCACACACACTCTTTCTTCTCTCTCCCTCTCACCAATTCCTCAATCTTTCTTACTCTCTCCCTATCTTCTCTCTCGTTCTAATACCTCTTTCTTTCACTGATCTCTCGCTCTCTCTTTCTCACACTGGTTCCTCACTCTCTCCCTCCACGCATTCCTTTCTCTCTTACTTACACTCTTTTTTTGTCCTCTCAGTCTCTCTTCTGAAACAAGTAGTGACATTCACACAGTCATTAGGTCGTGTGTCAGACACCTTGTGAGAGTCGGTGGGTGTGAGATGTCAGGAGATCACATCAGAATACAACAGGTGACAGTCTCACTGCATCAGGGCCCAGGGATGTCAATTTTGCAGATAAACCATTACGCGCTCATCAGCAGTGCCTCTGGTTTTAACATACAGTATTGTACAGTTTATAATCATTAAGGCAAAGCACTGGGGTTCATATTTTACAAAGTTATACAACATGTATGCAACAATTACCCAAAGGGAAAGATGCTTTCTAAAATTAATCCAATCTTTTAAAAATTAAATAAATAGGAGAGTAGTGGTACCCTGGGTTGGTAATTAAGTGAGTAATTAAATACATTCAGTGCCATATTTACTAAGTGGTGCTAAGCAATAGTACACCTTGTGGCCTATTAACTATAAGGTGGCTTATGGCTTAGCACTGCTTAGTAAATATGGCCTGCGTTATTTAATAAATAGTGTTGGTATGACATAGGGCGCCCTGGCCAGGATTATGATTATATTAAGGTTCCAGCAGACCATTAACACAGATCTCTTTAACATTTAAGGCTGATATAAACCGCACAATAGAGGATGTCAGAGTCCTACAAGGACCAAAGATACAGGAGGCCCTTGGGCTACTGAAAAATGTAAGTCAAACACGGGGAACGTAGTAGGACATGGCGGTAGGAAGGGGATTCAATGTAACTAACCTAATAGAACTGATTTTGGAAATCCTCACTGGTTTCTTCTTCATCTCTACACATAGGAAGAAATCTCTGTACAAATTGTTATATCTATGGAAAACGATTTAATTGGTTTGTTAATAATAATATATTTTCTTATATAGAACTGTACATAGAATTTTGTAGGAAAAAGTAGTCTCTATTGCAAACAGTTTACATTCTAATTTGGGTGATGGAGACAAAGAGAGATCTAGTGACTTCAACAAGGCTTCGAGGAGCTCACACTGGGATTCGAACTGGGTCACAACCTTCAAAGGCAGTGACATTACCACTAAGCTACTATGATACTGTTAAAAGGTATCACACCTTACATTTCTCCAGCACCAATGCAGATACTAGAACATTGCACTATTGGAAAATAACAAGACATATGTCAAGGACCAGTTTAAAGGGGTCTCCCTTATATTGGGGATTTAGTCTAATTCTTTCTGTTTGTTTTATCAGGAGAGCAGCTGCTTTCTCAAACAAGCAATGAGCTATTTCTCCCAGTACCTGGAGTGGTTAAAAAGAAAGGTATGAAGCCGCATGCAGTATATATAATATATTGTATGTGTCATATATAGTCCAATGTGGGAAGAAACCCTCACTGTGTGTATGTAATACATAATGTGTGTTTGTAGGTCCTAGTGTGTGTATAGGATGTCTAGTGTGTGTTTACATGGCTCCCAGTGTATTTATACTGTATATTGTATATTTATTGTATATACTGTAGCTCCTAGTGTACATATAAGGCCAAAAATAGTTTGTGTGGTGCACAGCAACGAAGAACAGGTCTTGTGGTAATAAAAAATATTTATTAAAGCTGCATTAATAAAATGGTGGAGGATGCAACACTCCTACTCGTTTCGTGCTTGAACGCACTTTATCAAGGCGTACACCTTGATAAAGTGCATTTAAGCACAAAACGCGTAGGAGTGTTGCACCCTTCACCGTTTTTTTAATGCAGCTTTAATAAATATTTTTTATTGCCACAAGCCCCGTTCTTCGTTGCTGTGCGCCACACAAACTATTTTTTGGATATCTCTGGACTCTGGATGTGGCTGCACGCCCGAGAAAATCACGGGGGAATACAGTGAGTACTCTCATTTATTATGGGCCATGCCAATGAAGAAGGGAAGATTTTATAATATGCTCCCCACCTTCAAGGAATTATCGAGCCTAATTCATGTGAAGCTTGAGGACTGTACCAGTAATGATTTAATACAATCCCCATGTGTTGTGACCTCTACAAATGCTCTTGTATAGCATTGTAACATCGCCGGAAAAAGAAATCAGTGTATCTCGAAAGCTCGCACAAATAAAAGCATTTCGTTAGCCACAGACAATATGGAAGAGAGAGAGAGAGAGAGTTGAGTTTAAGGCGGCGGAGGGCCATCCAGGATGATATAGCAGAGAGACATTCAGAAACTTTGGTTTGTACAGCAGGTGTAAGGTCGGGTGTTGAAAAGTACATTTGTGTGTCGTCAGCATAGAGGTGATATTTAAACCCAAAATATGTTATTAGGTCACCTAGAGAGAGTGTGTACACAGAAAAGAGAAGAGGTCCCAGGACAGAGCCCTGGAGTACCCCCACAGAGAGATCAATAGAGGAGGAGGAGGTGTTAGCAGAAAAGACACAAAGTACGATGGGAAAGGTAGGAAGAGATCCAGGATAGAGCTTACACGAATACCAAGAGTATGGAGAATGTGAAGGAGAAGAGGGTGGTCCACAGTGTCAAATGCTGTAGAGAGGTCGTTTAATATGAGCAGAGTGTAATGACCTCTGTCTTTGGCAGCATGGAGGTCGTCAGTTATTTTAGTGAGGGCTGTTTCCGTGGAGTGAGCAGTGCGGAAGCCAGATTGTAGAGGGTCTAGGAGAGAATAGGTGTTGAGAAAATGGAGCAAGCGAGCGAATACAAGACGTTCAAGGAGTTTAGAGGCAAAAGGCAGGAGGGAGACTGGTCGAAAGTTAGAAAGACAGGTAGGGTCAAGCTTGCTGTTTTTAAGTAATGGTATAACTGTTGCATGTTTGAAGGAGGATGGAAAGGTTCCAGAGCAGAGGGAGGAGTTAAAAATGTGTGTGAGCGTAGGGATTATAGTAGGACCAAGAGTTTTTAGGAGATGGGAGGGAATGGGGTCAAGAGAGCAAGTGGTAGAGGGAGAAGAGGCGATCAACAGCGACACATCCTCCTCTGAGACAGTGGAAAAAGAGTCAAGGAAGGGAGGAGGAGAGTTAGGAAGAGGTGTAGGATGGGAGGAAGAAACAGAGGAGATGTTCTGACGTATGGATTCCACCTTTTCCTTAAAATAGTCAGCAAAGTCCTGAGTGGAGACGGAGGAAGGAGAGGCAGCTGAGGGTGGTTTGAGTAGAGTATCAAAGACAGAGAACAGTCGGCGTGGGTTAGACTTGTGCATGTTGATTAGTGAAGAAAAGTAGGCTTGTTTAGCTTGCGAGAGGGCAGAGTTGAAACAGGATAGCATTAATTTGTAGTGAAGGGAGTCTGCGAGAGTATGAGATTACCTCCAGAGGCGTTCAGAGAAATGAGTGGAGGAACGCAGCATGCGCGTGTGGGAATTTAGCCAGGGTCTAGGGTTAGAAGGGTGAGGGCGGCAGAGAGAAAGCTGGGCATGTAGATCAAGAGAGGAGGACAAGGCAGAGTTGTAGTTCCTGACCAGGTTGTCAGTGTCTGTAGCAGAGATGAGAGAGGAGAGGGAGGAGCGTAAAGTGGACTCAAAGTCAGGTAAGTGAATAGAGCGCAGGTTTCTGCAGAACCGGGGGGTAGATGGAGGTGGAGAAGGGGAGAAGCGAGATAGAATGAGATGAGGTGATGATCAGAGAGAAGAAAAGGGGAAATGGAGCAATCGGAGAGAGAGAAGTTTTTAGTGAAAACCAGGTTTAAGTAGTGGCCATCCTTGTGGGTGCTGGCTGCAGTCCACTGTTGAAGGCCAAAAGAAGAGTTTAGAGAGAGAATGCGGGGAGCCCAAGGGAGAGAGGGGTCATCAATGTAAAAATTGAAGTCCCCAAGGAGAAGAACAGGGGAGTCTGAGGAGAGAAAGAAAGAGAGCCAGGATTCAAAGTGAGAGAGAAAGGCAGAAGGGGGATGAGTAGAGGTAGGTGGACAGGGAGAGGAGAGAAGATTTGGACAGTGTGAGCCTCAAATGAGGGAAAAGCAAGAGATGGAGGAATAGGAAGGGTTCGGTAATGGCAAAGAGAGGAGAGCAGGAGCCCCACACCTCCACCCCTGCCATCAAGGCGCGGAGTGTGGGAGAAAGGCCACCATAAGATAGGGCAGCTTACAGAGCAGTCAGACTGAGTGAGCCAGGTCTCAGTTATAGCAAATAGGAGCAGAGAGTGAGAGAGAAAAAAGTAATGTACAGAGAGGCACTTGTTAGAAAGGGAGCACGCATTCCAAATGCACAGGAGAGAGGAGGGAGGGTGGCAGGGGATGGGTATGAGGTTGGAGGGGTTGACACCAGAAGGAGTAGAGGTTGCAATTGGCAGGCGAGGACGAGAGCATGTAGGAATAAGGCAGGGACCAGGATTGGGAGAGATATCCCCAAAAGCAAGGAGAAGAAGCATGGATAGAAAGAGGATGTGTGAGGATGATTTGTAGGGGTGTTTTTTAGTGCAGGGGATATAGCTGTGTGGTGTCAGAGGACACAGATAAGAAAGGAGTTCATGTGAACAGAGAAGTGATGAAGGAAAAGAGATGGAGAAATATGAAGAGAGTTAGAGACATACTGAGGCTGGTAAAAAGAAGTGCATAATTTGAGAAGAAGTGAAGTAACAGCAAATATAAATGGTAAAGGCAGCATCACAGCAGTAATGATGCAGTCTGGTATAGATGATATCGTCCTTTCCAGCGTAGTTCAAATGCAGGAATCAGGGCCAGTTGGAGGTGTCCACTTCCAGGGGGTGGGTTGTGTATTGGTGATTACTACTATTATTTAGGTAATTGATTGGTTGGCTAGTGCTTTTAATGTTGGATTTTGGGGGTTTAGGTTCTTGTGTTATATGTTTGATTATTGTGTATTTTGGACATTCATGCTTTTGTATTAGGGTGACCATTGACTGCTATAGTAGCTTATCATGCCCATATTATATGGGTATGATGTACTACTATGCAACTCAATGGGTAGAGGGTGGGTATAGTGGGTCCGGGGTGGTGGTTAGGCCTCCTGGGTGGGTAGCGGGGGAGAATGGTTAACCCCTTAATTACTATAGCAGTTATTAACCGTTAAGTTGATTAAGGGGCATGGGGCCATTAGATTGTTTTTTTTATGTATTCTTTCTGGCAACGGAGGACATGGCCCTGCAGTAGGCTGACGAGGGCACTCTTCAGAATGGCAGGGGTAAGTAGAACAGTTTTATTTACTTTATTTATGCTGGCTGGCTAATGTTTTGTTTAATAATGGGCAAATTATCTATTATCCATATCTGGATAATAGTTAGTTTGCACATGACTGTACTGTATGTGTTTGGTGGGAGGTGTATTTATTGAAATGTAGGCCATCTTTTATTATTTTTACAACACAAATGGTACCGCAGGCCAGCGGGGACCACCCGAGGACCCCCGGACACCCGTGGGGGACACCCGGGGTCCCCTGCCGGCCTATGTTATCAATCATGTGTTCAAATAAATAAATAATGGTTTTATGTGGGGGCGCAGGGGGTGGGTTGTGTATTGGTGATTACTATATATTTTAATTTAAATGTTATTACTAGTGTAGATGAGCAGGGGGTCTCCGGACAGAACCGCGTTTTTTTTCAGGTCCGGCGACCCCCTGCTTCCCGAGATACAGGCCCCGTTATGGGGTGCCGGTATCTCCTATGCATTGAAATGTCATGTGACGCGGAACATTTCAATGCATAGGAGTTACCGTCACCCTCACAACTGGGCCTGTATCTCGGGAAGCAGGGGTCCCCGGACCTGAAAATAATGCGGTTCTGGTCCAGAGACCCCCTGCTCATCTCCCATCTCCACTAGTAATAAAATTAAATTACTTTTTATTTATTTCGGACGAGATTTGGGCAGAGAGAGGCAGCTCTCTCTCTGCAGCAGAATGAACCCTCCCGGTGAGCCCTTTTCAGAGGGCCGATCATCTCGTCACCAGCTACTCGCCATGTTTGCAAATGTTGCTATCACTGGTATTCGGGGCTTTCTGCATACCATTATAGCAACGCTGTCAAAAATGGCGAATTAAAAATCGTGGCGATTTGTTTCTATCGGACTTTACTGCATGAGACCCTTTGTGTGCTGGATTCCACAATAAACAATAGGAAATAGGGACAAGCTATGGGATGGCATATAAAAAGTGCTGGTATAGGGCTGACCGGCCGCTTTCCTCGATGATCAACTCAATGTCGATTTGGGAGGCCTCTAAATCTAAATATGCCCTAACGTCTAAACACTCGCTGATATCCCCGCTTTGGGGTAATCCCGACTTTGCACCGAGACTCTCAGAACACACCTCAGAAATTTGGAAACGAAATAGATATAATCGGCTTAGAGATCTGGAGGGGATACCAAATAAAATTAAATCATTTGAACAAATCAGATCTGAGAAAAACATCCCACATTCCGAATTTTTCCGGTACCTCCAGCTCAGGGCGTACTTTAACAAGAACACGCCATACCCACCTCTAACTACATTTGAAAAGCTCTGTCTGACAGAAACAGACACACGGGGACTTACATCGCAGATTTATGGAGAAATAGTGGACTTTAGGAATGCACGACAAGAGCCAAAACTAGGATACAGAATTAAATGGGAGACCGATCTAGGAGAAGCCCTGGAGGAGGAGGACTGGTCGGCCATATTTGAGGCGGCAGCCAAAAGCTCTATTTGCACGACTTTGAAGGAAAACGCATATAAAGTATTGATGAGATGGTACCTCACCCCACTGAAATTATCAAGGTTTGTGCCAGGATACTCCCCGCTGTGTCCAAAGCAGTGTGGAGAATCGGCCGACCTGTTACACATGCTGTGGTCTTGCCCCCGTATCTCACCCATATGGGAAGAAATCCGAAATTGGATCCAGAGGATTTTTGACCTCACAATTCCCCCGGACCCGTGGCTGTTCCTCCTGAATAGACCATGGCCGGGACTCTCTAAAAATGGTAATAAATTAGTTGCACATTTTGCAACGGCAACACGGTGCGAGATCGCAGCTATGTGGAAACAACCCGAAATCCCAAATATCCCCAAGATTAGAAATCGAATGTTGTACATATGCCAGATGGAGAAATTAACGAGTTTGGTTAATGACACTGGTGAAAAATATCTAAAAGTCTGGTCGCCCTGGTTGGAACAGATCGATATCCCGGGGATAGAGGTCACCACAATTTGGCAATAATAGTTCAAAATGCTTTTTCACTCGAAGGACGGGAGCATTGCAGTAGGCATCTCAGGCACACATGGGGAAGCAATAGGACATACGAGACCTAGGAGCTATGTCGACGAGAGCTGAGGGAGGATACAAATCATGATCTGAAAACTAATTTTTAACCTAAAAGCTGGTGAGGACCGCACTCGCGGGGCCATAACCCCTCCCCCTCCCCTCCCCATTCCCCCTCCCTCCTAGCCCCACTTTTGTTTTTTATTTCCCCCATAGCGCAGCACCTTAATTGCTCCATATAATATAAAACCAGAGTTATGTTACGGTTCAGACTGTTCAGGAACTCTGGGGAGTACTTTGGTATCGCACGGGAATGTTATATGTGAAAGACTCATTTAATGTATACTGTGATACTGTATGTATTGAAAACTCTTTCAATAAAATCAAAGTTGAAAAGAAAAAAAAAAGAGTGCTGGTATGAACCCTAGACACACTTTGTAAATATAAGATCAAGCATAATTTGTATATATATACAGTATATATATATATATAATATAAGCGTAATGTATATTATATAGAACGATACATGACACACATGAATACAGTATATAGAAATACATAAAGTGCATAGATGGACAAATCTAATTTATAACAAACCTATGTATATGTAGATGGCACATATTGATTTGTGAATTATCCACAAGGCAAGGTACATATACAGTAAATAAGATGGACATAATTGACTACTACAGTATATGTAAATGACACCATGGTGTCAAAAAGGCTAGGGAGAACAGAGGAAGAAGACTACATAGAACATTAGACTAAGGTGCTTGTATCTAGGCACTCGTGTCCATCAGGGGCCAAAATGCCAACTGGAAAATCCAATAACTTTCCCTTCTGCAAAGGAACACCTCCCAACGTAAGGGGAGAGATGAGTTCTAATCCTATAATTCTTAATGACAGAGAGTCCCTGTTCTGCATGAGTGAAATGTCTAGATACACTATGAGAATTGTTCCCATTTATGACATTCTGTCGATGTTCGAGAAAGCAGGTACTGAGCGGATGTGTAGTGCGGCCCACATATATATTTGGCGCTACTATTTAAATTTATATGTATACAGTAGAGATATATATATACACACAGTATATAATTATTTTTGCATTATACCCAAAATGTATATAGCCCTTATTCTCTGTATATCTCTGAGTGTGTATAATGCACATGATGTTTATACTGTAATGCTCAGTATTTCTGTAATGCTTAGTAATCTTCTGTTTGTCTATATAACCTTGAGGGTGTATTTTTGAATGCACAGTATTTATATATCAGTAACACATACTGTATGATATGTGCATCATTCTTAGTTCTGTGTCACTACAGTTGTTCTAAGAACCGTTACAGGCTGGGAAGGTCATAAACAAACGTGTCCTCTTATGTTCACTTTACGCTGTACAGGTTGTTCTTTGCCTTGTGTATGTGTGTCGGAGAGATTGGAAGAGAGGTTGTGTGTGTCTGTGGGCCTGGGTATAACTCCACAGTATGCAGAGTTGCCAGTCTACACTTCTGTTTCAGATTACTGAGGACATCTCCTCCTGCCGGTCAGTGTCTCTCACGCTGGACAATTCCCGTGTTATAATCTGTGACCACGTAACTGAACCCTGGGTAAGGAGCCTTGAGAGAGCAACACAAGAGCTGAAAGATTGTCCCATTGTGGGTTATACATTAAACTGCAGTAGTGCTAATTGGGGCATTATGGCATGGACACTCTAATTGACTGCTATTGCTGATTGAGGCACTATTGCAGTTTCATGAATAACCCCTGCTGTCCCCTGCAACACTACACAGGGTCTGATTCTTATAATACTTCCTATTACTCAATTTGTCCGCTTTTTATTACTCCACAAAAAGTCCTATTACTCCCTATAACCTACCCTCATACCTCCTCCTGTTGGTCCATATAAATCACTCCCTATAACTCTTACAATTAACCATATACAGGCATACCCCGCATTAACGTACGCAATGGGTCCAGAGCATGTATGTAAAGTGAAAATATACTTAAAGTGAAGCACTGCCTTTTTTCTACTTATCGATACATGTACTGTACAGCAATCATCATATAGGTGCATAACTGATGTAAATAACACATGTGTAACAGGCTCTATAGTCTCCCCGCTTGCACACAGCTTCGGTACAGGTAGGGAGCTAGTATTGCTGTTCAGGACATGCTGACAGGCGCATGCGTGAGCTGCCGTTTGCCTATTGGGCGATATGTCCTTACTCGCAAGTGTATTTAAAGTGAGTGTCCTTAAACCGGGGTATGCCTGTAACCCTTTCCTGTAACTGTTCCCTAAAGCCTCCTTTTGGTCTGTAACTGCCCCTACACTACTCCTTAACTCTTCATGTTGGTCTATATAACCTATACCTGTAGCTTCTACTTAACTCCTCTTATTGCTTCAAATAACGTTTCCCTATAACTCCTTCCAAATAACAGCACCCTAAATGCCACCCTAACTCATCCTATTGCTTCATGTAACTTCTCCCTATAACTTCTCCCTAACTCCCGCTATTTGTCCATATAAGCACTCAATATAGCTCCTCCCTAACTAATCCTTTTGATCTATATAACTGCTCCCTTGGCTCCTCCCTAACTCCTCCTATTGGCCCATTTAGCCTCTCCCTATAGCTCCTCCCGAACTCTTTCTGTTATTCCATATAACCTCTCTCTATAACTCTTCCCTAACTTCTCTTATTGGTCTATACAGTATAACCTTTCCATTTACTGTATCCTAACTCTTTTTTTTGCTCAAATCTCTCGCTAATAGACCACAACTTCAGAGCAAAACCTCTTGCACATTACTGTCGATTTGTAACCAAAATGTCTAGTTTTGAAGATTAGTACCTAGGTCCTTATTTAGCATGCTGTGAATTCGCCTCCTCTGTGCTGGTGAAGATTGTATTCCCATCCATTAAAACTGAGCACATCTCCTCTTCTCCAGCATGGGACAGATG